>NC_089843.1:107396931-107717824 GCF_035609145.1 Eleutherodactylus coqui | reverse complement strand
GCCAGCCAACCCACATTTCTGGTGGAGACATACTAAACTAATTCTGTTTTTATAATAAACATGATTTTTAGTGACTTTTTTTATTTCGCATCACAGAAGGGGAAATCAAGAATTAAAAACAATCACAGAAAAATGGCCGTTACTTACTGACTGAGGAGAGCATATAGATGCATCCTCCTCTCACCATGCAGGTAGCTGACTACCGAATGGAGGAGCCAATAACACCTGTGAAGGCACCGATAAAACACCCACTCACACTGCCTCCTGATAATGAGGGGGGTGGATGCTTGGTGTAAACTCCCACACATAGTGGATACAGGGTGCCAGACCATTCTGATATATGTAGTTCACCATGCAGACCAGCAACCTAATAATGATGCCATGATAATTCGGCAGGTTGCCCTGCATATCCATCAGTGAACCACATTGCTAGTCAGCTACCTGCATGGTGAGAGGAGGATGCATCTATATGCACTCCTCAGTCAGTAAGTAACGGCCATTTTTCTGTGATTGCTTTTTTTATTTCGACATCATTCTCTATCCTTACAAACAATTCTAAAATCCTGTAATTTTCACACTGACCTAATACTTCCCTGTTATGTAGAGTAAACTTTTCAGCAGTCATCTCATTATCATCACATACAGTATTACTTTGAAAAATAACACTTATTATCTATTACTATGAAAGATAAAACATGATCCACCATTCAGAATAGGGGATGACAACAGCTTATCTACTCCCCCTTACTACACAATGACATTTGCCCAGATCACAGAGCATGCCTAGAGCAGTTTCCTAAAGAAGTGAATGCTTTCCCTCCTAACCATGACTGCTGTAAAGTATATCTGTAAAAGAGGTGGTAAATCATATCTCTGTAGCAAAGGTAAGATGGCAGTCTCCATAGCCATTTATAGACTATAGATTAAAAATCTAGAGATTATAAAAATGGGTTAGAAAAATAAAAACTGTCAATCTGGTTATCTTTTTAGTATGTGAGATAGTTAGTTGGTCAAGCTGTAGCGAATATATAAAAGCTCAATTTATTTAATATAAGGGCGCCCACCCACTGGCAATTTTTTTTCTTTGCGTTTTGTGTTTTTTCTCAAGAGCAATTAGAATTGAATGTACTCCTGTCCACTGGCGTTTTTTTTTGCGTTGCGTTTTTTAACATAGGAACTGTCAGTTGCATATGTGTCCTTATTTTTCTCCTAATGCACCCATGAAAGTCAATGGAAATTAATGGAAAAGCCGCGAAAATGCCGCGAAAACGCGGCAAAAAACGCCGCGGAAAACGCTGCGTTTTTCACGCACGAAAATCACAAATGCCAGTGGGTGGGCGCCCTAATAAAGAAGTTTCTAACACAACATTATTGAGTTAAATTATTTCTTGTTCTAAGTAAAGGTCTTACTGTTCCGTAACCTTGGAAATCTTTTCTAATATTTCAACCAGAAGAACACATACTTGTAGACGGTGCTTGTTTCTTATTTATTACAATTTTTGTAGGCCTTTCACAGCTGTATGTCTTAGCCCTGTTTCATGGTTCATTAGACAACGAGCCTGAAAGAAAACCTGTCACAAAGTTTGTTTTCAGTCATGACGCCCATCCTTTAGAGAATTGGCCTATGCAAACATCTTATGCACTCTGCAAAAAATTCAACCAGATTTGGGCAACACCAGTGTCATTTTTGATTACGGAAAGTGGTTTAGAAACACCTGGATACAAGATTTATGAGAATGTGTAAATCCTAAAAGCCCCAAGGTTTTATGGGCCTTTAGAGGAAAGACAGGAACTACATTAACACTTGTTAGTGTAACAGTTAATGGATTGCTTACCTCCAGTTCAAACGACCTTAAATGAATGTCAAAAAATAAATAGGGAAGAGAGGACTTTCAAAGTTAGATTCCCATTTTATGCTCAATAAATCAGTATTCCTTCTGACTTATATACTTACATATTCACAACTGTATGACATATGTTTAATACTCTTGATCATGAAATATTAAGGTTACAACCGACCTCTTAAGGCTCTTTTAATAAAATGGGAGAAGTATGCTGTAACCTATAGCAACCAATAAGAATTTTCTTTTAGTGTTATGTTAAAGAAACCAAAACAGCTGGATAATTTGCTCCAGGTTATGGTCGACTTGCCAACCTGACACTGTTATTTTATGTGTGTAAATATACACTAGAAGAAAACTTTTCCATAAATGTTTCAAAGCACTACACTATACTTGATAAAAGAATAATTTACAACATTGTATTGAAAATTCAATTTTAGTGACAAAATAAATACCTCTCACAAAGATTGTTAATATGGAAATAGAGAGTGAAAGTCTAAAGCTGAAATCATACATACAATTTTTGATGTGGTTTCTTGAACCAAAAATGGATGCAAATGGATGGTGTGAAGGTACAACTAGTACTTCTTCTTTCTTTTGTATTTAGTTTTTTGTTTCCCTTAGAAATGTGGAAGCTGAGCCCAAAACTCTGTTTTATTGTATGATGTATTTGTCATAAGTAGTGCCTGAACATGTATAAAAAATGAAAACTTAAATTTCTGCCATTTCTTAGGAGGCAAAAACAATTAAATACATTACATGTTCAGTTTTCAGATCGCCCACCTTTGATGGAAAATTGTCCAGCTCCTTAACAGCTCCACTCAGTAGCTGCTGAGGCTAATGCTGCATTATGACAGCAAAAGTGAATGATAATCGTTCAGTCTAAACGCGAGCCAATGACTAAATGAAAAACAAGAATCGTTTGTTTCTCATTCGTCGTTCAGTTTCAGCCGGCATAAAAATCAGCGCCGGCTCGTTCACTTGTCGGCGTGTTTAAACACTGATCATTCAGTGTTTCACAAAGGAATGTGAAACACTGAACAAGAGAACGAGAAGTGAATGATTCTCCATGATGAATTTGGCTCTCTAAACAGGCTGCATGAGCTTGAATGAGCTGGTGTGACATCACCACCTCATTCACTTGTGCAAATGATTCACATTCAGAATCGCTCAATGTTAGAGGAACATTAGAGTTAACTCTCATCATCACCAACCACCCAATGCATAATGCAAAAAACAAATTTAGTCAACTGCTGATTCATTTTGATTTTTGCATTGAACAATACAACAAAGAAGTTTTGCAAGAGAGATCCTTGATGAATTACACAAAGATGGCATATTTTTGCATACATTTGGGCAATAAGTAGAAAAATGGATACATTTCAGAAGGTTAAAAAAATGGTGTGAATAAAAGGGTATAAAAATATTAGAAAACTGCATGACTTTTCATTATACAGACAACAAGCATTGTTTACTTAAAAAAATGTGCATGTTGTTCTAAACTGTCTGGGTTGTAAGTATTTAAAGGAGTATTTCCATCTCGGCTTTTCATAGCTGAGAAGAGAAAACCCGGAAGCTCTGTTCCGACAACCTGTTGGAAAGAACAAAGCACTTAGCACAATGCGGTTTCTGTTGCTTCCATTCACTTCATTGAGCGCTCGTTTCTTTCCATAGGTAGCCATAGTAGGGGTTTCCCATCTCAACCATGAAAAGCCAAAATGGGAATACCCCTTCAAAAGGAAAAAATGGTGTTTGCTACTTGTGGCTCTCTAGCTTGCTTGATCTTCCAAGCTACTGTAGACCACTGCTTGAGACAGATGTGTTGCAGCCGTTCAGAGGTTCCCACCTTGCTCTTAGGCCAGACCAGAGTTTAGCAGTATTCCTACCTCTCCTGGAGCTGAGGGATGTGGTGGTTGCAAGAGTAATGTCAGTCATCACCTGGTGCTGAGTAGCTCTGCTCCTATTTAAGCAGTGCTAGTATTGACCCCTGTGCTGGTCAATGCTTCAGTTGCCGCTGGATAGCTGCTGAGGAACACATCCTGCTTGAAGCTCCTCCATGCTAGCTAAGTTCCGATATCTGTTTTGTTTGGTTTTCTGTTTCCCTTTCTTTTGGTTCTAGGGCTCCCTGATAGGGACTTGTCAGTGGCCCAGGCATGAGTGTGGGTCCGCACCTATCGGAGCGATCGGCCCGCCGAGTAGGCAGGGCCCCCTCCCGGGTTAGGGGTTTATAGGGAGAGGTTTTTATGTTTCTTTTGCACAGGGGTGCCTTTTTGTTTGTTTTGGATATTGCATGTCCGGTTGGACGCAACAGATGAGTATTGTGATAGCTCAGGCAAGAAACTTCATTTGTAGGTTCAGAAAGAAGTTATTTCAGTGATTCTAATTCTTGAGATACATTGGGTTATTTGTGTTGACAAAAAGATAAAAACATAAAGTGTGTTCTATGAAAAATAAGGAATAATTTGGGATTATTTAATTTGGAAAAAGTGACTTAGGCCTTAGTCAGACGGGCGTTTTTTCGTGCGATTTGCGGATCGCATGATGGATGCGCATCCGCAAATCGCGTGACCGGTGCCCGAAAATCGCCCAAAAATCTGCTCCTAGCCGCGTTTCATTAGAAACGGGCCGGAGCTGTCCAGCGCATTGCATTCAATGGAGCCGGCAATACAGCCCACTCCATTGAAAGCAATGTGCTGCGGGCGAGTGTGGGATAAATTGTCGGGAAGGGCTTAAATATATAAGCCCTTCCCTGCAATTAATCCAGAAAAGTGTTAAAATAAAAAATATATATATACTTACCTGCTCCTGGCAGCCGGAGTTCCGCGCGGCCGGCCTGCAGTGGGTGTGAAGGGGGTGTGAGTCAGACCTGCCCCCTGATTGGCTCAGCAATGGTTTTAAAAAATCGCCGGACGCATGCGCATGCGCAAATCGCGCGAAAAAACGCCCGTCTGACCAAGGCCTTAGGGTGCAACTTAATAACTGTATTTCGATATGTGTTGATCTTTTTATACTTTGGCCCATAACACTACACTGCATATAGACGATAGAAGGTTTCACCATCATTATGGATGAGGATTTTTTCCTGCAAGAGCAGTGAGACTATGGAACTCAATGTTTGGGATTTTATAACGGTTACTGCACTGAAGTTGTCTGAAAATGTGAAATAAAATTTGTCTTTTCTATACAATACTTTCTTCTACAGTTTATGCATGTAGTCATTTAGTAGTGTGAATTCATAGTTCATAGCAATGTATTGATTTTTTTAATAATTAAATAATTCTTTATTGAAATTATTTTGAAATAATTAACATAACAAAAGGGGCTAAAACAAAGACTCCATACACATAGCACAATATGGGAACAACATGTATTAAAGACACTAGGTACATTTAAAATAATTGCTTGAGTTAACAAAAAGATATGAGTAAAGATTAAATATAATAATAGTATTAGTAAAATGTCCACTATCATGGAATACCATAGAAAGAAAGAATAAATAAAGGGGTCAATGAAGTTTATTTAAGAGTTGTTGAATGTAGTAAACCCTGGGCAAGTAATATTTGGTGAATGTATAGGAGATCAGGCTTGTTAAATAAACACATAGATAAGGTATGGAATGGTCATTCCATACATATGGGAAGGAATTAATTATATGTTGCCTAGTTTTATCATCAATACCAACACCTAGCAGTTGAGATTTTGTATTGTTTACCCTATAATATGAAATTTTTCCAAAATCAGAAATTGTAGATTGGGCCTGTTTTAAAGAAGATTGGATCCGTTAAAGCTAAATTGATGTCATCTGCATATAGCCCTAATATCCTAATTTAATTCCTCTTGTGTTATTATTTGTTCTCATCTCTCCAGCTATAGGTTCTACAAGTAGGGCAAAAATAAGGGACAAGAGAGGGCAACCCTCCGAGTACTATTAGAAATTGTAAATAAAGGGGAAATGCACCCAGATGAAAAAAACCCTGCAGATTGTATTGAATATAACAAGAAGATTGCAGATTTAATGGGACAAGAGAAACCAAATTTTCTTAGGGTACCCTCTAAATAACCCCAGTGAATCAGATCAAATGCCTTTTCTGCATTTAAGGCTAGGAATATAAAAGGTATACAGCCAAGTTCAGCAGTTTTAATGAGATTCAGGGAATGGCAGGTTCCATCAGGAGCCTGTCTCTGTGGGACAAAACCTACTTGATCTGCAGCAACCAATGTTGGGAGAATAGAAAAAAATCTGATTCTGAGGATATTAGCATACATTTTTACATCAGTATTCAATAGGGAAATAGGAGGAAAATTCGCTGGGTGAATAGTTTTTTGACAGGTTTGGGTTAAGTGACAATAAAAACCTCTAACATTTCTGAGGGAAAGGAACCATTATCCATTGCTTCAATAAACACAGTCACCGGATAGGGGACCAGAAGGGAAGAGTATCTTTATTATAACCATTAGAGAAGCCACCTGGGCCTGGAGATTTGAGAGGTTTTAATGTTTTGATGGTTTCTATAACTTCAGACCTTAAGATCAGTGTAGAAAGAGTGGCTGATTGATTAAGCAACAGACATGGGATATTAATGTCTGGAGAACATTTTTAATTTCTTTCAATTGGGGTTGATGCATATTTATTACATGAGGCATTAGTAATTTCTTGGGGAGGAGTAATTTTATGCCTGTTAGAGTCTAAAAGATATGTAATCCGTTCCTTAGATTTAAGACTTTTTAGATGTTTGGCCAATAGCGCCCCAGTATGGTTACCATGTGTGTAAAATTGCATATTAAAGGGGTTGTCCCGCGCCGAAACGGGTTTTTTTTTTTTTTCAACCCCCCCCCCGTTCGGCGCGAGACAACCCCGATGCAGGGACGTACAGACAGCTTACCGGAGCGCTTACCTTGATCCCCGCGCTCCGGTGACTTCTATACTTACCTGTGAAGATGGCCGCCGGGAACCTCTTGCTTCGTGGACCGCAGCTCTTCTGTGCGGTCCACTGCCGATTCCAGCCTCCTGATTGGCTGGAATCGGCACGTGACGGGGCGGAGCTACACGGAGCCGCTCTCTGGCACGAGCGGCTCCATAGAAGACTACAGAAGACCCGGACTGCGCAAGCGCGGCTAATTTGGCCATCGGAGGCCGAAAATTAGTCGGGCTCCATGGGAACGAGGACGCTAACAACGGAGCAGGTAAGTAAAAAACTTTTTATAACTTCTGTATGGCTCATAATTAATGCACAATGTATATTACAAAGTGCATTATTATGGCCATACAGAAGTGTATAGACCCACTTGCTGCCTCGGGACAACCCCTTTAAGTTTTTGAAAAAAGAATAAAATGTTTTACCACCAAAAACTTGGACCACAACCTAAATTTCTTCCATTCTTTGAGGTGTGGGATTGGCAATATTAAAGGGGTTGTCTCGCACCGAAACGTTTTTTTTTTTCCATAGGCCCCCCGTTCGGCGCAGGACAACCCCAAGGGATGTGTTAAAAAAAAACAAAACATATTACTTACCCGAATCCCCGCTCTGCGACGTCTTCCTTCTTCTTCCTTCACCAAGATGGCCGCCGGGATCTTCACCCACGATGCACCGCGGGTCTTCTCCCATGGTGCACCGTGGGCTCTGTGCGGTCCATTGCCGATTCCAGCCTCCTGATTGGCTGGAATCAGCACACGTGACGGGGTGGAGCTATGAGGACCAGCTCTCCGGCACAAACGGCCCCATTCACCAGGAAGAAGACCGCACAGCGCAAGCGCATCTAAAAAAGCAAGAAGACATCAGAATTAGACGGATCCATGGCGACGGGAACGCTAGCAACGGAGCAGGTAAGTGAATAACTTCTGTATGGCTCATATTTAATGCACGATGTATATTACAAAGTGCATTAATATGGCCATACAGAAGTGTATAACCCCACTTGCTGCCGCGAGACAACCCCTTTAAGGGAGTCAATGGTATTAATTTGAGACATCAAGGAAGCTAATTCTTCCTCTTTCTTTCTTTGCACCTTAAAACAATATTTTCTAAATAAACCTCTAATATAGGCTTTGTGGGCATTCTACACTGAAAAGACACTAGAAACTGACAGAGAGTTAATGGTAAAAACATTTCTAATATGGTTTTCAAGTTAAATTCATATTCTAGGTGGGAAAGGATTTATTAATTAACCCCTTCATGATATGGCCTATTTTGGCGTTGAGGACCAAGCGATTTTTTGGTATTTTTCCATCTCCATTTTTCAAAAGCCATAACTTTTTTATTTTTCCGTGGACGCGGCCGTATAAGGGCTTGTTTTTTGCGTGGCGAACTGTAGTTTTTATTGATGCCAATTTTGGGTACATAGACTATATTGTAAATTTTTTTTTTCTTTTTTTATTATAGCAGAGAGAGAAAACGCATCAATTCTGCCATAGATTTTTTTATTTTTTTTTTACACCGTTAATCATGCAGCATAAATGAGACTTTCCATTTTTTCTGCAGACCGGTACGGTTACAACGATACCAAAATTCTAACATTTTTTTTAGGTTTTCCCACTTTTCTGCAATAAAAACCCTTTTTTTTGGAAATCTTTTTTCTATTCTAAATTGCTGCATTCAAAGTCACGTAACTTTTTTATTTTTTGATGTACAGAGCTCTATGAGGGCTTAGTTTTTGCAAGACGAGCTGTAGATTTTATTGGTACCATTTTGGCGTACATACGACTTTTTTGATCACTTTTATTGCGTTTTTAGTGAGGCAAAATGCTAAAAATGAGCATTTTGCCTCAGTTTTTTAGCTTTTTTTTTAGCGTTTTTTTCGGTGCATAGTCAAAAGCATGTGCAACTTATTGTACGTATCGTTACGGACGCGACAATACCAAATATGTGGGGTTTCATTTTTTTTTTACCTTTTTTTTATGCTAATCTGAGAAAAAGCATAAAAAATGGTTTTTTTACTCTTTTTTTTTACATTTTTTTAATTCATTTTTTAAATCTTTCTTTTTTTTACACTGTTTGTGTCCCTCTGAGGGACTTTAATCACTGCCCTGATGATCGCTGTCATAAGGCATGGCAGAGCTACTGCTCTCCCATGCCTTATCGCTCATACAGCGATCTCAGGCATAGGCAATACAGGACGCCAGTGTCTGGCATCCTGTTGCCATGGTGACAGGCCGGGCTCTCGCGATGACATCGCGAGTTCCGGCCGGAGACACAGAGGGAGCCGCGCTCCCGCTGTGAACTCTTCCCCTGCCGCGATCTACTTAGCTCGCGGCAGGGAAGGGGTTAAAAGTGGCGGGCGCATCTCCGATGTCCCCCCGCTGCTGCAGCGAGACGCCGGCTGTGACTGACAGCCGGCTCCCGCTGCGGGATAGCGCTGGATCACATATGATCCAGCGCTATCTCCAGGACGTAAGTTTACGCCCTGTTGCGGGAAGTACCCCGCTCCCAGGACGTAAACTTACGCCCTGCAGCGGGAATGGGTTAAGTCTCCAAGGAAAGGAAAGAGAGGAGGGAAACTTCTCATGCAGTGATAAAGACCCTGGGGCATGATATGACCATGTAGTGGTTCCGATCTCAGTTAGTAAAACCTCCCTCAATCCTCTGGCATCCAAGAGAAACAAATCAATTCTTAAAAAGGAGGAATGAGGCAAAAATAAAAAAGTATAGTCTCTCTCAGAGCCACAAAGACAGCGCCAAACATCACACAGTTCCTCTCTCTGCAAAAGCGGGACTATAGGGGAAGGTAATCTAGATCCACAAGTGGAATCCAGAGTTGGATCCATAACTAAATTGAATTTACCCCCAATTAACTTAGTGCTCTTTAGTTTCTTAGCAGTTTCTTTCAAAATTTGAAAAAAATTTAGCTTGCCGCTTATACGGGAAATATACATTCACTAAAGTGAAAGGGGTATTATTAATCTCATAGACAGTAATTATGAAATGACCTAAACCACCTACATATAAGACCTGTTGAGATTACAATTTTGTGTGCATGCTCTGTTATGCACGCACACTGGACGGCTATTGTGTGTGTGATTTTCTATTGAACCAGCACCAATATCAATATATAAGGCTTGATTAATTTGGGATATTATATCTTTTGAACAGCAAAGAATAACATATATATAACATATATATAGAAGATAAATAAATGTGGTTTATCAGGCTGCTATATGAATGGACTTCAATTTGATAATATAATATGGGAGTAAGAAATATATATATTAGGAATGTTTTTATGGAAAACATGATTAATAAGTGGGGGGATTAAAAGACAAGGGACCATAAAAAAGGTGTGTGTGTGTGTGGGGTGGAGGAGTGTGTGTGTGTGGGGGGGAGGGGTATGGTAGCACCAGGAGAATTTAAAGCTATAATTTATTTAAAATTCTTTGTATGTGCTCAAGTGCTTTATTCAATGCCCTGGGCGATAAGATAGAGATCCAAAACATTTCCTTGGTGCATCATTTTGTAAATTCTCTGTAAGAGATCTTTTCCAGTGGGGTTACTAGAAACTGTAAGGCTAGGTTCACACGAGGCGGATTTGCCGTGGAAATCCGCATGCGGCCGCTAATCCCGGGATTAGACAGCGATGTGGACGAGATTTCTCAGAAATCTCATCCACACCGGTCGGCAAATCCACTGCGGCTAAGCCGGCAGAAGCCACCGCTGCAGCGCAGATTTGCTGACTGCAGCATGTCCATTTTTTTTCCGCTGCAGCCGTGCTCTCCTCTATGGGAGTGCCGGCCACAGCGGAAGAGCGAGCGGCCGGGCCGTTCAAAGCTGCCGCGTAGTTCTCCCGGCGGAAATCTCACGGTTTTTCGCTGCGGTGAAACCGCAAGATTTCCTCCAAGAATCTGCCCTGTGAGAACCCAGCCTAAGAGATCTTTTTCAGTGGGGTTAAGTGCATAAGTGATGTTTGATCATTAAAAAGTGCCGAGGGACACCGTAGTTTAAAAAGACACTTGTGATGTTTGAGCGGTGTTTGTTAGCTTGTATTCTTGGAGCATTTATTGTCCAGCCAACATATTTCGAACTGCATGGACATTCAAGCAAATAAGCAACATGAATGAACCCAGAGTTCAGAAAATCTCTTATAGTGTAATTTTTATTTTAATTTTGTATGAAGATCTCTTTGGTGTTGTGGCAGGTGTTTAGGCAACATTTGCAATTCCGTATACCGCATCTAAAGGTGCCATGAATATGTCCACTCCACATGGATTTTGTTGAAGTATGAGATGGATCTTTCCTTTGTGGGAGCAAGAAGGTGCTATTATGTTTTTGAGAGGTCTATTTCTTTGGCGCCCCCCCCCCCCCATAGGATTCCCCAATGTGTTAATTAAAATGAATTATAAACAGTATTTTTGGGTTGTGGTCCTGCTTTCTTGGGCTTCTGTTGGTCCACTGGTGATCTTGCTGTTATGTTATTGATATGGCCGAATTCAGTAACCCCCCTGGGTACCCCTTCTCTTTAAAGTGTTTTTTAAGAATGTTTGGTTCTTCATTAAATTCCGAGTCTGTGGTTCAAGTTCTCCTGATTCTTTGAAAGTGCCCTTAGGGAATATTTAATTTCCATTTCTTTGTGTGACAGCTTGTGAAATCAAAGTAGATGTCCGCATGAACGGTTTTGAAATGGGTTTTCGTATTGATTCAACCCTCGGATTCAGCTATAAGTATATTTACACTGATGTGTCTATATCACCAGATTCCATGCTTGAAAAAGGAGGAAAATCTGTTTATAAGCCCTTTCTTTGTGATTCCTGTACTCTTTGTCCTGTATCCATGGAATGTTCCTACTCTTCCAAGAAATCAGAATAAAGTCTTCTACTTTATAAGCAAACCTGGATAAATGAGGAGGCTTACTGGTGTCTGTGAACTCCTCATCCAAGTAAGTGCATCCTGTATTTCTCTGTAAATCACCCACATATACACTCGGAGCGCTGGGTTCATTTGTAATTTGTTTCTCTGTTCTTGAGAAGCTTCTGCTGTTTGTTCTGGTTCTGAGCTGTGATTATATGAATCCACATCTCCACTTGTGGATTCAACTAATTTTCCGAAGAGCTGTAGATCTGGTTCGCTTTTGGCCCATTTTAGGCTGCGAATAGTAAGATTTTTTTGCAGATTGGTAGTGTTTCCTTGTTGATTATAGAAGGATATTTATCTCTGGCAAGTTACTCTTGTGCTCCAAAAATAGACGAGTCAAGAATGTCCATTATATATATTGCGAAAAATGACAAAAATGATTTTCCATGGTCGGGTTATTAGTTGCTTTGGAGCCACAAATAATCAAGAATGCAGGTTTCAATCCACCATGGCTTTATTGATATTGTAGTCTCACACACAGCGACTTAGCAAGGGAAACAGAATTTCCTGTTTTCATTAGGTGCAGCAGTAAGTGTCTCTCACTATGGGCTCAATGTATTTACATTTTTAGATGAGGTGCATGATCAGAGAATAACCAGAGCCATAATTACCATCCTTAGCCATTATTTGTAATGAACAATGAATGACCTCCACTTGTCAGAATAATTTTAGTAGCCCTTAACCTCTCAAAAATGAAAACATTTTAATATATAACTAACATAATCAAGTGTTACAGAGTGCTATGTAAATAGAGCCTAATTATGTTTTCTAATAAATTGGACTTAATTACTAAACATATCCTGGTAAGAGAAGGATGGATAATAATATGCAAAAACTGTGAAGTGCTCTAACCAAGCATGACAATTGGCCAGACTTACTCATGTGATTGTGCCTAGACCTTGTTGCAATATCTCCCAAAATTCTGAGGATTTCTGGTGCATTGCATAAGATGCATCAAGTTTTAGGCATTTATGAAGCAAAATGAATAATCTGCTCTGCTTTGCTTGACAAGTGGATACAACTTTGTTGAAAAACAGTGTGGCTTAAAAGCAACAATATGCACCAAAATTGCAGACTAAGATGTCCAATCAATGCTATAATGTAAGACAAAAGTGTCTAAAGGTGCGCCAAATTTATCATCCAGCACTTTAATACATTTAGCACGTTTGTTTAGTCTATGTTTACACTGTCTAACTATGGGCTAATTCACACGAGCGTATAGCCAATATACGCTACCATCTGATGCATTGGATTCCAATGCATCAGATCACATGGCGTATTCCCCCTAGTGTAAAAGCGCCCGGACGGTCAATATAGCGCCGGACGCTTTTACACTAGGCAGCAAAAATAGTCCTGGAACTATATTTCTACCCGGAAGACATCAGCTGTTGCATAGGCTCCTATGGGAGCCAAAGACAACGTCCAGAGAAGGGAGGTAGGAAGGAGTTTAGCAGCATGACTGCTAAACTCCCTACCCTTCTCTCCCCCTCTCTCCTTCCCTCCGGTTGTTTGTAATGGGTGGGGGTGAGGCGGGGTGGAGCTAAACTCCATCCTGCTCCGTCCTTTCCAATGCTGGCTGCAGAAAAGGGGCGGGGAGCGGGCAGGTGCTTAGCTCTGCCCGCATCCTGCCCACTCCCATTGCAAACAGCCGGAGGGAAGGAGAGAAGAGGTGATCCAGTGAGGGGGAGGGAAGAGGAGGTTATGGTAATTGCAGCTTCGACGTTAGATTTGTGCACCCGTTTGTGTGTTTCTACGGCACCTGCGGGTGCACATAAAATGCCTTCGCTTGTGGGAATGAGCCCTATTAGACAGGATTAGCAAATCTGCCCCAATATGTTTAATCATATTGTTTATAACTACACTAGAGAATATTAGCACTCTTTAGACAATGCCTCTGGTGATTTTCTTCTTCTTCATTCATTATGTAGTAAGCTTCCCAGTAAATGAATGTCAGCTAGTATTACCTTATTTAGTTGTTCCTTTCTATCTGAAAATTCCTGGAGTTATTTTCTTCAAGTGAGTCATTTGATGTCATTGGGACCTTCTGAGATTTACTTGGCTTTATGATCTGTCAAGAACTTACTTTTTTAGATACTAGAATTCTTTTTTGATATTATACGGACTGTACCACACAGGTTTTTAAAGGAGGGCAGGACAGAATCTCCTATCACAGTTGCTGTTGATAATAAGAGGCTCCTATAACAGTTATAAAGAAAGATATAATAGGTCAGCCTCCTGACTTTATATTTATGATCTGTAGTTTATTTAGGAGAATAAAGAGGTTAATGATAGTGACACTGTCCTCTCAGCAGGCAGAGATGGTACTGGATTTAGCTGGTATTCTGATGCTGTACTGATGCATCATGAGATTGCTAACACAGCATAGAGACAGAGAAAGCAGAGAGAGATCTAAACATAAAGATGATACCTGATAAGTGTCATACAGGAGGCTGCACTATATAGAAACAATGCTTCTCTATGAATGCATGAGAACACCTCTTTATGTGCCACTGTATGAAAGTGGAAACATGCAGACGTAAATTTAGGCCTATAGCAGTCAATGAACATCATATTGCAGATTCATACAATGTAGATACATAATACAGTTACCTACACGAGGTATTAGCTCAACTTTACATTAGGGGCTAAATATGCATATTAATGAGTAACTCTGACAGGTCTTTTCACTGACAGTTATAAGTTGCTTTACTGTAATGCTGAAAATTTGAAAACTGTTTAAAAATGTAGTTGCAAACTGATATCAGCTCTATGTGTATTTTTTATTATGATTGTGTGTGCTTTAGTATGTTATTTTTATACCCATAGTTATGAAGCATTTTGTCATATATTCAGCGTAGATTCGTCTTTAGATTAAGCAGAATATTACGCAGCACATTTTTTTTTAACCAAATATCAAGTTCTTATTAAGCTTTTACTATTTTCTCTTTCCCTGATTTCTTCGGCTGAATAGTCATATTTTAAGTGTACATTAATGGATTTTTTCAGTTATATAAACCTAATGTATAATAGAAGTCTAAGAGCACTTAAGTACAGTACTTGATATACGTTTCAACAAATTGCTGAGTAGTTTCATGAACTTAAAAGAATACTGTCATCTAAGATAAATCCCGCTGCTAGCCTTAGAATAATGGTGAACACATTTCAGATTTTCCTGGGCTGGGTAGGTGGTCTATTAGTGCGCCTGATAATTAGAGGCTTTGTGCTCCCTACCTTTAATATGGCCAATATGTAGGGTTTTATTGGCTGGCATGTTTTAGTTCTCTTGGGCTACCTTGACATATATTTTAATAGGGTTACCTTTAAATTAATTAGGCCTTTTCTTAAAACAGTTCCATGGGCCTGAAGGTGCTTAGCAAGTAATGGGGTGATTATTAGAGAAATGCAAAGGCCTAACATAGAGAAGTACAAGGGCCATAATTTACACAATGCACAGCTACAAGACCACCAGAGCAGCAGAGATCAACCTTGTTAAAGGAGGAAGGAATTCGCCTGAAGCTGTGACCTTACGTCTTAAATCAAATGCATTTTGATTATTGTGTTTCGGTGTAACTTGTCTCAAGATTAAATACACTTATCCCACAATCTATCTATCTATCTATCCAACTATCTATCTATCTATCTATCTATCTATCTATCTATCTATCTATCTATCTAATATCTATCTACCTACCTGTCTCTCTATCTATCTATTCATCTATCTGATATTCATCTATCTATCTCATATCTATCTATCTATCTATCTATCTATCTAATATCTATCTATCTATCTATCTATCTATCTATCTATCTATCTATCTAGCTCATATCTATTTATTTCATATCTATCTATCTCATATCTATCTAATACATAATTATGAGCAAATATATACAGTTTGTACCTATTGTGCATGCATGCTATACATCTAATAAGTTATACACTAGTTATTAGATATATTGAGTTCTTGTCTTTTCATGAGCCAGTCAAGCAATACAATGTTAAAATGAACATGTCAGTGAACTGCCCTAAAACACCTTGTATTATAATACTGTACAGGATTCAGATCATTAAACATTAAACAGAGATTTCTAAATAGAGTAATAAACAATTAGACATTTTACTAAAGAATTCCAGACACATTTTCAGAAACCAAGCAATAAATTTTGCTTCTTCTGTTGAAACTGTAATAAAAAGGTAGACGTGTGAATGGTCTAATAAATGCCACAGTATGCCATATAGACAGCAGTCCTTAATTGGTGGGAAAGCCCTTTAAAGAGGTAAAGTTTTCGAGAAGGGAAATAAACTGCTTCAAGTACCTACAATATGTGCATTAGTTATCACAATTATATATATATATATATATATATATATATACAGTACAGTGTAAACGTTCTAGGCAGGTGTGGAAAAATGTTGCAAAGTAAGAATTCTTTCAAAGATAGAAGTGTTAGCAGTTTTTTTTTGTCAATTCATAAGATGCAAAGCGGTTGATCAAAAGAGAAATACAAATTAAATCAATATTTGGTGTGACCACTTTCTGCCATCAAAACAGCACCAATTCTTTTAGGCACACTTGCACACAGTTCTTGAAAGAACTCGGCAGGGAGTTTTTTTCCCCAAACATCTTGGAGAATTAACCACACTAGCCTTATGTATGCTTCCTCAAATCCTTCTGTCTCTTCCAGACAGACTTGAGGATGCTGAGATCAGGGCTCTGTGGGGGCCATGTAATCACTACCATGATTTTTCATGACATTGGCTGGGCTTGTTGTTCTGCTGCATAAAATAATTGCAGTCAATCAGACGCCTCCTAGTTTTGAAAAACATTTTTACTTTGCTGCATTTTTCCACACCTGACTAGAACTTTTATATAGTATTGCATAGATATTCATGGAGAGATAGAGAGAAATCTGCTGGTTGGTTTACAGTTGGGCTTAATAAATAGTGATCTTATTTTGTCTTCCTTGTCTCATGCAGCGCTACAACTTTTATCAATGCATGCTGCAGGGTGGCCTTTATTTCTATGTTCCTGATTTTAGCCACAAGGTGAGACATCTTGAAGACATTAGTAGGCACAGCACACGTCTATAGTCTGTAGGCTCAATCCACAGTATACTAATAATAAATGCATTATACCCTCAAGAAGAGAAATCACAAAAAAGGGTTACGTGACCCAGAAGATGTTAGATTGACTTATCTTTGCATGTAAAGAGTTATCCAGCCTTGTCAGTAGAGGATCAGAGTTTATGTTATAATGGAAGAGGAAAAGTATTGTTAAAATATTATAAACTGAGTTTTCCAAATTAAACAATTGTGCCTAATGTCATAAATAATTCCAGGGTCGGCTCACAATATTGTTAATGTGCTCTGTATTCCAGAGCTAACACTATGTGGGAGGGTGATTCTTCTGTGCTAGATGCCAGGGGTGCCAACAAGCCTTGAACAAGGTGTTTAATTAAAGGGCACGTTAATAATTGTAAGCTTATTTAAAACCAACAAACTAGTTAACTAGGTAGTTAAATTAGTTTGGCACCTGGCATCACCTGCTTGGCAATATTGGAAGGCAATAGTGTAAAGGGGTTGCCTGGGACTTTTTGGATTTTTTTCTATTGATGACCTGTACTTAGGACAGGTCATCCATAGACGATTAGTGGGAGTCTGCTACTCTGGATACCCATCCATCAGCTGATTCCTGGCTCTGCTATCAGTGCGGACAGTGGAAGATGCAGGAAGCAGGACAGGTCATCAATAAAGAAAAAAACCAAAAAGTCCTGGACAACCCCTTAGTATATAAAGTAATTGTTCACTGCCTATGCATATATGTTGTATCATGCCATGCATTGGCCATAGAAAATACGTATATTTTGGTCTGAGCATTTAATACTAGTTATATCTCAGCAAGTAAGATCCAGGAATCTAGCATAGGCATATTGGTTAATTGCCTGCACCCAATTTCCCCATGGCCTAAACATGATACCATCTGTTTCATATTTTAGATTACATAGTAATGTTATTGTATTTTTCCACTGTATTGCACCATTCTATATTCACTATAAGGCATGCTATATGGAGACAATGAATGCCCAAAATGTGCACAGAAGTAGAAGGCATAGTGATTTTTTTATTCTATGTGAAGCCGTGTCTTCTGCAGTAAATGATAATATAAAGTTAGGATACAATTGGCTCCAGGCTGAGCTCAAATATATATTAACTTTTTTTTGACAAAGCATTTCAAGACCTCATGAAGGGACGGGTGCAGTCCTGAAACAAGTTGTCAAATAAAGTTGATACAGTATACACTTCACATCAGCCTGCTGCCCATTTGTATCCTGCCTTGATTTCATCAGTTTATGTGCATTGTGCAGAGGCGTAATATAGTCTGCAGAGTACAGGAAGCTCTAACAATAAAAATAAAGAGATTTCGAACACTGGTGTAACTATAGGGGATGCAGTTGCACCCGGGCCCAGGAGCCTTAGGGGGCCCATAAGGCCTCTCTTCTCCATATAGGGAGCCCAGTACTATGGATAAAGCATTATAGTTGGGGGCCCTATTACAGATTTTGCATTGAGGCCCAGGAGCTTCAAGTTACGCCTCTGATTTTGAAGCTAAATATAATGCTGATTCTACTATATGCATGCAGTTATTTCAGCAGGATAGACTCTTAATTTATTTCATTTATCTCTACATCTCATTTGTAAGAATCAATGGAAGGCAGTCAACTCTAAACAGGTGAGAATAAATCCATAGTCATCATCTCT
This sequence comes from Eleutherodactylus coqui, assembly GCF_035609145.1. NCBI lineage: Eukaryota > Metazoa > Chordata > Amphibia > Anura > Eleutherodactylidae > Eleutherodactylus > Eleutherodactylus coqui. Next base: position 107,699,387 of record NC_089843.1, on the reverse strand, counting down.
TATTAGAAATATATCCACATTTCCATTTAAGAAAAATTAGGTGTGCCCTCTGTCCCCATCGGCCCCCACAAATTCAATTTCAGGATGCTGATGGGTAACAATAGCAGCCAGAGGGCTAAGAAAGACCCCCAGGTATGCCACCGCTGTATGACTATTAGGCTGGTCCTTCAGCACAACCTAACAGATTGTTTTGCAGGTTTTTACCCTCATGGAATAATTCTTTGCAGTACTGAGTACGTATACAAAGATCACACTGTGATGTCCTAGTGGGTCTAAAATAAATAACAAGTTAAATGTTAAAGTTTATTAAAAATTTGCACAGTTATAGGACACGACGATTCGCAGATCGCGCCTATCTGCGTTCTGCGTTTTATGTGCGCACCAAAATCATTTCTTTCGCCGGTCAGTCTAAGTTTCATGCGCATTTTGATGCGCACGGCGATTTTTCTCCAGTCAGACGGGCGTTTTGCTGCGACGATTAACGCGGCTAGGTGCAGATTTTTCCTGCGATTTTTCGCCTCCGGTCACGCGATTTGCGCATGCGACATGCGATGTGCAAATCGCGTGAAAAAACGCCCGTCTGACTAAGGCCTCAAAAAACATTTTTTTCTTTATTTTATAGAAGTTAAGAGAAATAAACTACAAACACACACAGTATCACTGTAATTATCATAGCCTGTATAATTACCTCCATACTATCACTGTACAAATCCAATTATACGAAGACCAATAATACCAATAATAACAATATATAAGGGGCAGATAATGCCGCCATACAGTCATCATATTATCACCACATAATACCAACATACTGTAACTGAATAAAGACCACTACAAAGTTCAATACTACCAATAATAACAGTATATGAGGGCCCAACAATACCCACACACCATGACCAAATAATACCACCACAGTGTTGTTGAAAAATAAAAACAGTATACAAAGATCAATACTACACCCCAATACAGTGACTATATAGCAGTATATACTAGATCTATACAGACGCATTGCAGAATGTATAAATGATTACAGTGATCACAGGTGACACAGCTTCTTACTGAAGTTGTTCACTTTCCTTTTTTCTTCATCTGGCTCAGACCACCATGATGACTTCTCCCTATCACAACTTATTTCTCCAGAATTGGACACAAACATCTTTGGTTCCTCAATTTTCCAGGGACCTGGCTTCATTTTCTAAACTTCTACATAATCTTCCCATCCAAAGTCTCCCAGATAGTAATGAGAGCACATAAAGTATCCGCCTTTATGTGCTCTCTGTGGGCCCCCCATAGTAATTGCCACTTTTTGTGTCTAACAGACAGTAAAATTCCTCCATCCAATAATAATGCTCTCCTTATAACCCATTCAGTAATAATGCCTTAAATAAGCCCCCACTCAGTAATAATGCCCCTCATAGGTCCCAGTCCCCCCACTTAGTAGCAATGCCCATTTCAAAAAAAAAAAAAAAAGGTTATATTCACTTGTGTTGTTCTTCCAGCTGCTGGCCACAATGGCACTTGCACTGTTCACCTGCTGTTTTCGAGTTAAAACCATCATGAGATGTGTCATGTAATTACTCTACCTGGAATTCTACAGGTGAACAGCGTAGGCCTGGACTGCAGAGGGCGGTAGCGGGAGGAGCAACATGGGTGAGTAAAACTTTTTTTTTTACATTTCATCAAAAATTTCCTCCGGGTGTCAAATTTTCCCGGTGAGCTATATGGCCAGTCCGCCTCTGGGGTTACTTAGGATCAGTCTTTAATTTTAAGACGTAAGGAGCTCAATATATTAATGTATTTCTATTCCTAACTTTTATTTTCTTCTAATAGGAAATCTTTGACGTATAGCAGAAATGGAAATTTCTTCACAGTTTAGCAAACGTAAATTTAAAATACTGTGGAAAAGCCAGAAGCCTTTTAAATTATTCATAGAATATTCATACCTGAAACAGAAAGAAATTATTGTTAATAGAGCAAATGAAATATTACTAGAGGTCTGCATAGTAGATATAACATTTCTACTTAATTGAAGTTACTTATTGTACAAGCATATGGACATTTTAGGTACATCAAAGATAGAAGTGGTTCCTCTAGTCTGGTGCCAGTTCTTGCCACCCAGGACAGAAGGGCTACTTCCAACCTATGATCCTTGGGACATTTTCCTGACATCTTTATTTTTAGCTAATAATGCAGTTTCTATAGAGAAGGAAGTGTCACACAGATTCTTGCCACCCAATAACTAAGGGAATTTGATAAACTAAGCTTGGGTTCCTCTCTTTAAGATTCGCATAGAAGCTGCATGGTCTGTAGAGATGAGCGAGCACGCTTGATTAAGGCAGTTACTTTAGTGAGCATCACTCTTCTCGAGTAACTGCATACTCGTTGGAGAAAATTCAGGGGGGCGGCAGGGGGGAGAGGAAGAGAAATCTCTCTCAATTCCCCCCCCCCCCCGCTGCCCCGCTGAATTTTCTCAGACGAGTATGCAGTTACTCGAGAAGAGTGATGCTCACTAAAGTAACTGCCTTAACCGAGCGTGCTCGCTCATCTCTAATGGTCTGTCTTTATATTCGGTTATGTCCTTGAGATGTGCAAGCATTTGGCCATGAAATCTGCATATTCAAAACAACAGCAGTCATACTGTGTCATTCGCAGTGACTTATGTTTTGGCACAGTCATAGGAGTCTACCATTGTAACAAAATTTTTGTCATGTGTCAGATTAGTTGTCACCCTTTAGTGCTTTTATTGTGTAGTAATAAAACTGAAAAAAAAAGTAAATACAAACCGAGCCTAGAAATCGTAGGCAATACAAGCTTTACAAAAGGTTGGGTTTCCAGAAGTTTGTGCGCTACCAAGTTTCATAGTGGAGGAATTATACTTCAAGTCTGTTTTTCCAGGCAAGCTAAATATCTTGTATATTTTTAGCACATCTTTTATACTTTTACACTCTGATACTTTGCTGTAATAGATACTTAATTTATCCTGTAATTGACTTGACTTAGGACATTGATCTGTTTATTAAGATAAAATATCTGTTCCTTAAAATGAAACACTTCTGAACAACATTGCACATAAAAAATTGAGTATGAGTAACGAGTATGTCCAGCAGTTCCATTGAAGATGAATGGAGCAGCACAATGTATACATGGCCGCAACTACCTTTAATCTTCTTACTGTTAGCCTGCAGAGAGAAGGAGAAGGGTACTCAGAAACTATGTTCTTTGGATCAGTGGTGGTCTCAGCAGTGAGACCTTGACTGATCAGACTTTTATCACCCATCTTGTGGATAGGTGATAGAAGTCAATTTTGGTAAAACCCCTTTTGAAGTAAGAAGCAGCACAAGATAAATAAAGGACTTGTAGAGATATAAAGACATTTCAAGTATATTTAAGGCATGAAGTATAACTCTGCAATGATTTTTTAATCTCTTATGGGATGTACAAGAGGGGTGAATCAGATACCCCTCTTGAATCAGATACCCTTCTTTGCAGATAATGGACGGCACTCTGAACTTTTATTGAGTTACTTTTACTTTAAAAGTATATGTGTTCTTCTGTTTACAGGTTGGCTGACCGCACGTTGTGGTACATTGTAGCACTGTTGTGTGATCATGATGCTGTGACTGCTCAGGGATGAGACGGACAGTTACAAGGTGAGGTATGTTGTCCTTGCTAATGTCAGGAAGAGTCTAGTACCATGCAATGCCCCATTCTGCCTGATTAATAATATTGCTAATAAATGATGAGTGAACCCAACCAGTAGAACCCTGTTTCAGGTCAAACTTTGCTAAAAGTTCAGTTTGGCACAAGCCCAAACCAAGCTTTTAGCAACGTTCTACCCGAAACAGGCTACTACTGGTTCAGTTTGCTCAACACTAGTCTTTAACATTGGTTTATAACACGGTCTAAGAGCCATAAATGCCTCTCAAAATGTTGTACAGGCTTTTATGGCTCATAGACAGAGTTAGAAACCAGTTTTAGGGGTGTTGGTGAACTTACGGTTTGGTTTGAACTAATTCACAACGAACCACACTTTTTGAAAAAGTTTGGCAAATCAGCCAAACTGATCTCTTCAAAAATTGTCTCATTACTATTGCTAATTCTTCTGGATGCTGTTTTGTTTTCCTGGATTTTGTTTGCATACCTGGGGACTTATCAATCCGTGTTTTAACTCTATACTCAACTGTGGGCATTAAAATGGTTTTCCAACCACAGTAAGTGATGGCAACCTGCTAGGATCTGCCACCACTTGATGATTAAAGGGAACATAAGCTCTGGGACTCCCAACAATCTGCCAATCCTTAAAATTAAGGGGTCAAGACTAGGCACTGTACAAATAACTGCAACACAGTCTGATTCAAGTTCATATAGCCAAATGGCAGATCCTACACAAAATGTTTTTGGGAGTTGGTTGCATATTGAAAAAAATCTAACAAGGCTGCTAACAAGATATCTATCTAACAAGACAGTGATGGCATTTCCTATCAATATTTTATCCCATACTACAGTTGCACAACCCCTTTAATTGTCTTATTTTGTGCTGCTTCATTTCTCATGAATACAAGTACCCTCTTTTTTCCATTATGCCTAAAACTTAGTTGCACTCAATTGATTGTTTTTGTCAGATTCCTGGAAAAAAAATATAGAAACATTGACATCAATTTTGCAGTTTTTTTCTTCATCCCATGTACTTACTCAGAGAAAGCATATATTTTGTGGTAACAGCCTGAATGAATACACATGTAATAACACATATGGTTTATTGGATAAAGAGACAATGGAATCTACATCCTGTACGTCTTATTTGGTTATGAAATATAGATCAGCTGAGAATTCTATTCTGGATGTGTTGGTAACAAGACAGAGGACCAGATGTGGCGGCTTATCTTAAATAATGTTTCCTTTGCAGGCAGGTTATCCTTCATTCATCCAGGATATTTTCTCACATGATCCTCTTGTCTTACAGGTTTTGGGAGCAGGATGGTAGTTCATTGCAATTTCACAAATGATCAGTGTGCACGTATGTGGCAGTCGTCTTTTTTTCCCTTAAATTGCAAAATTGGATAAAGTTTAGCATTTAGTTCTTTCTGGCATTAAACATTGTGAAAACAGATTTACCCTATAATAAATTATGGAGAGATGTAAATATCATTGTTTAGGAAGTTAAAGGAATTTATTAGACCATTACTAGTGGGAAGTGTGAGATAGATAGATAGATAGATAGATAGATAGATAGATAGATAGATAGATAGATAGATAGATAGATAGATATGAGATAGATAGATAGATAGATAGATAGATAGATAGATATGAGATAGATAGATAGATATGAGATAGATAGATAGATAGATAGATAGATAGATAGATAGATAGATAGATAGATAGATAGATATGAGATAGATAGATAGATAGATAGATAGATATGAGATGGATAGATAGATAGATAGATAGATATGAGATAGATAGATAGATAGATAGATGATAGATAGCTAATGAGTATATAGTAAGAGCAGATACTGTACATAGTGAGATAAATATGAGATAGATAAATATATAGATAGATATGAGGTAGATAGATAGGTACTGACAATAGATGATAGATAGCTAATGGGTATATAGTTAGATCAGATACTGTAGATAGAGAGATAGATATGAGATAGATATACATCAGATAGATAGATATATAGATAGATATGAGATAGATAGATACTGACAATAGATGATAAATAGCTAATGGGTATATAGTAAGAGCAGTTACTGTAGATAGTGAGATAGATATGAGGTAGATAGATATATAGATAGATATGAGGTAGATAGATACTGACAATAGATGATAGATAGCTAATGGGTATATAGTTAGATCAGATGCTGTCGATAGATAGATAGATAGATAGATGATAGATAGCTCAGATAGATAGATCAGATACTGTAGAAAGGGAGATAGATATGAGATAGATAGATAGATATGACAGATAGATAGATATGAGATAAATAGATATATAAAGATAGGAGATAGATAGATAGATAGATTATAGATAGCTAACGAGTATATATTAAGAGCAGATACTGTACATAGTCAGATAGATATGAGGTAGATAGATATATAGATAGATATAAGGTAGATAGATATAAGGTACATAGATAGATACTGACAATAGATGATAGATAGCGAATGGGTATATAGTTAGATCAGATACTATAGATAGATAGATAGATAGATAGATAGATAGATAGATAGATAGATAGATACTGACAATAGATGATAGATAGCTAATGGGTATATAGTTAGATCAGATGCTGTAGATAGATAGATAGATAGATAGATAAATAGATAGATAGATAGATAGATAGATAGATAGATAGATAGATAGATAGATAGATACTGACAATAGATCATAGATAGCTAACGGGGATATAGTTTGATCAGATACTGTAGATAGAGAGATAGAGATGAGATAGATAGACATCAGATAAATGGATATATAGAGAGATATGAGATAGATGGAAAGATAGGAGATAGATAGATAGATAGATATAGTAGATACATAGATACAATAGATGATAGATAGCTAATGAGTATAAAGTTAGAGCAGATACTGTAGATAGAGAGCTAGATATGAGGTAGATAGACATATAGATAGATATAAAATAGATAGATATGAGGTAGATAGATAGATAGATAGATAGATACTGACAATAGATAATAGATAGCTCAGATAGATAGATATATAGATAGATATGAGATAAATTGATAGATACAATAGATGATGGGTAGCTAATGAGTATATAGTTAGAGCAGATACTGTAGTTAGAGAGATAGATGTGAGATAGATAGATAGATAGATAGATAGATAGATAAATAGATAGATATGACAGATATGTCAAATAGATATGAGATAGATAGATATGTTGAAAGATATGAGATAGATAGATAGATATGAGATAGACGGATACTGACAATAGATGATAGATAGCTAATGGGTAGATAGATAGATAGATAGATAGATAGATAGATAGATAGATAGATAGATAGAATTTCTATAACAAATATAGACACGGTCAATGTTTCATTAAAAAAAAAAGTATTATTATTCATATAGCCAAAATACAGGGTGAACTGTGGAATAGTAGCCCTGTGATTCTTTAGCTAGGATACCTATGCATCCCTTAATACCTTTTCTTGTATGGTTCTCCATGAAAATTGACATGACGGGAGATTATGGATCAGGTATGAGAGCTGCCAAAAAGAAAAACTGCCTTTATTACTCACAGTGACCAATCACAGCTCAGCTTTTAGTTTCCAGGAGCAGTAAGAGGAATGAAGGCTCAGCTGTGATTGGTTGCTATAGGCAAGAAAGGCAATTTTTGTTTTGGAAAGTTTTATAAACCTCCCACTATGTCTATCAAACTATCACACCTCTGAATGAAGTAGACTGTACCCATGACATTGAGACGCAACCGCCAAACAAGCGCTTGACTTAGTGTGCCACATACAAGTACTCCGTTGAACAATTAAAAAAACTGAAAGTAATTCTAGTTATTATTCATTTGAAAAAAATCTGTGCCCGCCAAGATCAAGAGTCCTGATGCCACCAGATTTCTTCTTGTGGGGTTTACTGTAGGGCCGTATATACAGCAATAAGCTGTAAATAATTAATGCCTTCAAAATCGCAATATGACAGGAGGTTGCTGCCATTACCGATGTCACATTAGCTGATGTCTTTGCCAATGGACAAAGTGCTTGGATGCTGGAGGAGCCATTTTTAGTATATTCTCTAGATAGGCCTTGTTTTACAACATGCAGAGTAAGGCCTTAGTCAGACGGGCGTTTTTTCGCGCGATTTGCGCATGCGCATGCGATTCGCGCATATATAGAACCAATGGTTCGCTATGGTATCGGTCACATGTCCGCTTTTTATGCGGATATGCGATAAATTATAGGACACGACGATTCGCAAATCGCGCCTATCTGCGTTCAGCGTTTTATGTGCGCACCAAAATCATTTTTTTCGCCGGTCAGTCTAAGTTTCATGCGCATTTTGATGCGCACGGTGATTTTTCTCCGGTCAGACGGGCGTTTTGCTGCGACGATTAACGCGGCTAGGTGCAGATTTTTCCCGCGATTTTTCACCGCCGGTCACGCGATTTGCGCATGCGCATGCGACATGTGATGCGCAAATCGTGCGAAAAAACGCCCGTCTGACTAAGGCCTAAATACACACAGCAATTTTCATAGGGAAACAGACAAAAACAAAGGGTTACTGAGTAATGTTACGATTACCTAGCGAGAGAATCACCCGGTAGTATCTATTAACTGACCATGGATAGATATAGATGTGCATTACAGCGTATTAATTTTAATACATCATCAAATTTCCTTTGTTCATTACCAAAAAAAATCAACACTTTGGGAGTATTGAAATAAAGGAGACCTAATATGTCTTGTGTGTGTATGTATGTATGTAGAATATATATGGTGCAAATATATGTAAATGTACATCAGTTTGTACTTTAGTTCAGTCAACAGTGGTGTAGCCACGAAGGTAAAGAGGTGCACGCAGGCCCTTCTGTCTGGGGGAATTAAAGACTCCTCTGTCGTATCAGAAGGCAGCAGTACCGTGTTTCCCCGAAAATAAGACAGTGTCTTATATTAATTTTTGTTCAAAAAGTTTTAACTTTTTTTACATGTATAGCTGCCTGGACACTATTTAAATTGACTTTTTTTAATTAACTGTTAGCAGGGCTTAATTTTGGAGTAGGGCTTATAGTTCAAGCATCCTCAAAAAGCCTGAAAAATCATTTTGCATCCTCAAAAATTCTGGAAAATCATGCTATGTCTTATTTTCAGGGTATGTCTTATTTTCAGGGAAACAGGGTAGTATAAATGGCTATTGGGAAGGGGCAGATCAATAACACTGATTCAAAATTGAAGATGCCAGTGATTACTACATGGAAAATATGGTATTGCACGCTATTCATGCAAGTGTATGGATGACCTTGTGATGTACTGTAGAGCCAAATCCATTCTGTGTAGCAGTTCTCACCTTTGGCTCATTGACGGCAGTCTGAGTTGGGGACCTTCCCTTATGATATCCATAAGAAAGAATGGCCCATAAAGACTAATACGTTTGGCACAGTAAAACATGTATGTTCATATGAGTAGAAGGTCACTGCCAAAGGGGGTCTTAAGGGCCTTTTACATATGCTGATTATTAGGCATGAATGTTCACCCAAATATTCAAATGACCAATAAATGGCCTGCCTGAATGTGTTGCAGATCACCCAATGACTGAAAACAGGGGTTGTGCTGCTGACAGTGATGCTGCTATAAGGGGAAGAGTAGCCGTAAGAGCGATCATCCATTTCCTAATAGAGTCTGAGTAAGTCTCTATGAAGGTCGGGCAGATGAGTGCCAATGTCGTTGATCTGTGCTTGGTCATCGAAGTGCTTTGCTTACCCTGCTTCAACTATATACTTCATTGTTTCCCATTGATTACAAATGACGTTGTGTGATTCTCCATTCCTTCCGTAGCAAAGGAAGCTTTTCCCAGGGAAAACAGCTGACCGGACAGGGTTCTAGTAGCTGGGCCGACAACAATTATCGTCAGGGGGGCTGCTTTACGAAAGGACAATAAAACAAAGATGTTATTTGGAGGCCAAAAATGTTTCTGGTGGCAATTATCCTATAGTCATGTCTTCTAGTACGGCACTGCTCTATAGAATCAGGCTTTATGAATAGTAAGCAATTCTGAGTGGCTCCATGCACTCATAATACAGATGAATGACAAAAGACACCTGTAGGAATTCCATAAGTTAAGCTTCTGGTGAAAGGGTCAAGAAACAGAACATATTTTCTATAGATCATCCCTCTGAATTCCGGAGAGATTACCGAGGCAGAAGATGGACTCTGTTATTGTGAAACTTATAATCTAGAGCATTTTATAAAAGATTGCACTTCAAGTTTATTATTGGGAAGGAGTGATCTGTCCCGAAGACCGTCAAAGCAAAACTCCCATCAACAACTAGAGAGAAAACTGTAGGAATGATGGAGAAGTTGTTAAGCACAACTGCAATATAAACATGCGAACACCGTAGGATTTACAAGCTCTATTTCAGGCACATGCAGGTCTGGGATCTTTTATGGGATATTCATCTTAAGATGCCGCCTGTCATGATAATGTAAGCATTGAGTTTTCTTCCCCATTATACTATTATTAAAGGGGTTGTCCCGCGGCAGCAAGTGGGTCTATACACTTCTGTATGGCCATATTAATGCACTTTGTAATGTACATTGTGCATTAATTATGAGCCATACAGAAGTTATAAGAAGTTTTTCACTTACCTGCTCCGTTGCTGGCGTCCTCGTTTCCATGGAGGCCGTCTAATTTTCGGCGTCTAATGGCCAAATTAGACGCGCTTGCGCAGTCCGGGTCTTCTTCTTTTCTCAATGGGGCTCCGTGTAGCTCCGTGTAGCTCCGCCCCGTCACGTGCCGATTCCAGCCAATCAGGAGGCTGGAATCGGCAATGGACCGCACAGAAGCCCTGCGGTCCACCGAGGAAGAAGATCCCGGCGGCCATCTTCAACCGGTAAGTAAGAAGTCACCGGAGCGCGGGGATTCAGGTAAGCGCTGTCCGGTGTTCTTTTTTAACCCCTGTATCGGGGTTGTCTCGCGCCGAACGGGGGGGGCGGTTTGAAAAAAAAAAAAAAACGTTTCGGCGCGGGACAACCCCTTTAAATATAGGTGCAGAGTTTGAACCCGGAGGGCTATATCATCTATGTGATCACAGCCCTGAATCTGCAGGCTTTCCTTGTCGAATTTCTGATGCCAAAGCCCGATTCATTTCAGCCAGTTTTATGTAACTAAGGCTTTATCATTGTGATAGTAAAAGTTACATAACATGGATTTCTCACTATGTTCAGCAATTCTGCTTGCTGTTGTAGACTGAACTGGAGTAACCAATGCCAGTCAGCTGCTGCAAAGGCAAATAAAGTCTTGGGGTGCATTAAAAGAGGTATAGGGGCGAGGGGCGAGAACATTATCCTTCCATTATATAAGGCACTTGTCAGGCCCCACATGGAATACTGCGTACAGTTCTGGTCCCCGATGCTCAGGAAAGATGTTACGGTATTGGAGGGGGTTCAAAGAAGGGCAACTAAACTAATACATGGAATGACGGGACTGGAATACCCAGAGAGGCTATCCAAATTGGGATTATTTACTCTAGAAAAAAGACGGCTAAGAGGTGATCAAATAACTATGTATAAGTACATGAGGGGACAATACAAGGATCTCTCCCAGGATCTGTTTATACCCAGGACTGCGACTGTAACAAGAGGGCATCTGCTACGATTAGAGGAAAGTAGGTTTCATCAAAAGTCAGTGCATCCTATAGAGCAAACATGCTGAAATTCAAGCGGGCTGAAAGGTTTATACGTCCGGCCAGGTCTGCTACATAGTAGGGGGGAGAAGGGTTCTCTTTCTCCTCTGCACTGCTGCCTGTATGTACCGCTGATTGATGGTGAGCGCCGCCCAGAACTGCTGCTGCTCCTCCACCACCACAAATCAGCTTCCTCCCGCCAGTTTCATGCACAATAGAGGGTCGGAAGGATTTCCCATTGATTTTAATGTGAAACCTCACATCGCACTCAAGTGCACATCGCAGGGTATGTGAGAGCCATGCGATGCATTAAAGGGGTTGTCCCGCGGCAGCCAGTGGGTCTATACACTTCTGTATGGCCATATTAATGCACTTTGTAATGTACATTGTGCATTAATTATGAGCCATACAGAAGTTATAAGAGGTTTTTCACTTACCTGCTCCATTGCTAGCGTCCTCGTTTCCATGGAGGCCGTCTAATTTTCGCCGTCTAATGGCCAAATTAGACGCGCTTGCGCAGTCCGGGTCTTCTTCTTTTCTCAATGGGGCTTCGTGTAGTTCCGCCCCGTCACGTGCCGATTCCAGCCAATCAGGAGGCTGGAATCGGCAATGGACCGCACAGAAGCCCTGCGGTCCACCGAGGAAGAAGATCCTGGCGGCCATCTTCAACCAGTAAGTAAGAAGTCACCGGAGCGCGGGGATTCAGGTAAGCGCTGTCCGGTGTTCTTTTTTAACCCCTGCATCGGGGTTGTCTCGCGCTGAACGGGGGGGGGGGGGGGGGGGGGTTGAAAAAAAAAAAACCCAGTTTCGGCGCGGGACAACCCCTTTAAAGGCTCCATTGAAATCAATGGGCAATGTGTTTCAAGGAAGGTGAAGCGATAGGACATGCTGCGATTTGTTTGTGGGAAAATATCGCTCATTGCGCGAAAGATTCAAGGCCGCTTCTAAGGTTGCTTTCACACAACTGAGAAAATTGCGTGAGATTTGTATGTTGCGAGACGCACCTATTTCACATGAATATGAACCCCATTCTTTTGTATGTAGCAGGAGCAGTGGAGAACTCATAAAGTATCTTGGGGGGGAGAGAGTTGGGCAAAAAGATGGTGGACACTTTTTTTATAATGACTGTCTGGCTGAAAACCCCTTTAGGCCTATTTCACACCAGCGTTTTATCGCAACTATTTTGCCATGATAAAATGCCGGCTGAAAATCACAACCATTTAAAGCATTGGATTCCCATGCATCTGTTCAGATGGGCGATTGTCCGGAGCGTAAAATCCGCTGGGCCGGAAAAGATAGCACATATGGTGCGCATTCCGGCTGGCCACTTTTACGCTCCGCTGGAAAAGATAGTACAATGTTTTGTGGGAATATGCCAGCCATTCTCATAGACTCCTATGGGAGCCTATGAGAGCTGTCAGAAAAGGGAAGGGGGAGGGAATTTAGCATGGCAAGCGCTGCTAAAGTCCCTCCCCCTCCCCTTGCCAGCAGCTCCTACAGGCTTCTATGGGAGCTTCTATTGCCACTATCAACCAGCAAGGAGGGGGGAGAGACTTTAGCAACACTAAGGGTCTCTTTTCCCCCCAGAATTCTGGGCTGTGGCTTATATACTCTGCAGCCTGGCCATGTGAACAGGCGAGAAAATGGGAGATTTAGCTGTGACTTGGTCGTGGCTTTCACCCGTGCATGCCATTTTCGGCCGTGATGTGGGCGGCCGAAAATCGCAATGCCCCTGTGAAAACGGCCTTGAGCACTTCATGACTGGCGTATTTTTACCCTGTAATGACCATGAACTGAAACCAATTTAATGCTTTAATGACTGAATATTTTAGGTGTAGATGAAATGGCCAATAACGTTTTAAACAACTTGTGCTTATATAATAGTCAGTGTGATAACTAGCAAAACTGCTATTTTCTTTATTTACCTAAAATAGTTTTTATGTGTTGAGACAGTCCTTCTAAAGTGCTGGCCACTAGGGGTCTCCCTTCCTGCTAGCTACTGCCTGCTGTCACATGTTTGGCAAGAAACAGAACCACAGGCAGGATATGCAGGAGGGGGATGAACTATCATCCTCATTGAACTGTATAACCAGCAGAGACTAGGATGAGGAGGAGACGCACACAGATCTGCTGCAGTTTATTCACATACATACTGCTCAGTAACGCCGTACACTCCTACATGACGATGTAATGTCTCTTTAAGTGTGTTACAGACAGAGAGCAGGATCTGCAGTTCTCTTTGTCGCAGTAAATAGAACATAGTAGCCAGGCTCCTCCCGCCAGTCCTGAAAGAACGGAGAATCACACATACACCCTGCAGAGGGTAAAATGGGGAAAATGCAGGATACAAGTCATATAATGCCTAGATATAGTGCTATTCCTCATGTACACACATGGCAGCCTACTCTGAAAATGAAACACAGGATATGCCGGTAAAATAATGAAATATTGTACTTTACAAAATGTATTTTGGTAAAAGATTTGATCAACTCACATCTTGAGAAAGATGTTAGAAACTTTCCCAGCACCACATGTAAAATCCCAGTGAATAGTCCAGCGGGTGGGCCATATTGTCTCCAGGGGGCTGATTGGACTGTTTCTCAGCCCACTAGACCGCTTACTGTGAATTTACATGCAGTGCAGGAACAGTTTATGCCCTATTTTTCAAGGTTGAGCAAAACATTTATCAAAATGCATTTTGTAAACTACAACACTTTATTTTACCGGTAAAGCTGTTTTGCGCACAAAAGTGACGACATGTTCCCTTTAAAAGGGTTAATTCCTGCCGACCATTCTGTCGGAGTTCTCCATTCTGGATCATACTGGACCCCCTTCTTTGATATCCATATTATCTAAGACTTATGGATAAGGATTTTCTCTATGGAACAATCCCTTATATAACTGGCACATTCTAGTATCAGAACGTGTCACTACTGTATACCTAACAGTTTGCCTCTTTTTACATTATACTTTTAGACCCCCTTGTGATTTATAATATGCCTATAATTCAATTAGGGGACAATAATCCTACACATTTATATTGCACTTGTAATTTGAGTTTATTCTCAGATTCTACCACTAGGTGGCAGTATAGGATTACAACCACAATTACAGGGAGAAATTACAGATACTTTCAACTAAAGAATGCAAACATTACCAAACATGTCTAAATGGTTTGGATTAGTTATAAGATAGATCAGTATCTATAGATTAGTAGTCAGGGGAATTAGTGATTATATTCTAGTTGTCTTGAAAATAAAGCACAGAGCATAATATGGATCACACAGGACATGAATGTGCAGAGTATAAGGCCCCTTTAACATGACCGTATGTGTTTTTACGCTCAGCTGATCGCGGCTGAAAATTGCATGAATAAAGAATAGCTGCGATCAAGTTCCATGCTTTAGCTGCGTTTTCTCATCCATTCACACGAGCAGCTGTGGGGTATCGGCAGAAAAATGCGCTGCAGTGCGGAAATCCCTCATTTGGCAGAAATCCTCAGAATCACTGCTAATGCTTAAACAGAGGCAGCTGTCTTCGTTTCCCAGTGTTGGACGCAGCTAAGCTCCATGCTCCTCTCTTTTTTTCCATCTCCCATAGAACCCTATGGGAGCCTCCAGCATATCTCGGCAAAAGATAGGGCAAGACCTATCTTTTCATGCTCCATATAAAATCGGTTGCCATTTTTGGTCACCGATATCCCATTATTACCGATGCTTCAGATGGTCGCGATTTTGTAAATTAGCTGCATATATACAGTCATGTGAATAAGGCCTCAATGTGGGAAAGTGCTAGACAGAACTAAATCTATCTATTATAGAAATGGAGGCCAATTCTTACATACCTGCAGTATTGTGGCACTAGAGTGGTGCAAGCTGATGGAATGGCATTCTGTATTCACACCCTTTGCTTCAGATTTTGGTGCAGACCTGCAGCAGATTTCACACTTTCAATTGAATTCAAATTGTATTGATAAAAAAGCTGCTTCAGAACTGCACCAAAATTCAAGAAAAAATCAGCGACGTGTGAACGCATGCTAGTGAAATTTTTGATTTGGTGATTAAAAGAGAAGTTGAATTTTCTTTTTTCAATAAACCCTTTGCAATCCAATTTTGGATTCAGGGTTTCCTAGGTTTTTTTTCTCTTTCTGCCCTTATACAACAGCACCATCTGCTGGCTAGAGCCAGTGCTGCGGTATGGGACCTGCTGGAGAGGCCTCCGACAATAGAGCGGCCAGTAATATACAGTAAGAATACCCTGCTGGATATGTTCTGATTGGAAAGGGTTAAATGTCAATCCTCCTGGAATACGAGAGCATCATGTGGGACAATATTTGCACTATGGTTAACCTGGACCTGTGAATTGTATACACACTGGCAGTATAAGGACTATGAGAAGCAATCTCTCTGCATCTGGAGGCCGCCTGATTGACATTTGTAATAAAGCTGTTATGAGGTCTACTTTAGTGCTCTCTGTCACTATTGGTCTTGTTGTCACTCACTGGTTTCTGTAAGTGATTCTGATTCTGACATAAATCTTCATTTGCGAGAGTTGCAGATCTACACTTGGATTTACCGCAGTCAGTGGGCACAATCAGCATGCAGATTGTCTGACATGCCATCCACGTTAAGAAGTAACATGTTGTGTCTTTCTTTTCTGCATGCATGGATTCCCATTAAGATTAATGAGAAATTTCCGATGTGGATTTCGGAGTGGATTTGATGTGGAAATGGTGTGGATTCTATATTATATCTGTGGTGAAAAATGTCATGTGATCATGGTCTTATGTGACCCATTAGCACAGCGCTGGCAGACAGGGGTATTGCTAGGGTCTTAAAAAATCATGGTCACAATCCCTAATATGGATGTAACCCCTCCTTCTCCCACTGAGTAATAATCCCCCATTTGTGCCCCTCACAGTAATTGTGTTCTCATTTCTGTTCCCCAATGTAATAGTGTCTTCTTTTGTGCCTCCTACTCTAATAGTGTCCTCCTTTTTGCCCTCTCAATAATACTAGTGCTCCCACACTGTTCGATTTCTCTTACCTGCTCACAGGTACATCCTCATTTTCTGCATTCAAAAGGAAATTGCAAGAAACTCTCCTGACAGCACAGCTTTTACTCTGGCTCCTTCCAAACACATGTGACTGGTGACATGATAATCACATGGTAGCTCCTTCAGCCTAAAGGCCCTTTTACACGCAACGGTTATTGCTAAAAATTCGGTCAAACGGCCAAAAATGAGCAGTAATTGTTACACATAAACGCTGGCAGCTGTGCACTATTCCTTCAGCTATCGTTAGCCAAGATTTTTGGGCTGGCATAAAATCCATTGTTTGCCCGCTCGAAATTTGTTCAGTGTAAATGCAGTTCATTCTGTTTTTCCAGCAGCTAAGTGATGGCTTTGTTTGCTTTTCATATTCAATGAGTACAATATTTACCTTGCCTCCAGGAGAACAATGTAATCTGCCAACCAGATGTTTGCTCAGCTGGACAAAGTATTTATGTAATAACAATCGCCTTAACACATGCCCAGCTGAGCAAACAACTCGAGGAGGAAAACACAGATGATTACAGCGATTAACGGGATGTGTTATTTTATGCAAAAATGTTGGCAGTTTGTTAAGTTGTTTTACCGTTTAAGCGATTATCTTTGCATGTAAATGCATCTTTAAAGGCAGTGTCTTCCTCTGCTCTCTCCTGCAAGAATCAGCTGATTGCCTCTCTTGACTGTTGCTTGGTCCGATGCTTATCTGTCATCCTTCCTCATTATGCCCAGGGCACATTCCCCGCCTGCCCCCCCCCCCCCCCCCAGTTACACCCTAGATTCTACCAATGATCATTAACTAGTGAGGTCTTGTGGCTGGGATTTTTCAGGCTATTGACAGTATATTGAGACTACTATATTTAAAACCTAGCTGTCGATTTAGTGGTGGTCAAGTTGCATTTTAATACATGTCTAAGCAAAAACAACTGTATAGTCATGGGGTCATGATCACTTCAGGGAATGAATTAAAAAAATATATATATATTAAAAAGTCATCGTTTTGCTGCAGAAGTAACTCAGCATTTCTAGTACTTAGAACATTCATATTGTTTCTAGCTTTGTGTATTTCTAAATTATTTATAAAACATAATCATCGGAATCGCCCGTAGCGGCAGGTGCAGTCTGTTTTACAAACTCGATGCACAGCTTATATGAATGTAAAATACATTCATGTACACTGCTTGGAAGGATGACTGGTTCTTCGTGCCATCGCTAGAGGGTACCTAAAGTGAGCATGGAGCTGCGATTGCCATATAGCTGTGCTGTGTCCTGGTTCATTTTGACAGTTTAGGAACATATTGTGCATCAAGTGTCCCATTCAGGATGTGATTCATATACTATAAGTTCTGAGAATGTGAATGAATTATGCAGTATCATGATAGTACAAATTATTTTCTGTTGTATACTCCGTGTATGCAGTGGGAACGTAGAAATGTTTAATATGCATTTTAATATTAATATAGAAATATTCTGCACGCTTCAGACATGACTCATATCTCACTGGGAGTATTTATATCCTGTATTGCCAAGAAATACTGCATCTATTTTATGTCTGTAATTTATTTCAGTGATGAATTACTGTGTTTTCCGTCTTGAAGTAGAAATATGAAGGATGTTATGAATGAAGATGATTGTAAATATGCTGTTCAATTGTTGTGTGCTGTAAGTCATTGTGCGCTCTTGAGATTTATAATACGACACGTAGACTAATCTGTTAAACTTTATATGCTAAGCCAGGTTCCAGATGTGAAGGTGATTGTTTATGTTGTATGCAGAATATTACATGCAAATACAGGTACACATCACAAATTGGTATAGAACATTCATAAAAGTATTATTGTGCAATGTATTTCGGATTATAAGATGCACCTGACTATAAGATGAACCCCAGGTTCAAAATGTAGGAAAAAATATATCACACTAATTAAAATTTCACCGTTGGTCTAAGGAAGTGAAAGGGGCATAGTAACATAGCATGCAGGTCGAAAAAAGACACATGTCATTCTAGTTCAGCCTATTAACCCCTAATGTTGATCCAGAAAGAGGCAAAAAAACCTAATGACGTAAAAACCAATTTTCTTCATTTAAGGGCTCGTTCAGACGAGCGTGGTTTACACGTTGCTACAGCAGCGTGCAAACCACGCTGTTGACATGCAGGAATTCTGCAGTGAACGAGCTGCTCCATGCTCCATGGAGCAGCCTGTTTACATGTGCGTGCTGAGGGCAGAGTGCTGCCGCGGCTCCCATGGGCGCCTGTTGTCAGGACCATGGACAGTGCCGCAGCACGGAGCAGACAGGCTAGTAGGCACTTGCTATCCCATCTTTTTTACCAGCGCAGAATCTCCATGTAAGCGCTTCCATAGCAACCTATTGGTTGCTATAGAAGCGTGGTTTACATGTTGCTGTAGCAGCGTGTAAACCACGCTTGTCTGAAAGAGGCCTTAGGGAAAAATTCCTGCTTGTCTTCATGTCTGGCAATCAGAATTATCCCTGGATCAACTGGATACCAGTATCACTGACAATCTATGGTAGTACATCCTTTTTTCGTAGTCTAGTTTAGGTGAGGGGGTTCATAACTAAAAGTCTATTCTTGTTAAACTTGGCATATCCTGATTTTTTCACTATTGAAACAAATTGTAATAATGCATTTGGACACCTTATCACAATTTGCTATGCATTTAAATGTCTGTGTAACATGTCTGCTTGTCCTGTTTATCCTTTTCTCTTTACTGTTTTTTTTTTGTTATTTGATAGGGATTTTCTGTGTATTTAATAATAACAGCTTATGACTACCCATCCAGGGTTCCTGCAACTTGAGCACCATATCTCTGTTCACCTCATTGGATCTGTTTTCAAACTGCAGAGTCAGGGCCCATTCAGACGAGCGTATGCGCTAATGCGCGCGCACATGCGCGCGTTTGAACGTGCGCGCAAAAATGCGCGTGAACGAAGGTCCGTGCTTTACATATGCGTGTTAGCAAATGTGATGTTGGCTGCATGGAGCGCATGTAGATGCTCTTCATACCTTGAGCTGTATCAGCATCCCAGCCAATATACACGGCGGCAGTATTTTAAGTATTGATAGTTGTGAGACACACGATTTCTTTGGCGCCCCAGCGGACTTTGGATTACTAAGTTTCTTCCTTTATATAACAGGCTGCACATCGTTTATTGGTGTTCACAACCAAACACATCCGGAACACAACATGGAGTGCTTTATGCAAAGGGAAAGACACAAAAGCATTTAGCTTTAGCATAAAAAAAAAAAAATTTACAATGCTGTCTATTGGGTCGTTCACATGAGCGGACTCGCGTGCAGCGTGTCCCATAGGAGCCAATGTTAAGAGCAGCGCAGTACGGACCAAACTGCCACGCATGTCCTTTATTCGTTGCTGCGCGCGTTCGCACGCACTAAAAACACGCCCATGTGAACACTTCATAGGAACTCCATAGTTTTATATAGGAGCGCAGTTTTGTGCGCGCGTATATGCGCGCGAAAACACGCTCGTCTGAACGGGCCCTCAGTGTGCGAATGGAATATCACAGACTGCTGCAGCCAATGAGATGGACCACTGAGTTCAGTGTTTGGCTACAGCAGCCTACAATGTTCTGTAAACAGGATGACTGTAGGCTGTAAACCGACTGGCAGAGAGAATAGAGATGAGGTACTGGAGCTGTGGGGGTCTGGGAGGGGTGAGTACACCTTTTTATTATTTTTCAGCATGATCAGCACAATTTAAAAATAAAAATACATTTTAATCTTAAAATCCCTTTAAAGTGGTTGTCTGAGTTGTAAGATCTTAGTACAACCCCTTCCCCATGCAGTAATAAATAGTGATATACTCACCTCTGCGCCCTCCTGTTGTGTCCAGCATTGGTGCTTGGTCCCTTGTTCCCACTGGCATAACTATAGAGGATGCAGGGGATGTGGCTGCACCTGGGCCCTGGAGCCTTAGGGGTCTGAACTGCTCCTCCACAGCAGCGCCGGATTTTTCCATCCTTCACTTCCTCTATTTTGTACCTAAAAACGTCACAATTTTGGGTGGATTTTCATCTTCACTTTTCAAAAGCCATAACTTTTTCTATTTTTCTGTTAACATGGCCATATGAGGGCTTGTTTTTCATGTGGTGAGCCGTAGTTTTTATCGGTGTGATTTTTGGGGGTACATATAATATATTGCATAACTTTTAGAAGCTTTGTTTGGAGGGCAGGGAAAATAATGCACCCGATAGTCGTCCCGTTTAAAGGTACCTTTAGTTGCAAAGGTCATCCATTCCAGAAATTGTTGTGAAAGTCTAGCAAGGTCACATTCAGCTGGAGGATAGTTATTTTTATAATAGAAGAATAAAGTTTTGGTTTTATTATCAACGCCCCTTGAATGATATTGCATTGGTGGAATTGTGTGACTTATTAGAAGCTATTGGTAACATTAAAGATGGAAGATGAATGTCAGAACTAACACTGATTTATGTATACGATGGAGTATCTACTTTTTAGGTGTCTTTTAAAGCATTAAGTCATTATCAAAATGATTGATTATCAACAAAGTAGCAGATATTCCTCTTAAGGCGAACAGAATCTTGGGTCATAAAATTCAGTTTTATAATATCTGAAACCACAAGGTCGAGATGAGGACTATGTGTGTGGGGGGGGGGGGGGGGGAGGGGGCTTTCTTGAGCATCAAGTAAGCTTGTCCCTCTCTGGCCAAACATCTTAATGTTTAATTTATATTCATCACTGAGCATGTAACCCTAAAACCCTAGCATGAATTACTGAAATGTTTAATATAAATCAATTAACAATATGATGCTAATAAACAAACTTCATTTATTTCAAATTCTTGCACTTTTTTATATTCAAAACAGCAATTTGCTAATACAGATGTTGAAAACTTCAATTTGACAGTTAAGCTGTTACATACCGTAATTTAGTAAACTTTAAATTAACACTCGACGCAGCAATTAAGTTAAAATTTGCTGAATCAGTAGTATGCTGATATTGTAGCTTGGAACACATAACAACTCTATACATCAAGAGCCTCTAATAGAACATTGCAAAGAGTAATTAATCACAAAATGAAAGCATGTATCATCATAAACGAATTGACTGGGAGATCGCAGAAATGCCTGATCCTGCTGTCTTTAAATTAAAATATTTATAACTTAAAGGGGAAGTGTTATCAGAAAATGGCCTATTATATACAGTAACGTAAAAACATGCTTCCTCTGAGAATTACAACCACACGGGCTGAGGACGTGACAGCTCCATGCTGCCAGCTGCCGGAGGTAGCCGACAACCTGCAGCTGTCATGGGGGGCCGGGATATGTGACCCCCGTCATGCATGAAAGTAAGCAAAAAGTGAATAAAAAGTTAAAGATCGCATCCATGAGGGGCACTGAAACTACTCACCCCCATTTTTCGCAATTTCCCGCGATGATCTGGTCCCAAAAGTACCTTTGGCCGTCTTCTGTGCATGCGCGCCAAAGGCAAAATTGCGATGCATGAGCAGAAGACCAAATTGTCATGGGACATTTGAAATCTCCTGGCTCCTGGCTACCTTCAGTAGCCAGGAGGCAGGAGATTTCACCGGGGACGGTCCTCAGGCCCGTGATCGCCGCTATCCATTGGAAAAGTTAAAATAGGTAAAATAAAGTTAAAGTTTTAGCTCCCCTCATAGACTGAATCCATGAGGGGAGGTGAAAATACTCACCCCCGTCCTCTGTGATGTCCCGTGGAGATCTGGTCCTTCCAGGCCCTCACGTTGTCTTCTGTTGGGCGCGTGTACAGGAGGGCTCGTGCCCTGGAAGATTTAAAATCCTTCTGCTCCTGGCTAGAATGTGTAGCTGGGAGTAGAGAGATATCACCGGGAACCACTGTATGCGGTTCCCGGTCACATGATCACTGTTATCCAGTGGATAGCAGCAAATATGTAAAGTAAAAAAAAAGTGGGAAAAAAAAAAGAAAAAAAAAGTTTACATTTCATCTCCCCTCACAGATCATATCCATGAGGGAGGATGAAATTATGTGCCTAAGTCCCCTGCATTTATCTGCAGACCTTACCCCAGATTAGCACACACGCCCCTTGGCCAAAGTGCCGGGCGCATGCGCAAAAACCACGGATTGCCCGGGTAATTAAAAATCTCCCTGCTCCTGGGTACCAAATGTAGCCAGAAGTCTGAAGATTTCACGGGGGTCAGCAGTACGTGGTCCCTGGTCACATGACCGCTGCTATCCATTGGATAATGGCGATCACATAAAAGTAAAAAAAAGTTAAAGTTTTACCTTCCATCATGGATCCAATTCATGAGCGGACATGAAATTACTTATCTAAGGCCTCTGATGATGTCCCCTGACAGGATCTTTACTCACGGACCTTTCTCCAACTTCGGCACATGGGCCTGTTGGCAAAATGGTGGACATAAGCGCAGAAGCTTGAGAGAATCCGGGAAATCTAAAATCTCCTCGCTATTAAAGGTAGCCGAGAGCTTGGAGCAGTGACCGAGGGCAGTGTTGAGCGGTCTTCGATCACGTGATCACCGTTATCCAATGGATAATGGCAACCACATGAAAGCTTTCAGTTTGGGCCCTGTTGTGCATACAGACAGAAGATTAGGGCCACAATAGGTATGTTTCTGAACTCAAGATAAACGGGGGTATCCATTATGGTGCGCAAGTTTTCATTCATGTGTGTGTTGTACAAAAAAACTTGTTATTTAAACAACATAGTTGAAAACATTAAAGTTGTAATTTTTTCCTTCTGCTTTGCTTAAATTGATTCAAAGACTGTAGGGTCAGTACACCCCTAGATAAATTCATTAAGGGGTCTAGTTTTCAAAATGGGGTCATTTGTGAGGGTTTTCTGTCGTTTTGGGGACTCAAGGACTCTACAAGTGGGCAATGGGGCCTAAAATACCTTCGAGAAAAATTTATTTTCTGAAAGCTATCGGTTGCTCTTTTTTGCTTGGGTCCTGCTGTGCATACAGGCAGAAAATTAGGGCCACAATGGGTATGTCTCTGAACAAACAGGGCACAAGTCTTCATTCATATGTGTGCTGTACAAAAAAACTTTTTAAAATGAAAATCATAATTTTTTCCTTCTGCTTTGCTTAGATTCATTCAAAAACTGTGGGGTCAAAATACGCAGTACACCCCTAGATGAATTCGTTAAGGTGTCTAGTTTTCAAAATGGGGTCATTTGTGGGGGTCTTCTGTCATTTTGGCTACTCAAGGGCTCCTTTCGGTTTGGGCCCCATTGTGCATCCAGACATAAGATTAGGGCCACTGAAATAGGACATGCCGCGATCTTGTTATCACGCAAGTTTTCCACAATCATAATTGCAGCTGTCTGCATAGCATTGCATAAACCAATGCAATCCTATGGCAGTGTGCAATGGTGGAAATTCTGCGTGAAATCTCACTGTGGAATTTCCGCCCGTGTGCATTCAGCCCTAGAGTTTCCGCTTTCCTGTTCCATCAAGAGAGTATGTAAATGTTAAGCCCTTTCCATCTCAAGACAGAAACGAATGGCACTGAATTGACCCCGTTGACTTTATTCAGTCCATTTGACTTCCATTTCTGCTCTCTGCGATTCTCCTGGAGGTAATAGCGCGGCATGTTGTGCCATTCCATCCTGAATTATAAAGGAATTCCGTCAGCAGGTTCATACTGCCTAAACTATTGGCAGCATGGACGCCGGAGAGGTATGTCTAATGTCCTTGTGTATGTGTTATTCTGAAATGCTGTGGTGTCTCAGAAAAACACACTTTAAAGTATGACTTGGAAAAGTAGAGCATTTCAGAATAAAATATACACTATGGTAATGGGCATACCTGTGCTGGATTCATGCTGCCCATGGTTAGAACAGCATGAACCTGATTATAGAATCCCTTTACTAAAGATCTTCAATGGAGGCTTCAAACTTTAACTCCAGTGAACCATCCCTATCAATAACAAAGTTATCTGTGCAATCTAAGCTACCATAATGTACTGCTCTTTGGTATCAGGAATTTAGCAGAATTCTGAATTGACTTTTTCTGCGAATAGCTAGTAAAACATCATGTAATTAAATAGTTGCACAAGAGCAGTTAAGGCAAAGTGTTCATAAAGTTACTCAACTTTGTATGTAGTTTAAAACTGTTGAATATTGTAAAATGTCCTTCAAAATTGGCCTTTACTTTTTTCTTCTCGTGCTACTGAAAGTCCCTTTTTGAAATTAAGAAGTTGGGTCAGCTGCTATTGTGGGGGAAGTTGTGGCCAGTCATACAGTAGATTTTCCTTGCAAATGTCACTGCATCTGCATAAAAACAGGTGGCTGAGTTCACGAGGGCGAGGGTTGCTGGTACTGAGCAGATCTTGGCTCTCACTCATAGATACTATATATACATACATATTTACACTATTAGGACATATGGAAAGGGTTTGGTCCAGTGAAACTGTATATAATGAAAATAGATTAAATGAAATATTTATTAAAAAACCTGATCTTGTTCAATCAGCCCCATCATGATTGGTTTACAAAAAAGCATACTGTCATACTGGTATAAAAAGTGCAGGAGTTGTTCCCCATCGTCAGCTGTAGGGTAAAGTTAAGACTTAACTGAAGGACGAATCAGTGGGAAACAGTGGCTTCTGACAAAAGTATAATGCTCACATGTCAAGAAGGGGGAAATGCACTTCAAGAGCCATTCAGATTTTTTTTTCATTCTTCACACAGCTATCCCCTCAGTATATATAAGTGAGCTGGTGTTGCCTTGGTTAGTTATTCCTTTCTATCTGAAACTCCTCACCTCTTTTTCCTCAGATGGGCATGTGTTCTGAGTGCTGACCAGCTTAGATCTACTTGGGCTCATGTGTTCTGAAACTAGTCAATTTCACAGTGTGTATTATGCTGTTACAGGGAATCTACCGCAGAAACTGCCTAGAGGGGGACACAGGCACGCCTATCACAGTTACTGATGATTACATAGTTCCTGTCATGCAGTTATAATGGAGGAAATCACAGCTCAGCCTCCTGACTGTGTGCTTATGGTCTTACAATGTTGTATTCAGGTGAATATAGTAATTAATGATACTTAAACTGTTCCCCCCAGCAGGCAGAAATGGTATAAACTCTAGCTAATTTTGTGCTGATGCATCCTGGAATTAATGTGAACATGAAAGTTAAAAATCTCATTAAGAAGATGGTGCCTGATAAGCATCAGTCAGGCAGCTGCATTGCATGGAAGTCGCTGTGATATACAGAGGAAACCTTCAGAGTGTGACAGGTAATCAGGTGAGGAGGGCAGGGATACAAAAATGTGTTTTTGCTGGAGTGGCCCTTTAATGTAATAAAAATGTCTGCTTTCGTTCTCTAATTTTTCCAACATATTCTTGGTTGGAATGTACTGGATGTCCTAAAATGTTTGATTGTTCAGTCAGCTACTGTCATCAGTACAGTAGTTGTTAGTAATAGCATAGTGTGCAGATTTGAGGTCTGTTCCCATCCTGACAATCTGTTGTTGTGAAGGAAACCTTAGGTTATCCTATCATCAGGATGGTCTATTGTAACAATGATATAAGATGTATTACTTTATGTAATGTAGACATGCATATCCAGAGATAAGCCCTGGAATTAGGTCTTGTGAAGTTCTTACTACGCGTAAAAATAGTTATACCCAACCTTTCTACTACGCTTTGCATGATATCAGTTTTATTACCAGTGTAAGCTGTGCCCATTTGCTCTCAGTATGCAGGTGAACATGTACGGTAACATTTGAGACCACTTAGACAGTTGGTAATTAATCAGAAACCTTAATGGCCCATTTATGTGGGCTGAATCAGCAACAAATGTTCATTCACCCATTTATTGCCCCATGTGAAGATGGGATTGGCCAACCTACAAATTAACTTGGTGGTTTGGTGGTCACATCTTTATTTTTTGTTGCGCATAAGTCTGTTATCCCCACTGCATCGCCCTTTGTCAACATAGATGGACTGCCAATGATTATTCAGCTGTATATGTATATGATTGCTCCATGTAAATAAAAATAGCTTGTCTTCCAAAGTGCTCCTTTCTCGTCTGCTTTTGCCTCATACCTAATAAGTTTCACCAACAGAGATGAGTTATTTGACACTTTTTCCCTAGGCCCCCTGCACACGGTATGCAGAATCCGACTCTGCCAGCAGAGGCACCCGCATGTACCTGTTGTCTTCTCTTTTCATCTGTATTGTGGATGGTCCACACGGCTCACCATCGGACATGCGCAGTACAGATTTTTTTTTAAATTCCTGCTTTTCCCGTGGAATCTGCGACCTTTCCACAAATGCATTGTGGAAGGGCCACAGATCGGACAGCTTCCATTGACTTCAACAGAAGCCGTTTGTGTGGAATCCGTGGAAAAAAAGGAGCATGCTGTGATTTTTTCTCCGCTTGCAGAAACCTCAAGTGGTTTCTGCAAGTATGCAGGAAGAATTGATTTCCTATAGCATGCTATGAGTGCTATCCGCTGTGGACCCACGGTGCGGACGCCCAACACAGATTCCGCAGCAAATAACCATCCATGGTCAGAAGCCTTAAAGCTGGCCATGTATACTTTCAGCTGACAGCAATTTCTCCCAATTCTACTATTAACAGGAATGCTTGGCTCTCCTGATCATGCATGGTTATCTCAATGGAATATGCATACAGATCAGGTAATAGTCATCTAGTGGCCACAGGATATGTCAAAAATGACGGATGTCATACCGCTAGAACTTACACCTATGATAAGAATGGGGGTCCCTTGATCCTCTCCCACCTGATGAGGTGGCAGCCAGGCACTGCATCCAGGTGGAAAATGAATGTGTGGCTTTTCCGTTCCCTGTCCTCTGTGTTAACTTCTATGGAAAAAACAACCAAGCGCCCTTACTTAGCTATTTACGTAACTCCAATGGAACAAAATAGAAACGAAAACATACATAAGTGCCATTAAAGAGGTTCGGTTGACCTGGTTTGTCTAAAATGATCAGCTCTATGTCACAAAATGTACTGAAAACCATGTACAGTATGGATAATGGTGCACACTTAAAGGGGTTGTCTCGCGGCAAACATCAAAATTTAACATTAGCCCATTCCCCCTGTCACCCCCCTGGCATAAAATAGCAATTTAAAGCGATTTTTAAACCGCTTGCTACTTACCGATCTGACGAAATATGAAGTTTTAAAAATCTTCTCCCTAAGATGGCCGCCGGTCCTTTCCCAGGGATGCACTGCGGTTTTCTCCCATGGTGCACCGCGGGTCTTCTCCCATGGTGCACCATGGGCTCTGTGCGGTCCATTGCCGATTCTAGCCTCCTGATTGGCTGGAATCGGCACACGTGACGGGCGGAGCTACGATGACGACGCGGTGACCAGCTCTCCGGCACGAGCGGCCCCATTCACCAGGCAGAAGCAGGGACTGCGCAAGCGCGTCTAAAAACACCAGAAGACATCAGAATTAGACGGAGCCATGGAGACGTGGACGCTAGCAACGGAGCAGGTAAGTGAATAACTTCTGTATGGCTCATATTTAATGCACGATGTACATTACAAAGTGCATTAATATGGCCACACAGAAGTGCTGAACCCCACTTGCTTTCGCGAGACAACCCCTTTAATAAGACTGGTGGCTCATATACAGGGCTTTGTGCAATGCCTGCTGGAGCAAGATGCAACAAGTTATTAAGAGGCACCCACTTCTTAGTAAATTTGGTGCATCACTGGATGTCCATGTGCCAAATAGCTAAATCTACTCCTGCTATGAAGTGGCATGGATTTGCGGGCAATTTATTATGTAAATTATTGTAAATTTGTCAGGACGTGAATGTCTCTGCCCATTAGGTAAGCACTGCCCACTTTTTATAAAATAAAACAAAAATGACACTGTTTTATGCACAAAAATATGCAACTGTTTTACATTAGAATTCTGTCTCACGGCCCTTTATAAGTCCTCCCTAATAAGTATAGAGTTGCAGCCCAAATTCAGGAAAACTTTCACATTTTGGTTGATGTGATGGGCTCATGATATCGAAATTACATCATGAGTATCCATATTTTCAGAGATGACCTCTTGTCCTCTACTTGCTAAGACCACTTGACCACTGAACAGCACTGCTATGAGCCACTTGGAAGACAACAATAGTAATGCTACAACTGTCCACCTTAGTGCTACTATTTTATACTCAGCAGGCGGCTCATGCCAGTTCTGCTGCAAGGTCAAATTGTCATGGCGGCAAACTGTACCATAAAAATGCACCTCAAAGTGCAAATCACAAGCAGTCAAATAAAAGAAGAAACTTGGATGCTGAAGGCCAAAATTAGCCACATTCTTAAAATGAACCTGTCACCAGGTTCATGCTACCTAAACCATGGGCAGCATAAAAATGGTTCAGACGGGACATTGAACAAATAGGCACCGCAAGAGCACGCAGAAGGACAGAACATGCCGCAATTTGTTTCCCGCATAGCATCATGTGTATGGCCCCATTCAAGAGAATGGGGTTCATATTTGTGCGTCTCGCAACCCACAAATTTTGCACGATTTTATCGCCCGTGTGAAGCCGGCCCTAGTACTTGTGTACAAACATAGCAGCTTTTTCTAAAGTTACCTGAGGGCTAAGTCACACCGGCGCATCCGGGCGCCGATGTGCCCGTCTTCCTGCAAGAAGAAGACAGCCGCACTGCAGGTGCGTATGACTCTCCGCAGCGCCGGAAGAAAGAACACATGACCGGCAATGGAGCCAGTCATGTGTTCTTTCTCCGCACCTGCAGTGCGGCCGTCTTATCCTGCAGGAAGACAGGCGCATCAGTGCCCGGATGCGCCCGTGTGACTAAGCCCTGAAAGTGTGGGTGCACTTTAAATGGTTAAAGCGCACTATCCACACACAGTAAATGTGGTTATTGCTGCACTGTCAGAACAACAGGTCATAATGGAAAAGAACGTTCAATCTGTTCAATAAGTTAGAAAATGTATTTGACTTTAATTTTTTTCTATTGGCAATAACGCCATTATTTTGTATCCAACATTTAGCTGACGACCTCAGGAAAGACCCCGATTACAGACCATGACGGAATTTACATTGCTACAATGGAAAATATTTTTTCCTGTGGAACTTGTTCCCAATGTGAAAAAAAACCAGAACAAATTTGCCAATCTTCATTTCTTTGGACTTTCACCGGATTGTTGAGCACAATCTGGTGTGTAAATTTCCCTTTTGCTGGAACAGTTCGCACTAGTAGTCACAGGGGCTGAACAGTATTGCCTTTCCTGTTCTCTCATGTTCTTCAGAAGTAGAATATCTAGCTTGTACAACTGGCACATTAAAAGAACATTCCCTGAACGTAATGAGATACTGAGCTGTGGAATAAATAGGGAAGCTTGAAATGACACAGTCCGGCCTAATGTGTAATAGAACAATTACCTCAGTCCTCTAGGAATTCTGATTCCAGGCGTACAAAGCGTGCAGAAAACAATTAAGAGTATTTACATAAAATCCCACAACCACCAATTTTCCCTACTAATGATATTCTCTGCGTTCATACCCGTCAAATGTTCTCCTTGCTTCTTCTCTAAACAATGGTAGGTTCACACCAGTACATTCTGAGCAGAGACGTGAAGCATTTTAGGACAGACTGTTCAATCAAATTGACGACGGTTGCCACACCTTCTAACCACTAGACGTTTTTCTTCAAGATAAGTGCTTTCCTTCTGCATTTTCCTGACTCTCTTTGATAACAAGCTGTTCTCAATCAAAAAGTAAACATACGACGGGCATTCAAAGAATAGAGGTCGGTTCAAGGTCATAACGTAGCACGCTAAACTCTTATCAGGGGGTAGTTTTTGCAGGCTTTTATTGTAATTCTAGAGCGTGTTGTTATATCAGCATTAACTATAATACTATTTTGGATTGAATTGTTTTGGCTACAGAACTAAGAGTCACCTGCTATATGGTTACTAATTCACAAATAACCTTAAAAGGCTATAGTAGGAGCTTCATTCTACTTAGCTGGTCTGCATTGACATAAGCCAATGGGTGTTAGGAAAAATCAACTTTATTCCATATCTCGTAAAACTACCGTACTTTTCGCTCTATAAGACCCACCGGACTATAAGACACCCCCTCCCCGTTTTAGTGGTGGAAAAATTGGGAAAAAATATTTTGAACTCACCCAGGGACAGTACAGGGAGACGGAGCAGAAGGTGCAGTAGAGGTCTGAAACACCGGAGCTCCATGTCACAGCAGTGCTTGTGTATGGCAGGAGAAAGGGAAGAATCTGATTGGTGAAGGCGGGGAAGCAGCAGCAGTTTCCGCCGGCCCTCACCACCAGTAAATGGTACATATGGACCGCAGTGCAAAGGAGAGAGAACTGCTCTTCTAACTGATCACGAGTTTCTTCACCTGATTGTTTGCACAATCGTGCATTAAACTCGCGATCAAATAAATGGCACATCTATATATATAAAGCTGAAAGCCCTCACTGACTCACTGACTGACTCACTCACTCACTGACTGACTGACTCGCCAAAAGTTCTCCAACTTCCCGATGTCGTAGAAACATGAAATTTGGCACAAGCATAGATTATCTCCAAAATAGGAAAAGTAATTGGGTCCCAACTCGATTATTCAATTCTAGCGCAAAATAATTGGCGTCAAAATTTTACGTACATAATCTAAATCTCCCACTTGCCAATGTCATAGAAACGGGAAATTTGGCACGGGCATTGATTATGTCATAAATAGGAAAAGTTAATAGGTCCCAACTTGATTATTCAATTGTATGCGCAAAAGAATTAGCGTCCAAATTTTACATACGGAATGTAATTTTCTCACATAGAAACATAAAATTTGGCACGGGCATTGAATATGTCATAAATAGGAAAAGCGAATGGGTCCCAACTCCATTATTCAATTCTATGCGCAAAAGAATTAGCGTCCAAATTTTACGTACGGAATCTAATTCTCTCACTTCCCGGTGTCATAGAAACTCGAAATTTGGCAGAAGCATTGATTATGTCATAAATAGGAAAAGCTAATGGGTCCCAACTCGATTATTGAATTCTATGCGCAAAAGAATTAGCGTCCAAATTTTACGTACGGAATCTAATTCTCTCACTTTCGGTGTCATAGGAACTCGAAATTTGGCAGGAGCATTGATTATGTCATAAATAGGAAAAGCTAATGGGTCCCAACTCGATTATTCAATTCTATGCGCAAAAGAATTAGCGTCCCAATTTTACGTACGGAATGTAATTTTCTCACATAGAAACTTAAAATTTGGCACGGGCATTGAATATGTCATAAATAGGAAAAGGTAATGGGTCCCAACTCGATTATTCAATTCTAAGTGCAAAAGAATTAGCGTCCAAATTTTACGTACAGAATCTAATTCTCTCACTTCCCGGTGTCATAGAAACTCGAAATTTGGCAGAAGCATTGATTATGTCATAAATAGGAAAAGGTAATGGGTCCCAACTCGATTATTCAATTCTAAGTGCAAAAGAATTAGCGTCCACATTTTACGTATGAAATCTAATTCTCTCACTTCCTGATGTCATTTTTTATAAAGAAAATATCGCATGGCTTCCTCCCCGTGGTGTTTCCTGGGTAACGCAGAGAACTATGCAAAATGGTGAACATATGTTTTTCCAGTATCTCTAAAGTAACCACGACTTCATAAGATTTTCCGTGTGAACATCAGATAAACACCAGTACCAAATTAACTCGGGCGAAGCCGGGTATATCAGCTAGTTTAGTTTATAAGACTCACTGACTTTTCCCCCCACTCATATAGTGGAGGCCTCTACTGTATGTAATTGTATGAGACATGGAATAAGGCCAGGCTCACATGAACAGCTTGGAATCTGCATACGAAGTGACACACTTTCATTGTAGGAGACAGCAGGGGGCGCACTATTAATATCTAGCAACCTGCATCATCGGTTGGCAACGGCACGGGAAATGCAGGATGCAGGGTGACCATCTAGGCTCACAGCAGGAATCCGTTCATGTGAGCCCAGACGGTTACCCTGCATACCTGATTTTTTTGTATTGCGGATGTCCGTGGCTAAACCAATTAGTTAGAGCAATCGAAGACTAGGCAGTCTTAAAAAGCTCCAGATTTATCATGGTGGCTCATGCTGAATGATAAATCTGGTACAACTTTAGGCACCTTTGGCTAGTTTTATACCAACTATGAGCTGGCTTAGTTTTCGCCAGTTTTTATACCAAAACTGGCACATTTGCAAAAGTAAATCCGCCACATTGGGTTTATTTCTTGACTGTATGTTTCCATTCTATTTTGTTGATATGAATATAGGGTAGCAGTCTTGTTCTGAGTTGTTAAAAATGGGTTTCACAAATTGCACCTGCACATAAGATAACTAAGGATTTCTTTGCACAGGACGACTATCACTCCTGTACTTTCACACAGTCATTCAGTAAATGGAGGCAGAGTGCACCGGAGATCTCTATCAGCCACCCGCCTCCCCGCTGCTGGGGAATTCCTTCTTTTCTCCTGCAGGGTAACCCCTCTCCCAGCTACTGGGGAATTCCTTCTCCTCCACTGCAGGGGAACCCGGCATCTGTGCTGCTGGGGAATTCTTTCTTCTCCCCTACAGGGTTTCCCTGGCATCTGTGCTGCTGGGAATATGCCTCTAGCCCCGCTCAGATGAAAGGAAGCCCCGCAGAGAAGGGGGTTCCTCCTGGGCTTTCCTTCATCCCTCTCTTCTCCAGGAGCTGCAGCACTTTTTTGCTAAAACACGCTGCTCCCAATCATGTGAATGGGCAATTTCACCACTAATTAAGCTCGGGACTTGATAGCTGTGATTTTTTTTTTTGTGCAGCTAGCTTCTGCGTGATTTTGTGGCCTGTGTAAATGAGCCCTAGGTGCTTTGTTTTGGTGGACTGAAACTAAGTGACTAGTGACTAATGAGCGAATTGTCACTCAGTACCCTACAGGGTCCCATGTTTGAGCAATTTTTTTGCTGATAGTTGTCCTGTGTAAAGCTGCATTGAGTGAGAAAATGACTAATTGACTTCTATGGGAGTGCTGTGAGTGTTCCTTATGACATGTTAGAGATCACACTTCTGGGAGGGGGAGGAAGAGCTGAGCTGTCCTCTACTTATTGTCAATGAAATCTTTTGAAATCAATAAACATCTGATGAAGGCTTATATATTCAGGCATCTTGAGTAATTATTAACTTCAGACCAAACTTCAGATTGCCTATAATTCTCCTTATAAACAGTTTATGGTCCCTTTAAATTACTCAATCTGAGCTGTGTATTGAGCGCCAATCAACGACTTTGGTGCTCATTTATAGGGCCTTTATACACACTATGGAGAAAGGATCAGTAATACAATTGATTGTCCGCGAAACTATATCATGTGGCAGATGTGCTGGGGATAATGATCATTTTTTCAGCTGCACAAAAGATATAAAAAGCTAAGAAACAAACATTTGCTCATTCATCGGCTGACTCGGCCCGATCATCACGTTGTCTAAAAGGCTCTTCGGGGTATTCTTACACGGCATGATTCTTCTACAAACAATCGTTACATGTAACCAACCAATCATGCAGCAAGCGAACATTCAGCGATACATTGTTAGACTCTCGCTGATTGGATCTTTCATGCTGACCTAAATATCATGATTCACCTGCTGTAAATCCTTTCATGTACACAGGCTTTGTAACGATTTGCTGAATATAAACCGGTGGCAGAAGGGTTGACTAGAGGCAGTTATGATCCAGTGGGCAATCAAAACTACCCAATTAATGTTCAGTGCAAATACATGCCAAGCCATTGATATACGATCACTACTTCACCGCTGGCTGCATGCTCGTTCCAATTTATCTTACCGTACTTTAATGTACCAAGACAGACTGATTGCGTGTAAATTGACATTTTATATCTAGGTATTCATAGCAAGCATACTATAATATAGATGCACATATGGACCATGCTATTCACCGCAAGATGCATTGAGGTACGCAGTATGTTTTTAGATTGATTTTGATTCTGTACTGTTCCAGCTTACTTGATTTTATGGTTATCAAAAGATGTAATTAAACTGTAACATATTGCTTCCAGCCCATCGCATGCAGTATGGAATATTTGCTCAGAGTTTACTTTAGGATACAACAGGGCATGTACTGTTGGAAGCTAGTAAGAAATGTAAGTAAAATTCACTAACAAGAATTATTCGTAACCACAGTGGATATTATTTCATCCCGAATTGATTCATCATCTGCAAGCAATTTATGCTCTATTCACTATGGAATATTCTAAGGAATTTGTATTAAGACTCTGCATGTCTCTCTGAATGTAATATTTTTCTTTTTCTTGCAAACCCTGAAAATATCTCAAATCTGTTCACGTAGCAAAATTATTAACAGGTGATACAAAGATACCTTGCGGAGTGGAATACAGCATTTTGGAATCACCAAACACAGAGAGCACTTGTAGAACAGATGTCAAATATCACTATCCTCGTTACAGCTTGCACCACCATACTCTACTTCCACGAGCATTGCACTTAACTCCTATACCTTTCCTTCCCTAAAACTATTGGGAGAGTTTGCTTTTTTGTTTTTTTTTATAAATTGGTGCCATTGGAAAAAAAAAGTTATGTGCAGGTTTATACTACTTATGGGGAAGGAGGATGTGCCAACCTGAAATGGAGCTAGCCTTTACTATACCACGGGGCAGCTCGTGTGATACTAAATACAAGTACCTTTGGTGAAACATTGTCAAAACTGTCACCTGTCACTCTAGATTAGCTTACAAAAAAAAGCTGAATTGGTTAATTATTGAGTATCATTCCCAAACTTATATTGCAGCATAAATTATGTTTTTATGGACAGCTTCAATGTTTAAAGTTTTAACTCTAAGATTTGCGCTACTACAGAGATCAGCTGGTTGTTGCAGGTTCCTGCTCCCGACACTCTCAGCAAACAGCTGATTTTGTCACCATTGCAGGGGAAAGGCAGTATAACATGGTATTCAGGCGAATGGCCATCCATGTAATATGTGAATGGTTATGTCTCGTAGACGGACCCAGTGTATGGCATCCATATACCCTATTAGGATTAATGCACAGGAGTTTAGTTTATAATTGATAACTTCTTTATTAGACAGTTTTTAGTTTTTAAAGTGTCTGACAATTCATTACCAATAATAGTTTTGGAGATCAGTTGGATATTACTGTGAACTTCATATTAATAATATTCATTCTATTGATATCTGATAAAATACCCCATTATGGCATTTAACAAGGTGGAACTAATCCAAACAACCACATTTTTCCCAAACTTAACTTTCTATGATAATACATGGACCTTAGAGTATATTCATGGTACTATGTTCCTGTATGGTATACCATGGGAATTTCCACAGACAATAATGCTTACTATGAATTCTCCACTTGTCTCTATTGAAAGGCACATAGATTGTAAGCCCTGAGTGTTTCTATAAAGCACAATACCAGGAGTACCATGTCTCAAAAACAATTAGGATATTTGAGGAAATTACTGCATTAAGGAGTTTATCTGCATCCGCCCATCCCCAAAAAATTGTTTGAAATTTGCTCAGGGAGGTGGAAAAAGTCATAAAAAAGTCATACTAAAAAAGGTGGACTCATTTTACCCGATCCTCCATCACTCCCATTCAGCTGGTGTCTGGTTCCTTGCTACTCTCCACTTCCTGTTGCAGCAGCATTGATGTCCCCAACCAAGTGACATGTAATTACTGTACCTGATCACTATTCAAAGTGAACCAGTAATTGGCCACACTGGAAATATGCCCCTCATTGAATGACTCACTGACTGACTGATTCACTGACTGACTCACCAGTAATTCTCTAACTTTCCAGTGTCGCACAAACATGAAATTCAGCAGGAGCATTCTTTAGGTCCTAAATAGGAAAAGTAAAGGGGTCACAACTCAATTATTCAATGCTAATTGCAAAAGTATTGGCACCCCTATGTAATGTAACTTCCCGATGTCATACAAACATGAAATTTGGCACAAGCATTCTTTGGATCCTATATAGAAAAAGTAACAGGATCAAAACTTGATTGTTTAATGCTAATTGCAAAAGTAAGTGCACCCCTAGGTAATCTAACTTCCCGGTCTCATACAAGCGTGAAATTTGGCATGAGCATTCTTTAGGTCCTAAATAAGAAAAGTAACAGGATCAAAACTCAATTGTTCAATGCTAATTGCAAAAGTAAGTGCACCCCTATGTAATCTAACTTCTCGGTCTCGTACAAGCATGAAATTTGGCATGAGCATTCTTTGCACCCTAAATAGGATATGTAAGGTCCTAAATAGGAACCATAAAAGGGTTACAACTTGATTATTCAATGCTAATTGCAAAAGTAAGTGCACTCCTATGTAATGTAACTTCCCGGTGTCATACAAGCATGAAATGTGGCATGAGTAGTCTTTAGGTACTAAATGGGAGAGAGGGAGGGGTGGAATATTGGTAAATTCAGCCTGAGGAGAATCTAGCGCTGCTTTATGTGTATACATATTTTATCCCTGGTTCCTCTAAAGTAACCACGACTTCATAAAATTTGATACACATAAAGACCTGTATCAAATTAACTCAGCCGGGTATATTAGTTAGTAAAATTATAAATGATAGGTACCATGTAACACCATGTCTACGCATTGAAGTGTTTTGAAAGACACTTCAAGTGATCAATAAAGAAGTGTCTTTCAAAACGCGTCTATCCATAGACATGGTGTCACACGGTACCTACCATTTATAATTTTATGGACTTTTTGTAATAAAAGAAAAATAAAAGAAGTGGTTTTAGCAGTTGGCTTTTGTTCTTTGTTATAATTAGTTATACATTCTGACCACTGACAAGATTGTACTCAGTTTAAACCTCGAAGAGACTGCAGCACTCTCACAAGTGTCACAGCCCCAAAATCAGCTGATCAGCAGGGGTTCTTAGGGGCAAACCTGTACCGGTCAGATATTGATAGCCTATCCTTAGGATTGGTCATCAATTTTTAAAAGCTGGATAACCCCTTTAAGTGGTAGTATAAAAAATCTAAATACTAAGGACCACCTGTCCATGCATAAGACAATTACATTATGTAATCAGTCACCTGGGCTCTGAGCTCCACGCTTGATTAAATGACCGTGATGTCATCACAGGTCCTTCATTACTGTGCAGATTATTGTCAGACTACATCCCCTACAAAACCCAGTGGCCTCAGTTGCCATGGAATACTAACTACCTGCCTGTGAGTGAATGTGTGAGTTACATGTGAAGATGCCACCCTCATTGTTTCAGTCACCGAGGCTCTCAGCTACGCCCCCTGATCACATGATGGTGACATCATCACTGGTCTTTCACTTTATTAAAAACCTACAGAGCCAAACAGCAGCCGTGTGCTTACAGCACCTGTGATGATGTCACGATCACGTGATCAGTCACCTGTGTGGGATAGGTCCAGGGTCACATGATCAGAGGTGATCAGTGTGTGCAGAACTCTGCTGTGCTGGTTGTGATCCCTGTAGTATTGGATAAAAAATGTGACTTGCATGTAGCAGAGATGTGTGTGTGTCTGTGATGTACATATAGCAGAGCTGTGTGTGTGTGTGATGTGCTTGTAGCAGAGCTGTGTGTGATGTGCATGTAGCAGAGCTGTGTGTGTCTGTGATGTGCATGTAGTAGAGCTGTGCTTGTGTATGACATGCATGTAACAGAGCTTTGTATGTGACGTGCATGTAGCTGAGCTGTATGTATATGTGATATGCGTATAGCAGAGCTGTGCATGTGTATGATGTGCATGTAGCAAAGCTGTGTGCAAGTGACATGGATGCAGCAGAGCTGTGTGTGTGACGTGCATGTAGCAGAGCTGTGTGTTTCTGTGATGTGCATGTAGTAAGCTGTGCGTGTGTATGACATGCATGTAGCAGAGTTGTGTGTGTGTGATGTGCATGTAGCAGAGCTTTGTGGGACATGCATCTAGCAGAGCTGTGTGTGTGTGTGACGTGCGTGTAGCAGAGCTGTGTGTGTGATATGCAAATAGCAGAACTGTGTGTGTAATGTGCATGCAACAGAGCTGTGTATGTGATGTGCATGTAGCAGAGCTGTGTGTCTGTGATGTGCATGTAGTAAAGCTGTGTGTGTGTATGACATGCATGTAGCAGAGCTGTGTGTGTGATGTGCATGTAGTAGAACTGTGTGTGTCTGTGACGTGCATGTAGCAAAGCTGTGCATGTGTATGACGTGCATGTAGCAGAGCTGTGTGTGTGTGACGTGCATGTAGCAGAGCTGTGTGTGTGTGCTGTGCATGTAGCAAAGCTGTGTGTGTGTGTGATGTGCATGTAGCAGAACTGGGTGTATGATACACAGCATGTAACAGAGCTGTGTATGTGACATGCATGTAGCAGAGCTGTGTGGGATGTGCATGTGGCAGAGATATCTGTTATCAAACACCCTAGAGGTGCAATGACAGTGACATCATCACAGGTTCTAAAA
Organism: Eleutherodactylus coqui; assembly: GCF_035609145.1. Lineage (NCBI taxonomy): Eukaryota > Metazoa > Chordata > Amphibia > Anura > Eleutherodactylidae > Eleutherodactylus > Eleutherodactylus coqui. Next base: position 107,660,465 of record NC_089843.1, on the reverse strand, counting down.
CAACACCGGTGTACTGACAACTCCAATCCCTTTCACTATATTATATTAGTAAGTGGCGCATTTTACCACCAGAAACACTGGTACTATAATTTTCTAATAATTGCTAGTACATTTTATGGTGGTGACAGTTCCCCTTGGCTACAGGGCCCAGGGGCAGTCACACACCTGCACTGCAAATGGGTAATGGGGCATGTAACTGACTATCTTGTCAGCCAGAATGCCTTCAGGTATTAAATGATGCTGGTAGCTGTAATATCAGCATCAACCTAAAAGTGATGTTGCTCAATAGATCATTAAATGCTCTGAGAACTGACAAGCTCAGTCGTGCAGTTTTTATAAAGCAACATTTCATATTGCTGTCATATTTTCCACAAAGGAAGTTGCATAATTCTAAGCCGTAGGGTATTATTGATTTCCAATTCATGCAATGAAAATAAAGTATCCCAGATCTTACAAAGAAGAGGTAACATTTGATTTTTACCCAAATTTGAATATACAGCACATCTCAGCATAGCAAACTTACCGAAATAAGGGTTTTGTCAATGTGTTGGGGTGCGTTCACATACATCAGATTAGAAATCATTCCTTCTGCTTTTTAAGAAAAAAAAAGTCTGTTTTGCAAGTAGAACAGACCCATTAGAGGTGCCCATTGTTCACATCCAGCGGGACATTAAGACCAGTAGCCTAACAGACCACAGGATAGGATATAGCATGCAATGTCAGGAAGACCAAATGGTTTAAAACACATCCAGGGAAAAATAGATATTTCCATTATAAACATTTATGGTATTCCATAAATGCTTGATAGGAGCAGTTTGTACCCCCTGGACCTTTGCCTGCTCCTTTTCATAGAAGTAAATAGGGAGATGGTCACACTTGGGTTTGGCTTTCTTCATTGCAATATATGAGATTAACCCTTTCCAATCCAATTTGTATGCGGGTTTTCCTACGGGACTTACTCTTTTTCTGCTGTTATAGAACAGCGCTATCTGCTGGTTAAAGCCAGTACTGCATGAGGTGACACGTTGGATAGACTCCGATAGCAGAGAGGCTGGCAACATACAGTAAGAGAACCCTGACGAGCATTTTCCAACATCGGAGCTGTACAGCCTTAAATCATAATGTCTTCAGATGTCAGACAGTGGATTGGAAAGGGTTAAGGCTGTATTTACATGGTATATAGCTCGGTGCTGGGGGGTCTGCAGGACACCGCACATTTGCATGTACTACTCTTGTGCACAGTATCGCTGTGAGAAAAAATTCAAACAATTAGATTTATTTTTGTGGGGGTTTTGTGTGTCTTACAATGCAAAAATACTTGCGCAAGACTATCAGCCATGTACATACGGTTTTATGGATTGGGCGCTGTTCATGAGAACGTTCCCTTATAGGTGAGGGACCAGAGGTAGGATGGCACCTATGAAGTGTTTAGGACTATTAATATGCTAGAACTGTTAATGATGGAAATACTACTTCATTGATGGGCACTTTGGAATTAAAAGAAAAAAGAAAAAAGGGGCAACTAACATTTGTCTGTAGGAAGAGACTTGTCAGTCAAGTCGAGTCGGGCAGGAAGAGGCTGGAGGTTAGCTGCCCAGTGGATGCTTCTACCTTCTTTTTTAATTTCACATAGTTCTTTGTAATGAGGGAGACTGTCAGTATTTTGTGCTACCCACGGATAGGGCAACATGAATCTACTGACAGCTTCCATTTATCTCCTTCTGTCAGGAATCCCTTGAAGGTCTCATGAGGTGGGACATCCTATCAGCTTATTTTTGTAGGTACCTTTGTAACAAAAAAGAGAATGTCTAAAGCACATAAAAGGTACTACTAGTATGTTACAAGGTGCGTAATAAAAGTCCTGAGTCTAAACTGCATCTTGAAGTATTTTTGTTCAAGATTTTGAGCTGCTGATCGAATTTGTTCTCAGTCATCTTCAATCATCAGAATCATCCCCGCTGCCAGCGCCATTGTTAAGTACATAGTAGTATGTCTCAAGGTGGAGAGGAGTTAAACCTGGTTTCATACAAAAATAATAATTGTGCATTTACCAAGGCCTATGCTGTTGCAAAAAGTTTTTGTTAGAACAGTTCTTGCCGGACTTTATAACTGGGTAAATCATTGTTCAGTGTGATTGCCAGGGGGTCCAACTATATGAGATGCAGAAGGTGCGGTCGTACCTGGGACCTTGAGCCATAGGGCTCCTGTCCACAGGCGTATTTTCATTGCGTTCCCAGCGGTGATAATTTTGCTGCGGGGAACGCAGTGAACGCTCTCCATAGCATTGCTATGGAGAGCGCAGCCTCCCTGTCAACGAGCGGAGAATCATAGCGATGCAATGCTGCGAATTGCCGTGATTCTCTGCGGTGAGCCTATCTGTCAGATAGGCTCACCGCAGAGATTCGTCTGCTGGCTCCTGCTCCCGGGCGGAGATCTGCCACAGGATTTCGCAATGCCAGTGGACAGGCAGCCTTAGGAGGATATAAGATCTCTCTTCCTCATGTAAGGAGACCAGTACTTTGAATAAACATTATAGTTACAGATTTTCATTGGAGCCCAACAGCTTCAACTTACGCATCTGGTCACTGCTGTTTGTTTTAGAAGTATAAGAAAACTTTTCCAGATTGCGGCTTCCTACATGTGAACAGAAAATAGTGTATTCATTTGTCTTGTATTAAATTGTGATCTTATCTGTTGTACTTAGAGATTAACATTTACGACTTTGTTTCTACTTTTCAGTTATTGTAAGGCTGTGTTTCCCACTGTCTTGTTGCTACCTGCTTTCATTTTGTAACTCTGGAATGTAAAAGCTTTGAAGAGCAGTTTGTTTTGGCGTCCTGAAACTTCTGCTGGTTTCGTCTTCTCCTCCAGCATCACCAGTGACGTTTTCCTCTAGAATATGCCTCAACAAGGAGGAAATATCATCAATCATACTCTTTCCTAAATCAGAAAAAAATGTAAATTGATGTCTTCAAACAAAAGTTTTGAATACTTTTTACATACATTTGGGCTCAAAAGTGTTTGGCTAGTGACTCAATTTTTGTAATTTAGCCTCTGTACACCACCACAATAGATGCAAAACAAAGCTATCGATGTGTAGATTATCAGTTTTAATATAAGGGTTTTAACTAAACATATTGTATTAACTGTTTAGGAATTACAGATATCCCTGGGTCCCTAGCAATATAACATTTAGTACCTGAACTATATCCCTCCTAATAAATTCAGGTATTTCGGCCACACACATTGCAAAGACGTACATAAAATCAAGTGTAGCAGGTGCGGAATATAATGCTGATTGTAGAATGCCTTTGCACCAGATCAATTGAACAAACAAGGCTTTACTGAATGCACAATAAAGAATACTATGGCAAAAACATACAACAGTATTATTTGGATACAATACAAATAGAATCATAGAATTGTAGAGCTGAAAGGGACCTCCAGGGTCATTAGGTCCCACCCCCGTCTCAGTGCAGGATTTATTAAATCATCCCAGACAGATATTTGACCAGCCTTTGTTTGAACACTTCCATTGAAGGAGAACTCACCACCTCCCGTGGTAACCTGTTCCACTCATTGATCACCCTCACTGTCAGAAAGTTTTTTCTAATATCTAATTGGTGTCTCCACCCTTTCAGTTACATCGCATTGCTTCTAGTCTTTCCTTGTGCAAATGAGAATAGGGTGGATCCCTCTGCACTGTGACAGCCCTTCACATATTTGTAGACCGCTATTAAGTCTCTTCTCAGACTTCTTTTTTGCAAGATAAACATTCCCAGATCCTTTAACTTTTCTTCATAGGACATGATTTGCAGACCGCTCACCACCTTGGTCACTCTACTTTGAACTTGCTCCAGTTTGTCTATGTCTTTTTTAAAGTGGGATGCCCAGAACTGGACACAGTATTCCAGATGAGGTCTGATTAAGGAAGAGTAGAGGGGAATTATTACCTCACATGATCTAGACTCTATGCTTCTCTTAATACATCCCAGAATTGCATTTGCCTTTTTGGCTGCTGCATCACATTGCTGACTCATGTTCAGTTCATGATCTATTACCTAAGTCTTTTTCACATGTGCTGCTGCTTAGCTCAATTCCTCCCATTCTGAATGTGCTTTTTTTTCATTTTTCTTGCCCAGATGTAGGACTTTGCATTTCTCCTTGGTAAATTGCTACTAGAGATGAGCGAGCATGCTTGGATAAGTCAGTTACTCGAGCCAGCCTCGCTCTTCTCAAGTAACTGCATTCTTGTCTGAGCATGCTCGGGGGGCGGCGGGGGATAGCGGGGGGTAGTGGGGGAGAGAGAGAGAGAAAGAGATATCTCGCTCTCTCTGACACTATCCTTACAGTTTCTGCAGATCACATATTTTTCTTTAGATGTTCTCCCCCTTTCCATTTGATAAACATATTTTTCTTTGTTTTTAACATGTGTGCAAGTTCTGTGTTCATCCATCCTGGTCTCTTTAAATGCTTCCCATTCTTCCTTCTTTTACGGATTGTTAACGATAGTGCTTTGAGAATCTAATTTCACAATATTTCCAAACCTTCTTGGGCATTTCTGTCCTTAAGAACATCCAGCCATTGGATTCTTCCTACCCTCTTTCTGAGTTCATTGAAATCTGCCTTTCTGAAATCCAACCTTGAGGTCTGAGTTTTCACAGGTCATCCTCCCCTTTTTATCCAAAATTTAAGGATCACATGATCACTGCCTCCTACGGTCCCTGCCACCCTTACTTCCGCAACCATTTCCTCCCTGTTTGTAAGAATTAGGTCCCCTTGTTTTCTCTTCAACCTTTTGGAAGATAAAGTTGTCAGCAAAAACAGATAATAATTTATTGGATCCATTACTTTTACCTGAGAGAGATTCCCAATAGCTTATTAATGTTCAATTAAAGCTATAACTCAGTCTGTGCCATATGGATAGTGTGTCTGTAATATTGTACACATAATATACACAGTAGGTCACATTATTATGACTACCTTCTACTTTTGACGTCGCCCATGAAGGATGTGACGTGTTATAATCTGGGTGAGTAGGTATACAAGGTGTGCCCTAAGCTGTCTGCTCACATATTACTCATTGTTATCAAGGCTAAAAGGGGTGATTTATAAGAGTACAAAAAAATGGATAATTCTTGGCTTTAGGGTTACAGTATTTTTCAAAAGGCCCAGTTTGGGGACGGTTCACATGCTTCTGTGGTGAAAGTGTATTGTGAGTTGGACAAATGACATTGTTAGGAATAACCAACATGGAATCTGTGTAGCACCACGTGCCATTGATGTGAGAGGTGAATGTTGGCGAAAAAGGCTAATACATTACAGTGGAGCAGCTCACCATGAAAATAAACCAGGGGGCTATCAGACATGTGTCTAAAACATTTCAACAAATCCTATTGCGTATGGCGCTCTGAAGCAGAAGGAAGGCCACTGCACCTATGTTAACAAAGGTGCAGCAGAAGAAAAGGATTCAATTTGCACAGCAGTATTGGATTTGGATCACTGTTGATTGGCAAATGGTTGCCTTCTCTACTGAGTCATGTTTTCTTCTTCACTGATTGGATGCACATTGTCATTTCAGGTGAAAAACATTAGAGAACAACCACCCTGTAACTATTTCGTTAACAAGCTGTACAAGCTGGTAGCGACAGCGTTATGGTCTGGGGAGTACGTTCGTGGCATTCTCTGGGCCAACTCATTCATGTTGAAGACATTCTGAACTGATTTGGTTATGAAAACATCCTTTCAGATCTTGTATACCCATACATGCTGTTTGTCTTTCCTGGGTCAGATAAGATCTTCTAGCAGGATGATGCGACATATCACATAGTAACATAGTATGTAAGGATAAAAATAGACACATGTCCATCCAGTTCAGCCTATTATACCCCAATGTTGATCCAAAGGGAGGCGAAAAAAACCCTATGAGGTAGAAGCCAATTTTCCCCATTTAAGGGAAAAAATAACTTACTGACTTCAATCTGGCAATCATAATAATCCCTTGATCAACAGCCCTTTTGAAGTTATTAATGATTATAACTAGAGATGAGCGAGCGTACTCGTTAAAGACGGATACTCGCGCGAGTATAGTCCTTTTCGAGTACCTGCCTGCTCGCCCGCAAAGATTTGGGTGCCAGCAGGGGGCAGGGGATGGTGGAGGAGAGCAGGGGAAATGGGGGGGTGAGGTTTCTCTCTCTCCCCCCGCTCCCTCCTGCTCACTCCTGCAACACAGAGCTCACCCCCTCCGGCACCCGAATCTTTGCAGGCGAGCAGGCAGGTACTCGAAAAGGACAATACTCGCTCAAATATGTGTCCTTAACGAGTACAGAATCATCTCTAATTATAACATAATATTTTATCACTCAACAAAGACATCCAGGCCCCACTTGTACTCTGTTATCGAATTTGCCATCACCACATCCTCAGGCAGAGAGTTCCATATTCTCACTGCTCTTAAAATAAAGAACCCCACTTCTATGTTGGTGTAGAAACTTTCTTTCCTCTAGATGCAGAGGGCGCCCCCTTGTTACAGTCACAATCATGGAAGAGATCTCTGTATTAATATATATATATATATACATTGTTATTAGTTCTCCCCTCAGCCATCTTTTTTCTAAACTAAATCATGCAGCTAGAAATGTCTAACAGTGGTTTGAAGAGCACAACTATGACTTCTAATTACTTCCCTGGCTCCCTATTTCTTTAGACTCGATCCCAATTCAGCATTGGTGGGACTACCTTGCTCATCTTTTTCACTGTGTGGATTTTCCCTCACAAGTCCTCCAACAACTGTAAGATGCGCTGCAGTCAGCATGGCTCCAGATATTTGAGATAACCTACCAGCATCCTCCTGAGTCACTCCCAGGCCGTCTAGCTGCTGTCCGTGCAGCACACCGCGGTTACTCTGGATATTAGCTGGTGGTCATAATAATGTGACTTGACTCTGTAGAATTATTGCAGTCAATAAATAGTTTACCTTGGCCACGGGTAAATAACTCCACAGATGCTGATTGAAAATAAGTCTCTTCTGCATTAACTTCACTGCAAAACTCAATGGAAAAATCTGGAAGCATACTACAATAGACTAAAGTATCACTGCAAAAAGTATTCCTATTAATGAAATAGTTTTCTTGTAAGCCTCAACAAGCCATTGAAGCCTAAAGCATGTCAATGGTATAAGTAGTGCATTTCCATACACTTGTACCCATTTCCCTTTAGTTATACTGTGTAGTGCTCTTATTCTGTAACAATCTACTATTAATTCATGTGTTCAAAAAGTTCTAAAAGTACTGTATTTTCTTAATAAAATGTCAAGTTCATTTTGAATATGCATTACATACCTGCTTATTAGAGATGAGCGAACACCAAAATGTTCGGGTGTTCGTTATTCGGAACGAACTTCCCGTGATGCTCGAGGGTTCGTTTCGAACAACGAACCCCATTGAAGTCAATGGGCGACCAGAACATTTTTGTATTTCGCCAATGCTCGCTAAGGTTTTCATGTGTGAAAATCTGGGCAATTCAGGAAAGTGATGGGAATGACACAGCAACGGATAGGGCAGGCGAGGGGCTACATGTTGGGCTGCATCTCAAGTTCACAGGTCCCACTATTAAGCCACAATACCGGCAAGAGTGGGCCCCCCCCCCCTCCCAACAACTTTTACTTCTGAAAAGCCCTCATTAGCATGGCATACCTTTGCTAAGCACCACACTACCTCCAACAAAGCACAATCACTGCCTGCATGACACTCCACTGACACTTCTCCTGGGTTACATGCTGCCCAACCGCCCCCCCTCCCCCCCCACAGCGCACACCAAAGTGTCCCTGCGCAGCCTTCAGCTGCCCTCATGCCACACCACGCTCATGTCTATTTAGAATTGCGTCTGCCATGACGAGGGACCGCAGGCACACACTGCAGAGGTTGGCACGGCTAGGCAGCGACCCTCTTTAAAAGTGGCGGAGCGATAGCCCACAATGCTGTACAGAAGCAATGAGAAATAGAATCCTGTGCCACCGCCATCAGGAGCTGCACACGTGGGCATAGCAATGGGGAACCTATGTGCCACACACTATTCATTCTGTCAAGGTGTCTGCATGCCCCAGTCAGACCGGGCTTTTTAATTCATAGACACAGGCAGGTACAACTCCCTATTGTGAAGTCCCTGTCGACCCACAGCATGGGTGGCTCCCTGGAACCCACCGGCGGTACACAGAAATATCCCATTGCATTGCCCAACACAGCTGAGGTAGTAATGTTGTGCTTAACCCTTTCCAATCCAATTTGTATATGGTTTTCCTAGGGGGCTTACTCTTTTTCTGCCGTTATACAACGGCGCTATATGCTGGCTAAAGCCAGTACTGCATGAGCTGACACGTAGGATAGGCTCCGACAGCAGAGAGGCTGGCAATATACAGTAAGAGAACCCCGACGGACGTCTACCAACAACGGAGCTGTACAGCCTTAAACCCTAATGTCTTCACAGGTCACACAGTGGACTGGAAAGGGTTAATGCAGGTGGGCTTCGGCCCACACTGCATGCCCCAGTCAGACTGGGGTTCTTTACAAGTGGACACATGTAGGTTAAACTCCCTGTGGACCCACTGCCTGGGTGGGTGCCAGGAAGCCACCGGCGGTACATAGAAATATCCCATTGCATTGCCCAACACAGCTGAGGTAGTAATGTCGTGCGTAATACAGGTGGGCTTCGGCCCACACTGCATGCCCCAGTCAGACGGGTTCTTTAGAAGTGTACAGATGTATTAAAAACTCAGTGTGCACCTACAGCATGGGTGGCTCCCTGGAACCCACCGGCGGTACACAAAAATATCCCATTGCATTGCCCAACACAGCTGAGGTAGTAATGTCGTGCTTAATGCAGGTGGGCTTCGGCCCACACTGCATGCCCCAGTCAGACTGGGGTTCTTTACAAGTGGACACATGTAGGTTAAACTCCCTGTGGACCCACTGCCTGGGTGGGTGCCAGGAAGCCACCGGCGGTACATAGAAATATCCCATTGCATTGCCCAACACAGCTGAGGTAGTAATGTCGTGCGTAATACAGGTGGGCTTCGGCCCACACTGCATGCCCCAGTCAGACGGGTTCTTTAGAAGTGTACAGATGTATTAAAAACTCAGTGTGCACCTACAGCATGGGTGGCTCCCTGGAACCCACCGGCGGTACACAAAAATATCCCATTGCATTGCCCAACACAGCTGAGGTAGTAATGTCGTGCTTAATGCAGGTGGGCTTCGGCCCACACTGCATGCCCCAGTCAGACTGGGGTTCTTTACAAGTGGACACATGTAGGTTAAACTCCCTGTGGACCCACTGCCTGGGTGGGTGCCAGGAAGCCACCGGCGGTACATAGAAATATCCCATTGCATTGCCCAACACAGCTGAGGTAGTAATGTCGTGCGTAATACAGGTGGGCTTCGGCCCACACTGCATGCCCCAGTCAGACGGGTTCTTTAGAAGTGTACAGATGTATTAAAAACTCAGTGTGCACCTACAGCATGGGTGGCTCCCTGGAACCCACCGGCGGTACATAAAAATATCCCATTGCATTGCCCAACACAGCTGAGGTAACGTCAGCTGTAATGCAGGTGGGCTAAAAATTAATTTGATTACACTGTAGGCGAGGGCCCACAAAAATTGCTGTATCAACAGTACTAATGTACATCCCAAAAATTGGCCATGGCCAGCCAAGAGGGCAGGTGAAACCCATTAATCGCTTTGGTTAATGTGGCTTAAGTGGTAACTAGGCCTGGAGGCAGCCCAGTGTAACGAAAAATTGGTTCAAGTTAAAGTTCCAATGCTTTTAAGCGCATTGAAACTTATAAAAATTGTTCTGAAAAATTATTTGAGTGAGCCTTGTGGCCCTAAGAAAAATTGCCCGTTCAGCGTGATTACGTGAGGTTTCAGGAGGAGGAGCAGGAGGAGGAGGAGGAGGAATATTAGACACAGATTGATGAAGCAGAAATGTCCCCGTTTTGGATGGTGAGAGAGAACGTAGCTTCCATCCGCGGGTGCAGCCTACGTATTGCTTACGTATCGCTGCTGTCCGCTGGTGGAGAACAGAAGTCTGGGGAAATCCAGCCTTTGTTCATCTTGATGAGTGTTAGCCTGTCGGCACTGTCGGTTGACAAGCGGCTACGCTTATCTGTGATGATTCCCCCAGCCGCACTAAACACCCTCTCCGACAAGACGCTAGCCGCAGGACAAGCAAGCACCTCCAGGGCATACAGCGCTAGTTCAGGCCACATGTCCAGCTTCGACACCCAGTAGTTGTAGGGGGCAGAGGCGTCACCAAGGATGGTCGTGCGATCCGCTACGTACTCCCTCACCATCCTTTTACAGTGCTCCCGCCGACTCAGCCGTGACTGGGGAGCGGTGACACAGTCTTGGTGGGGAGCCATAAAGCTGGCCAGGCCCTTAAAGACTGTTGCACTGCCTGGGATGTACATGCTGCTCGATCTACGCACATCCCCTGCTACCTTGCCCTCGGTACTGCGCCTTCTGCCACTAGCGCTGTCGGCTGGGAATTTTACCATCAGCTTGTCCGCAAGGGTCCTGTGGTATAGCAACACTCTCGAACCCCTTTCCTCTTCGGGAATCAGAGTGGGCAGGTTCTCCTTATACCGTGGATCGAGCAGTGTGTACACCCAGTAATCCGTAGTGGCCAGAATGCGTGCAACGCGAGGGTCACGAGAAAGGCATCCTAACATGAAGTCAGCCATGTGTGCCAGGGTACCTGTACGCAACACATGGCTGTCTTCACTAGGAAGATCACTTTCAGGATCCTCCTCCTCCTCCTCCTCCTCCTCAGGCCATACACGCTGAAAGGATGACAGGCAATCAGCCGGTGTACCGTCAGCAGCGGCCCAAGCTGTCTCTTCCCCCTCCTCCTCATCCTCCTCATGCTCCTCCTCCTCCTCCTGTACGCGCTGAGAAATAGACAGGAGGGTGCCCTGACTATCCAGCGGCATACTGTCTTCCCCCGCCCCCGTTTCCGAGCGCAAAGCAGCTGCCTTTATGGTTTGCAGGGAATTTCTCAAGATGCATAGCAGAGGAATGGTGACGCTAATGATTGTAGCATCGCCGCTCACCACCTGGGTAGACTCCTCAAAATTACCAAGGACATGGCAGATGTCTGCCAACCAGGCCCACTCTTCTGAAAGGAATTGAGGAGGCTGACTCCCACTGCGCCGCCCATGTTGGAGTTGGTATTCCACTATTGCTCTACGCTGCTCATAGAGCCTAGCCAACATGTGGAGCGTAGAGTTCCACCGTGTGGGCACGTCGCACAGCAGTCGGTGCACTGGCAGCTTAAAGTGATGTTGCAGGGTGCGCAGGGTGGCAGCGTCCGTGTGGGACTTGCGGAAATGTGCGCAGAGCCGGCGCGCCTTTACGAGCAGGTCTGACAAGCGTGGGTAGCTTTTCAGAAACCGCTGAACCACCAAATTAAAGACGTGGGCCAGGCATGGCACGTGCGTGAGGCTGCCAAGCTGCAGAGCCGCCACCAGGTTACGCCCGTTGTCACACACGACCATGCCCGGTTGGAGGCTCAGCGGCGCAAGCCAGCGGTCGGTCTGCTGTGTCAGACCCTGCAGCAGTTCGTGGGCCGTGTGCCTCTTATCGCCTAAGCTGAGTAGTTTCAGCACGGCCTGCTGACGCTTGCCCACCGCTGTGCTGCCACGCCGCGCGACACCGACTGCTGGCGACATGCTGCTGCTAACACATCTTGATTGCGAGACAGAGGAGGAGGAGGAGGAGGAGGAGGGTGCTTTAGTGGAGGAAGCATACACCTCCGCAGATACCACCACCGAGCTGGGGCCCGCAATTCTGGGGGTGGGTAGGACGTGAGCGGTCCCAGGCTCTGACTCTGTCCCAGCCTCCACTAAATTCACCCAATGTGCCGTCAGGGAGATGTAGTGGCCCTGCCCGCCTGTGCTTGTCCACGTGTCCGTAGTTAAGTGGACCGTGGCAGTAACCGCGTTGGTGAGGGCGCGCACAATGTTGCGGGAGACGTGGTCGTGCAGGGCTGGGACGGCACATCGGGAAAAGTAGTGGCGACTGGGAACTGAGTAGCGCGGGGCCGCCGCCTCCATGATACTTTTGAAGGACTCAGTTTCCACAACCCTATACGGCAGCATCTCAAGGCTGATGAATTTTGCTATGCGGACGGTTAACGTTTGAGCGTGCGGGTGCGTGGCGGCGTACTTGCGCTTGCGCTCGAACACTTGCGCAAGCGACGGCTGAACGGTGCGCTGAACTACACTGCTGGATGGGGCCGAGGACAGCGGAGATGAGGGTGTGGGTGCAGGCCATGAGGCGGTAGTGCCTGTGTCCTGAGAAGGGGGTTGCATCTCAGTGGCAGGTTGGGGCACAGGGGGAGAGGCAGGGGTGCAAACCGGAGGCGGTGAACGGCCTTCGTCCCACCTTGTGGGGTGCTTGGCCATCATATGTCTGCGCATGGTGGTGGTGGTGAGGCTGTTGGTGTTGGCTCCCCGGCTGAGCTTTGCGCAACAAAGGTTGCACACCACTGTTCGTCGGTCGTCAGGCGTCTCTGTGAAAAACTGCCAGACCTTAGAGCACCTCGGCCTCTGCAGGGTGGCATGGCGCGAGGGGGCGCTTTGGGAAACACTTGGTGGATTATTCGGTCTGGCCCTGCCTCTACCCCTGGACACCGCACTGCCTCTTGCAACCTGCCCTGCTGATGCCCTTGACTCCCCCTCTGAAGACCTGTCCTCCTGAGTAAGCGTTGCACACCAGGTGGGGTCAGTCACCTCATCGTCCTGCTGCTCTTCCTCCGAATCCTCTGTGCGCTGCTCCCTTGGACTTACTGCCCTTACTACTACCTCACTGCAAGACAACTGTGTCTGATCGTCATCATCCTCCTCACCCACAGAAAGTTGTTGAGACAGTTGGCGGAAGTCCCCAGCCTCTTCCCTCGGACCCCGGGAACTTTCGAATGGTTGGGCATCAGTGACGATAAACTCCTCTGGTGGGAGAGGAACCGCTGCTGCCCAATCTAAGCAGGGGCCCGAGAACAGTTCCTGGGAGTGTTCCCGCTCCTGAGCAGGTGTCATTGTAGTGGAGTGAGGAGGCTGGGAGGAAGGAGGAGCAGCAGACAGAGGATTCGGATTTGCAGCAGTGGACGGCGCAGAACTGCGTGTTGACGATAGGTTGCTCGAAGCACTTTCTGCCATCCAGGACAGGACCTGCTCACACTGCTCATTTTCTAATAACCGTCTCCCGCGTGGACCCATTAATTGGGCGATGAATGTGGGGACGCCAGAAACGTGCCTCTCTCCTAATCGCGCAGCAGTCGGCTGCGACACACCTGGATCAGGAGCTCGGGCTGTGCCCACACCCTGACTTGGCCCTCCGCGTCCTCGGCCGCGTCCACGTCCTCTAGGCCTACCCCTACCCCTCAGCATGCTGTATTACCAGTGATTTGATTTAACAGGCAGGAAATAAATTGGCGCAAGACTGCAGGCCAAATATAATTTTTGCCCTTTTGGGAAAACGAAAGGCCCCACTGCCTCTAGTGAATGAATAATCTAAGTTTAATAACTGTGCTGTGTCCCTGCTTATGTGTCACAGAACGTGAGGGTAGCAGAGTTATTATAACTCTGGCAGAGCAGGTATTTTTTTTCCCAATTAAGGAAAGCAAATGGCGAAGCCAGCAGTAAAGCGTAGCTGGGTGCGTATGATTTAGCAATGTTTTTCACGCAGCTCACACGTGTCCACAGGCGTTAGGACGGACAGAGGCTGGACAAATAGATTTGTTTTCAGTTTTTTCCCACCAAAAGGCAGCACTGCGTATATTCAATGAACATGAGAAGTGTAATAACTGTGCTGTGTCCCTGCTTATGTGTCACAGAACGTGAGGGTAGCAGAGTTATTATAACTCTGGCAGAGCAGGTATTTTTTTTCCCAATTAAGGAAAGCAAATGGCGAAGCCAGCAGTAAAGCGTAGCTGGGTGCGTATGATTTAGCAATGTTTTTCACGCAGCTCACACGTGTCCACAGGCGTTAGGACGGACAGAGGCTGGACAAATAGATTTGTTTTCAGTTTTTTCCCACCAACAGGCAGCACTGCGTATATTCAATGAACATGAGAAGTGTAATAACTGTGCTGTGTCCCTGCTTATGTGTCACAGAACGTGAGGGTAGCAGAGTTATTATAACTCTGGCAGAGCAGGTATTTTTTTTCCCAATTAAGGAAAGCAAATGGCGAAGCCAGCAGTAAAGCGTAGCTGGGTGCGTATGATTTAGCAATGTTTTTCACGCAGCTCACACGTGTCCACCGCCCGTAAGGACGGACACAGGCTGGACAAATAGATTTGTTTCCACTTGTTTTTCCACCAAAAGGCAGCACTGCGTATATTCTATGAATAATAACTGTGTTGTGGCCCTGCCTATACAATTCTTTCCCTGCAGTATCAATGGAGGGTGCAATGGTCTGCAGAGGCGATTTTGAGAAGCAAAAAAAAATGCAGCACAGCTAACAGCAGCCTGGACAGTACTGCACACGGTTAAATATGGCCCTAGAAAGGACCGTTGAGGTTCTTGAAGGCTACACTCACTCCTAACACTCTCCCTGCCTATGCAGCACTTCTGTCCCTAATGCCAGGTGCAACGCTCTGCAGAGCCGATTTTGAGAAAAAAAAAAAAATCCACTGCTAACAGCAGCCAACACACAGCTATCAGTGGCCCTAATAAGGACCTTTGGGGGGTCTTGAAGCCTACACTAACTACCAATTCTTTCCCTACAGCAGCTCCGGTATAAACAGCACTGTCCCTCATCTAACTCACACCGCATCTGAGGCGAGCCGCGGGAGGGGCCGACTTTTATATTAGGCGAACACCTGATCTCGCCAGCCACTCACAGCAGGGGGGTGGTATAGGGCTTAAACGTTGCAGGGGGAAGTTGTAATGCCTTCCCTGTCTTTCAATTGGCCAGAAAAGCGCGCTAACGTCTCAGGGAAGGAAGTGAAAGTAACCAGAACACCGCATGGTGTTCGTTACGAATAACGAACATCCCGAACACCCTAATATTCGCACGAATATCAAGCTCGGACGAACGCGTTCGCTCATCTCTACTGCTTATGTATTTTCGTTAACTACAATAAATTCAAGCCCACGTAAGACTATGCACTTTTTTAGATACCTCTCTGGGAATCATCAATGTGTTTTCTGGAGAACAGAGTTTCTTCAAATAACAGTATGTCCTAGGCTTTCACCCACCTATAAACTTTACAAGCTTATATGCAAATTCATTAGTATATAAAGAAGTACAGGAAATAGAATGTCAGCATGAGGCCTTAGTCAGACGGGCGTTTTTAGCTGCGATTTGCGCATGCGTCCGGCGATTTTATAACTGTAACAGCTGTGACAGAGAAGAACAATGTTTGCCCATTGAATTCAATGGAGCCGGCAATACAGCCGCTCCATTGAAAGCAATGGGCTGCCGGCGTGCGCGGGGTGAATTGTCGGGTAGGGCTTAAATATATAAGCCCTTCCCTGCAATTCATCCTAAAATGTGTTAAAATAAAAAAAAATTGTATACTCACCTTTCCGCTGCAGCCGGAGTCCAGCCGCGGCCGCTGTCAGTTCTCTTGAACTGCCTCTCGGCACTATTCAGCCGGCGGGGCTTTAAAATCCCCGCCTGCTGAATAATCTGCCTCTGATTGGTCACAGCCCTGACCAATCAGAGGCAGGTTTCACTCACACACCCATTCATGAATTCATGAATGGGTGAATGACTGCTGCCTCTCAGCGCTGAGCCAATCAGGGGCAGGTCTGACTCACATCCATTCATGAATTCATGAATGGGTGTGAGTGAGACATGCCTCTGATTGGCTCAGTGCTGAGCCAATCAGGGGGCAGGTCTGACTCACACCCCCTTCACACCCACTGCAGGACGGCCGCGCGGAGCTCCGGCTGCCGGGAGAAGGTGAGTATATATATATCTTTTATTTTTACACATTTTAGGATGAATTGCAATAGTATCGGACACATGAGCGCTTTCCGACAATTCATCCCGGGCTCGCCCGCAGCGCATTGCTTTAAATGGAGCCGGCTCTATTGCCGTCTCCATTGAATGCAATGAGCTGGACAGCTCCGGCCCGTTTCTAATGAAACGCGGCTAGGAGCAGATTTTCGGGCGATTTGCGGGCGACTTGCGCGCACCGGTCACGCGATTTGCGGATGCGCATCCGTCATGCGATCCGCAAATCGCGTGAAAAAACGCCCGTGTAACTAAGGCCTTAATTCTGAAATGGTAACGTTGACGGTAGGGTCTGTAGGGAAATATAAAAATGGAATTTCAAAATGTAATTATTGCATGTTTAACCCCTTAATGACACGGCCTATTTTGGCGTTGAGGACCAAGCGATTTTTTGGTATTTTTCCATCTCCATTTTTCAAAAGCCATAACTTTTTTATTTTTCCGTGGACGTGGCCGTATAAGGGCTTGTTTTTTGCGAGGCTAGCTGTAGTTTTTATCGGTGCCACTTTTGGGTACATAGACAATATCGTAAAATTTAAAAAATTTTTCTTTTTGATAACATGGAGATAAACCGCATCAATTCTGCCATAGATTTCTTTTTCTTTTTTTTACAGCGTTAATCATGCAGCATAAATGACACACAAAATTTTTTCTGCGGGTCGGTACGGTTACAACGATACCAAAATTGTTATATCTTTTTTAGGTTTTTACACTTTTTTGCAATAAAAAGCCTTTTTTTTGGAAATCTTTTTTTTTTCTCTTTAGGTGCATTCAAAGTCCTGTAACTTTTTTTTTTTCTATGTACGGAGCTCTATGAGGGCTTATTTTTTGCGACACGAGCTGTAGTTTTTATTGGTACCATTTTGGTGAATGTACGGCTTTTTTGATCACTTTTATTGCACTTTTTGGGAGGCAAAATGCTAAAAATTAGCATTTTGCTTCTGTTTTTTAGCTTTTTTTTACGCTTTTTGTCGTACAAAATGAAAAGTGTGTTCAACTTTTTGTACACGTCGTTACGGACGCATCAATAACAAATATGTGGGGTTTTTATTTTTTTTCCCTTTTTTTATGCTAATATTAGAAAAAGCATAAAAAAAGGGGTTTTTTTACATTTTTTTTTAACATTTTTCTTTTTTTTACACTTTTCTTTTCTTTTTTTTTATACTATTTGAGTCCCTCTGAGGGACTTACAACACTGTGCCTATGATCGCTGTTATAAGGCATGGCAGAGCTACTGCTCTGCCATGCCTTATCGCTTATACAGCGATTATAGGCACAGGCAATACAGGACGCCAGTGTCTGGCGTCCTGTTGCCATGGTGACAGGCCGGGCTCTCACGATGACATCGCGAGTTCCGGCCGGAGACACAGTGGGAGCGTGATCCCTCTGTGAACTCTTTCCCTGCCGCGATCTACTTAGATCGCCGCAGGGAAGGGGTTAACAGCGGGCGGCGCATCTCCGATGCCCCCCCGCTGCTGCAGCGGGACGCCGGCTGTGACTGACAGCTGGCTCCCGCTGCGGGATAGTGCTGGATCTTATGTGATCCCGCGCTATCTCCAGGACGTACCGGTACGCCCTGTTGCGGGAAGTACCAGGCTGCCAGGACGTACCGGTACGCCCTGGAGCGGGAAGGGATTAAATAGGGAGGTGCAAGCCTAGATAATTGTAAGTCATCCTATGTAGAAATGAGCGAGCACCAAAATGCTCGGGTGCTCGTTACTCGGGACGAAAATTTCGCGATGCTCGAGGGTTCGTTTCGAATAACGAACCCCATTGAAGTCAATGAGCGACCCGAGCATTTTTGTATATCGCCGATGCTCGCTAAGGTTTCCATTTGTGAAAATCTGGGCAATTCAAGAAAGTGATGGGAACGACACAGCAACGGATAGGGCAGGCGAGGGGCTACATGTTGGGCTGCATCTCAAGTTCCCAGGTCCCACTATTAAGCCACAATAGCGGCAAGAGTGGGCCCCCCCCCTCCCAACAATTTTTACTTCTGAAAAGCCCTCATTAGCAATGCATACCTTAGCTAAGCACCACACTACCTCCAACAAAGCACAATCACTGCCTGCATGACACTCCGCTGCCACTTCTCCTGGGTTACATGCTGCCCAACCCCCCCCCCCCCTGCACGACCCAGTGTCCACAGCACACACCAAAGTGTCCCTGCGCAGCCTTCAGCTGCCCTCATGTCACGCCACCCTCATGTCTATTTCTAAGTGCGTCTGCCATGAGGAGGAACCGCAGGCACACACTGCAGAGGGTTGGCACGGCTAGGTAGCGACCCTCTTTAAAAGGGGCGGGGCGATAGCCCACAATGCTGTACAGAAGCAATGAGAAATATAATCCTGTGCCACCGCCATCAGGAGCTGCACACGTAGGCATAGCAATGGGGAACCTATGTGCCACAAACTATTCATTCTGTCAAGGTGTCTGCATGCCCCAGTCAGACCGTGTTTTTTTATAAATAGTCACAGGCAGGTACAACTCCGCAAAGGGAATCCTGTGTGCACCCACAGCATGGGTGGCTCCCTGGAACCCACCCGCACAGGCAGGTACACCTCCCTATTGTGAAGTCCGTATGGACCGGCAGCATGGGTGGCTCCCTGGAACCCACCGGCGGTACATAAATGTATCCCATTGCAGTGCCCTGGACAGCAGAGCTAACGTCAGATTAAATGCAGGTGGGCTTCGGCCCACACTGCATGCCCCAGTCAGACTGGCGTTTTCTATAAATAGTCACAGGCAGGTACAACTCCGCAATGGGAATTCCGTGTGCACCCACAGCATGGGTGGCTCCCTGGAACCCACCGGCTGTACATAAATGTATCCCATTGCAGTGCCCTGGACCGCAGAGCTAACGTCAGATTAAATGCAGGTGCGCTTCAGCCCACACTGCATGCCCCAACCTGACTGGGGTTTTTAATTCATAGACACAGGCAGGTACAACTCCCTGTGGACCCACAGCATGGGTGGGTGCCAGGAAGCCACCGGCGGTACATAAATATATCCCATTGCAGTGCCAAGCACAGCTGAGGCAATGTCATGTTTAATGCAGGTGGGCTTCGGCCCACACTGCATGCCCCAGTCAGACTGGGGTTCTTTAGAAGTGGACACATGCAGTTACAACTCCGTGTGGACCGACAGCATGGGTGGGTGCCAGGAAGCCACCGGCGGTACATAAATATATCCCATTGCAGTGCCCAGCACAGCTGATGTAACGTCAGCTTTAATGCAGGTGGGCAAAAAATTAATTGGATTACACTGTAGGCGAGGGCCCAAAAAAATTGGTGTACCAACAGTACTAATGTACCTCAGAAAAATTGCCCATGCCCAACCAAGAGGGCAGGTGAAACCCATTAATCGCTTTGGTTAATGTGGCTTAATTTGTAACTAGGCCTGGAGGCAGCCCAGTTAAAATAAAAATTGGTTCAGGTGCAAGTTTCAACGCTTTAATGAGCATTGAAACGTATAAAAATTGTTTACGAAAATTATATGACTGAGCCTTGTGGGCCTAAGAAAAATTGCCCGTTCGGCGTGATTACGTCAGGTTTCAGGAGGAGGAGCAGGAGGAGGAGGAGGAATAGAATACACAGATTGATGAAGCAAAAAGGTCCCCGTTTTTGATGGTGATAGACAACGATGCTTCCATCCGCGGGTGCAGCCTACGTATTGCTTAGGTATCGCTGCTGTCCGCTGGTGGAGAAGAGAAGTCTAGGGAAATCCAGGCTTTGTTCATCTTGATGAGTGTAAGCCTGTCAGCACTGTCGGTTGACAGGCGGGTACGCTTATCCGTGATGATTCCCCCAGCCGCACTAAACACCCTCTCTGACAAGCAAGCACCTCCAGGGCATACAGCGCGAGTTCAGGCCACGTGTCCAGCTTCGACACCCAGTAGTTGTAGGGGGCAGAGGCGTCACCGAGGACGGTCGTGCGATCGGCTACGTACTCCCTCACCATCCTTTTACAGTTCTCTGGCCGACTCAGCCTTGACTGGGGAGCCGTGACACAGTCTTGCTGGGGAGCCATAAAGCTGGCAAAGGCCTTGGAGAATGTTCCCCTGCCTGCGCTGTACATGCTGCCTGATCCCCGCGCCTCCCCTGCTACCTGGCCCTCGGAACTGCGCCTTCTGCCACTAGCGCTGTCGGATGGGAATGTTACCATCAGTTTGTCCGCCAGGGTCCTGTGGTACAGCATCACTCTCGAACCCCTTTCCTCTTCGGGTATGAGAGTGGAAAGGTTCTCCTTATACCGTGGGTCGAGCAGTGTGTACACCCAGTAATCCGTAGTGGCCAGAATGCGTGTAACGCGAAGGTCTCGAGAAAGGCATCCTAACATGAAGTCAGCCATGTGTGCCAGGGTACCTGTACGCAACACATGGTTGTCCTCACTAGGAAGATCACTTTCAGGATCCTTCTGCTCCTCCTCCTCCTCCTCAGGCCATACACGCTGAAAGGATGACAGGCAAGCAGCATGGGTACCCTCAGCAGTGGGCCAAGCTGTCTCTTCCCCCTCCTCCTCATGCTCCTCCCCCTCCTCCTCAACGCGCTGAGATATAGACATGAGGGTGCTCTGACTATCCAGCGACATACTGTCTTCCCCCGCCTCCGTTTCCGAGCGCAAAGCGTCTGCCTTTATGCTTTGCAGGGAACTTCTCAAGAGGCATAGCAGAGGAATCGTGACGCTAATGATTGCAGCATCCCCGCTCACCATCTGGGTAGACTCCTCAAAGTTTCCAAGGACCTGGCAGATGGCTGCCAACCAGGCCCACTCTTCTGTAAAGAATTGAGGAGGCTGACTCCCACTACGCCGCCCATGTTGGAGTTGGTATTCCACTATAGCTCTACGCTGCTCATAGAGTCTGGCCAACATGTGGAGCGTAGAGTTCCACCGTGTGGGCACGTCGCACAGCAGTCGGTGCACTGGCAGATGAAACCGATGTTGTAGGGTGCGCAGGGTGGCAGCGTCCGTCTAGGACTTGCGGAAATGTGCGCTGAGCCGGCGCACCTTTCCGAGCAGGTATGACAAGTGTGGGTAGCTTTTCAGAAAGCGCTGAACCACCAAATTAAAGACATGGGCCAGGCATGGCACGTGCGTGAGGCTGCCGAGCTGCAGAGCCGCCACCAGGTTATGGCCATTGTCACACACGACCATGCCCGGTTGGAGGCTCAGCGGCGAAAGCCAGCGGTCGGTCTGCTCTGTCAGACCCTGCAGCAGTTCGTGGGCCGTGTGCCTCTTCTCTCCTAAGCTGAGTAGTTTCAGCACGGCCTGCTGACGCTTGCCCACCGCTGTGCTGCCACGCCGCGCGACAGCGACTGCTGGCGATGTGCTGCTGCTGACACATCTTGATTGCGAGACAGAGGTTGCGTTGGAGGAGGAGGAGGAGGAGGGTGGTTTAGTGGAGGAAGCATACACCGCCGCAGATACCAGCACCGAGCTGGGGCCCGCAATTCTGGGGGTGGGTAGGATGTGAGCGGTCCCAGGCTCTGACTCGGTCCCAGCTTCCACTAAATTCACCCAATGTGCCGTCAGGGAGATGTAGTGGCCCTGCCCGCCTGTGCTTGTCCACGTGTCCGTTGTTAAGTGGACCTTGGCAGTAACCGCGTTGGTGAGGGCGCGTAGAATGTTGCGGGAGACGTGGTTGTGCAGGGCTGGGACGGCACATCGGGAAAAGTAGTGGCGACTGGGAACCGAGTAGCGCGGGGCCACCGCCGCCATCATGCTTTTGAAAGCCTCCGTTTCCACAAGCCCATACGGCAGCATCTCTAGGCCTATCAATTTGGCTATGTGCATGTTTAACGCTTGAGCGTGCGGGTGCGTGGCAGCGTACTTGTGCTTGCGCTCAAACAGTTGCGCTAGCGACGGCTGGACGCTGCGTTGAGAGACATTGCTGGATGGGGCCGAGGACAGCGGAGGTGAGGGTGTGGGTGCAGGCCAGGAGACGGTAGTGCCTGTGTCCTCAGAGGGGGGTTGGATCTCAGTGGCAGGTTGGGGCACAGGGGGAGAGGCAGTGGTGCAAACCGGAGGGGGTAAACGACCTTCGTCCCACCTTGTGGGGTGCTTGGCCATCATATGCCTGCGCATGCTGGTGGTGGTGGCTCCCCAGCTGATCTTGGCGCGACAAAGGTTGCACACCACTGTTCATCGGTCGTCAGGCGTCTCTGTGAAAAACTGCCACACCTTAGAGCACCTTGGCCTCTGCAGGGCGGCATGGCGCGAGGGGGCGCTTTGGGAAACAGTTGGTGGATTATTCGGTCTGGCCCTGCCTCTACCCCTGGCCACCGCACTGGCTCGGCCTGTGCCCACACCCTGACTTGGGCCTCCGCGTCCTTGCCCGCGTCCACGTCCTCTAGGCCTACCCCTACCCCTCAGCATGCTGTACCAGTAGGGCAGAAACAGAACGCTGTAATTAAATGTGCCGCTTATTGGCCTGTGGTTGGAGGCTGACTTCGCTTACGGAATGCACAGCAGAGCCAGGAAAGAATTTTGCGCAAGCCTGCTGTAACACTTAGCTGGCTGCGTATGAATTAGGACAACTACCCCCAGCAGAGACCCAGTACACTGAGGACGGTCACAGGCAGCCCAAATAGATTTTTTTTCCCAAATGTTTTTGGAAAGGCCCACTGCCTATATACCCTAAATATGTCTTCTGTCCCTGCCTCACCACTACTGGCCCTGGACAATGTAAAATTATTGCAGACTGTTTCACTGTGGACAGGAATACAGCGGTGATGTAACAGGCAACACAGAGCCAGGAAGAATTTTGCGCGAGCCTGCTGTAACACTTAGCTGGCTGCGTATGAATTAGGACAACTACCCCCAGCAGAGACCCAGTACACTGAGGACGGTCACAGGCAGCCCAAATAGATTTTTTTTCTGAAATGTTTTTGGAAAGGCCCACTGCCTATATACACTGTATATGTCTTCTGTCCCTGCCTCACCACTACTGGCCCTGGACAATGTAAAATTACTGCAGACTGTTTCACTGTGGACAGGAATACAGCGGTGATGTAACAGGCAACACAGAGCCAGGAAAGAATTTTGCGCAAGCCTGCTGTAACACCTAGCTGGCTGCGTATAAATTAGGACAACTACCCCCAGCAGAGACCCAGTACACTGAGGACGGTCACAGGCAGCCCAAATAGATTTTTTTTCCCAAATGTTTTTGGAAAAGCCCACTGCCTATATACACTGTATATGTCTTCTGTCCCTGCCTCACCACTACTGGCCCTGGACTATGTAAAATTACTGCAGGACGCAATGCTCTGGACGCAATGCTCTGCACGGCCGATATACAAAAAAAAAAAAATAAGTGCATCACTGCAAAAAGCAGCCTCAACGGTACTGCACACGGTCAGATGTGGCCCTAAGAAGGACCGTTGGGGTTCTTGAAGCCTACAATAACTCCTAACACTCTCCCTATAGCAGCTCCAGCATCAGCAGCACTTTCCCTGAGCTATGTCAGAATGCATCTGTGGGGATCCGCGTGAGGGGCCGATTTATATACTCGGGTGACACCTGATCTCGCCAGCCACTCACTGCAGGGGGGTGGTATAGGGCTTGAACGTCGCAGGGGGAAGTTGTAATGCCTTCCCTGTCTTTCTATTGGCCAGAAAAGCGCGCTAACGTCTCAGAGATGAAAGTGAAAGTAACTCGAACATCGGGTGGTGCTCGTTTCGAATAACGAGCATCTCGAACACGCTAATACTCGAACGAGCATCAAGCTCGGACGAGTACGTTCGCTCATCTCTAATCCTATGTCATAGATATACATTCATAAAAATTAGAAGAGGGTTGCTTAAAGATGACCTGTCATGGGAAAGAATCAGTAGGGCTGGCTGCATTGCTCTGCAGCTACAGCCCAGCTGACTCTATCTCTGTTTTTTTTTCATGCTCACCTCCATTCATCTAGAGTGGCTCTTGATAGGTTTAGCTCCCAATGTGTTAAGTGGGCAGTCCCCACCGCTCACTCTCAGTGGGCAACATTGGACTAGAGTAACAGTCTGATGTCACCCATCGAGAGTGAGCAGAGATAGCCATACTGTCTATCCCATGACAGGTCCTTTTGAAGAGTCTTCTAACCCCTTAAATATTTTCTTACAGGTCTGTAATGTTAAAAAAGTAAATATATGTTGTTTACCTTTACAATTCAGCATCCTTCCTGCATCAACATTCACCACGTCCCTCATCGCCATTTATTATCCTTGTGCACTAAAGTATTACCAATTCTATCTTGTGGGGCTGCAACCAAATAAGATCATTGTGGTTAAGTATAGCAGAACAAATTGGAAATATATGCCCTCAGGCTCCTAGGCTGACCCCTGAATTACTTTTTCTAAATTGATTGCAATCAGTTTCAATGTCTTTTAATAAACCTCTGTGGTCCCAGTTAATTACAGCAGCTAAAGCTGTTATTCCGCTCTACTGATGCAGTACGGGAAGACCATCAATCTCACACTGTGTAAGAAAGGTGTCCTAAATTGCTAGCATAGAAAAACCTAGATGTTTCCCTTTTCCCAAGGCATCCGCGTGTCTTGGGAAGAGGGAAACATCTTACGTAAAAGAGAGTTTGGATTCCCTGGCTCTACTTAATGCAAGATTTAAACTGTATACGTAAGATTGTTGATTCTCCAGCATCACACCATAATTGAGTATTATGTCTAGACGGGGTCCTTAGGTTATCACTTTTTCACAATAATATGGAATGCTCCTCATTAGAGATGAGCGAGTATACTCGCTAAAGGCAATTGCTCGAGCGAGCATTGCCTTTAGCAAGTACCTGCCCGCTCGAGACTGCATGTTCGGGTGCCGGCGCGGGGGAGCGGTGAGTAGCAGCAGTCAGCAGGAGGGAGCGGGGGGGAGAGAGAGATCTCCCCTCCGTTCCGCCCCGCTCTCCCCCGCAGCTCCCTGCCCGCCGCCAGCACCCGAACCTTCAGTCTCGAGCGGGCAGGTACTCGCTAAAGGCAATGCTCGCTCGAGCAATTGCCTTTAGCGAGCATACTCGCTCATCTCTACTCCTCATATTTTTATAATGCTCCACTCTTTAATATGTTACAGTTTTTACCTATACACTATTACATTCATATTTTACTATATTTGATGCATGACTTGTTTTAGAAAATGTCAATAAAAAGAAATTTAAGAGAAATATTAGCAGTTGCTGGTCAACTTGATTACATGTTTGCCATAGTGACCTCACTGTAATTGTCAGTGACTGGTTGAGATGGTCATGTGACGTAACATGACTGGACAACATGTTACTGTGCAAAGATGAAGAATCAAGCAACCACTGGGATAGGTTGCCCAAAAGTACAGTAAGTACAATTAAACCCCTTTGATAAAACACCCACATTGCAGTGAAAAATGTACTTCTATGGGATTGTTCCTAACAAAAAAGGACTATAAAATGAGGAAACAAAGCCAAACTGCAGTCAACAACTTTCCCAGAGTCCCACATTAATGTTTTGATAGAGAATGATGTTTAACATATTTACATTAGTCTTATCATGCCAAACATTATGAGAACAACAGCTCAGACAGACAGGAGCTATTCATTCTTTTCCAAATAGGGCAAGCTATGACAGGTACACTACTCAACTTAAAAAACCTTACAAAGCTCATTGATGACACCTTACCGAAATACAGTATAGTCTGGATAAATAAAATATAAAAAGAACCAAACTAGGTTTGAAGTATTCCCACATTTTCCCAATCTCTACATGAATCCAGGAATTTAATCATCTAATAGTGGTACAAAAGTCACCCACATACTGGTGACATAATGAAGATAGAGAAAATATTCTACTCATACGGCTTATTCGAACTACCCTACAATCATTTTACCAGAATGTTCAGATAATCATAAATATTGGGTAAAAATATCACTCTTGCCCCCGAGCTGGTGCTACTAAACCTCAATAATACACAGTACTTTATAAATCCAGCCCTACTATTTTACAAGTGCTAAACAGGGCAAAAGTAATATCTAAAAGACAACGAATCTCCTACAAAACTAGAATGGTAAAAGGAAATCAACTTGATCCAATCCTGTGAGAAGACAAAATGGACACTAGTATTGGACACACAATTTGAAAGGTTTCTCCCAAATTGCTAGCCTAGAGAAACCTAGATGTTTCCTTTTTCCCAAGGCATTCACGTGCCTTCGGAAGAGGGAAACATCTTATGTAAAAGAGAGTTTGGATTCCCTGGCTTTACATAATGCAAGATTTAACCCCTTAGTGACCAAGCCTGTTTGCGTCTTAATGACCAGGCCACATTTTGCAAATCTGACACGTGTCACTTTAGCATGGAAAAACACCAGAAAGGTTTTGCATATCCAAGCGATTCTGACATTGTTTTTTCGCCACATGTTGTACTTCATCTAGGCGGAAAAAAAAGACCGATAGAATTTGTGTTTATTTATTAAAAGCACCAAAATTGGGAAAATTTTGAAAAAATCGTCATTTTTTCACATTTCCAACTGCAATATCTCAAATATGTGCAAAGATAATATAGAATTTTTTGTTAAGATATATATTTCCATCCGTTTTCTTTATTTTTGGTGCACATTGGAAAAACTTTCATTTCTTTTAACCATTTAGGAGACGTACAAATTTAACATTACTTTTCAGCATTTTGAGGAACAATTTGTTTTCCTACACCAAACCAAGATTGGAAAGGCTCATAGGAGTCAAAATGATAGATACCCCCACAAGTGACCCCATTTTAAAAACTACACCCTTTAAGGTATTCACTGAGGGATGTCATGAGTATTTTAACCCCACAGTTTTTTTTAGGAGTCAATGCAATTTAGAAGAGAAAAACTAAAATTTCATATTTTTGCAAATATGTCATTTTAAAGACAGGACTTTTTTCTATAGTACACATGAAAATTAGGATTTGCACCCCAGAATGGATACCCCTGTTTGTCCCGTGCTTAGAAACATCGCCATTGTGGCCCTAATCTTACGTCTGGATGCACAATGGGGCCCAAAATGAAAGGAGCAACTGGTGGCTTTCGGAACAGAAATTTTGCTTGAAGGAGATTTAGGCCCTTTTGCACACTTGTAGAGCCATTGAGTGACTAAAACGATGGAGAACGCCCACAAGTCACCCCATTTTGAAAAGTAGACCCCTTAACGAATGTATCTAGGGGTACGATGACTTTTTTGACTTCACAGTTTTTGAATAAATCTAAGCCAAGCCGAAGGAAAAAAATTAGGATTTTCATTTTTTTGACAATTCTGTCATTTCAAAAGCAGTTTTTTTTGTACCGCACATATATGAATGAAGAATTGCACCCCTAAATGGATACCCCTATTTGTCCCGTGCTCAGAAACATACCCATTGTGGCCCTAGTATTACGTCTGTATGCACAATGCGGCCCAAAATGAAAGGAGCAACTGGTGGCTTTCGGAACAGAAATTTTGCTTGAAGGAGATTTAGTCCCCATTGCCCACTCGTAAAGCCATTGAGTGACCAAAACGATGGAGAACTCCCACAAGTGACCCCATTTTGAAAAGTAGACCCCTTAACGAATTTATCTAGGGGTACGATGACTTTTTTGACTTCACAGTTTTTTAATAAATCTAAGCCAAGCAGAAGGAAAAAATTAGGATTTTCATTTTTTTGGCAATTGTGTCAATTTAAAAACAGTTTTTTTTGTACAATGTACATAGGAATGAAGACTTTCACCCCAAAATGGATACCCCCGTTTGTCCCGTGTTCAGAAACATACTCATTGTGGCCCTAATCTACTTAAAGGAAACATAGCTAGGCCTATAATGGAAGGAGCACCCGTTGGATTTCAGGGTACAACGGAATAAATTCCAGTCCCCATTGCCCACTTGTAGAGCCATTGAGCGGCCAAAACGATAGAGAACCCCCACAAATGACCCCATTTTGAAAACTAGACCCCTTAACAAATTCACCTAGGGGTGTACTGCGTATTTTGACCCCACAGTATTTGAATGAATCTAAGCAAAGCAAAAGGAAAAAATTACAATTTTCATTTTTTTGGCAATTTTGTCAATTTAAAAACTGTTTTTTTTTGTACAGTGTACATAGGAATGAAGACCTTCACCCCAAAATGGATCCCCCCATTTGTCCTGTGTTCAGAAACATACCCATTGTGGCCCTAATCTACTTACAGGACACATGGCTAGGCCCATAATGGAGGGAATGCCTGCTGGATTTCAGGGCAGAACTGAATAAATTCCAGGCCCCATTGCCAACTTAGGGCGCCTACCCACTTGTGATTTTTTTTCATTTGCATTTTGCGTTTTTTTTGAAGAGCAATTAGGATAGAATGTTCTTGTCCATTTGCGTTTTTTTTTTCTGGTCCGTTGCAATTTTTAACATAGGAACTGTCAGTGTCCTTATTTTTCTCTTAATGCACCCATGAATGTCAATGGAAATTAACGGAAAAGGCGCGAAAAAGCCGCGAAAAACGCTGCGTTTTTCATGCACGAAAATCGCAAATGCCAGTGGGTAGGCGCCCTTAAATGGAAAAAAATTTGACTTCCTAAAAATAATCCCCCCCCCCGCCATCCCCATTTTTTGGCATTCCCTAAATATTAGATAAAGATAATAATATAAACTGCGTTTTATGTCCGAAGACAGGGGTAATTACGGAGGCTGGTTGGGTTGGGCACATGGGGCAAGAAAACCGGGTATCCCGCCTCCTCTCATGTATTTTGGGGGGTATTTCGTGACCTCAGCGGTGGGGATGGGGTGTAGAAAGTGGCCCTCTGTGAGGCTTTGTAATCTTGCTGCGGTGCGGCGGTCTCACAGAGAAGGCGCTCAACAATCTACTCCTGGAACTGCATGAAGGCGAGCGCTCCAGGGGCTTCTTGTAAATTGCGTATTGCAGGTAGCGGTCTAAATAACGCCGGGCTCACACAGCCGTAGGTGGAATCCGCTTGCGGAGGCCCGCAGCAGATCCCAGCTGTGAGCCCGGCTGTGACCCTGCGTACGGCCGCGTAATGTACTGCGCATAACTGCCTACTCACACAGGAGGTCATGCGCAGTACTTTTTTTTTTGTTTGCATTTCCCGCGCCATCGCTTAGAGATGACCCGGGTACCCGCAGCCCGTACACAATGTATTTGCACATGGGCTGCGAGTATATCCGCCGTCATAGAGCACAATGGGCTCTAGGTCGCGGATATCCGTGGTAAAATATAGCATGCTGTGTTCTGTTTCTGCGAGTGGATTCCGTAATTCTGACCCGCTAATTGGGGGGAATTGTGTGATCCAATGCATGTGATTGATCCGTGGATTACCGCTGATCAAGCGCATGCAGAACCCGTAATGCCTCTCCGGTCATGCGTGACCGGCCTAATGTTAGATCGCTACTTTATCACGTGACCGGGGACCGCTCAGCGAAGCCGCCGGCCACTGTTTCAAGCACTCAGCGACCGTTGGTCGCTGGGAGCAAGGAGATTTAAAATTTCCTGGGCTCCCCGGCTCCTGCGAATGTGTCCGGCATTTTGCCGGCGGGCGCATGCGCAGCAGCGGGAAGGGTCCATGGAGGATAATCGCATCTGGATTCAAAGGCGGAAGCCTCCGAGAAGATGTTTCATCTCCTCTCACCGATCGCATCGGTGAGGGGAGATGAAACTTCCACTTTTTAAAGAACTTTTACGTGATCGCCATTATGCATTCGATAACGGCGACCACGTGACCAGTAACTGCATACCGCGGCTCCCCGTGACGTCTCCAGGCTCTTGGCTACCTTTGGTAGCCAGTAGCAGGGAGATTTTACATTTCTTGGGCAATATTTCACTTTTGTGCATGCGTCCGCCATCATGCTGACGGGCGCATGCGCCGAAGCTGGGGTAAGGTCCGTGGAGCAGCATCCCATCAGGGAACAAATCCGGGACCTTGGGTACGTAATTTCACCCCCCCCCTTACGGATACGATCCGTAAGGGGAGATAAAACTCTAACTTTTTAAACTTTTTTTTAACTTATTTTTTTTTTTTAAACTTTTTAACTTTATATGATCACCGTTATCCGATGGATAACGGTGATCATATGACTGGAAACCACATACAGCGGTCCCCAGTCATATCTCCCTGCACTCGACTAACTTTGACAGCAGGGTGCAGGGAGATTTTGAATTTGCTGGGCTCGCCGGCCTTTTGCGCATGCGCGCCACATCGGCACATCGCAGAAGCCAGCGGGGGTCCCGACACCGGCCGGAGGACATCGGCGGACCTGAGGTGAGTATTTTCACCTCCCCTCATGGATCCGATCCATGAGGGGAAGTGAAACTTTTCTTTTTTTACACTTTTTTTCACTTTTCCGCGATCGTTGTTATCCATTGGATAACGTTGATCGCGGTACCGGGGACCGCGGTGAGTCGGGAGCCAGGAGATTTTAAGTCTCCCGCGATGCCGGGCCTTCTGCGCATGCGGCTGACGTAATGCCGCCTGGCGCGCATGCGCAGAAGGACGGCTACGGCGCCCGGAGCATCGGGACAGCGGGGAGTCGTCCGGCGGGCCTCGGTGAGTAATTTCAGCTGCTCCGATGGATCCAATCCATCAGGGCAGCTGAATATGTCACTTTTTTTGCAGTTTTATTTACTTTTTTGCAATCGGCGCTATCCATTGGATAGCGCCGATCGCAATGCCGGGGGGGGGGGGGGGGGTCCGAACAGTATGGATATGGAAAAACTGGACAATATTTTATGACTCAGAGACACAAGAACAATACCTGTCTTCTGCCTAATGAACTACTTCCACTTTAAAATACATTGGTAGTCTATAAAACATAGCTTCAGTTGATACCTCTTATTAGTATCCAAAATGGAAAAAGTTCTATCAAAGCTAATCAGCAGAATTTTTTAAAATGTTTTTTATCTCTCTGTGATGTTATTTGACAACATTTACAAAAGAAGAAAATGAGGCTTAACACACAAATATGTATACAAGAAAAAATACATTCTACGTGCTCCCAAATTGGTGTTCACTAGAGATGAGCGAACGTACTCGTCTGAGCTGGATACTCGTTCGAGTATTAGCATGTTCGAGATGCTCGTTACTCGAGACGAGCACCACGCGATGTTCGAGTTACTTTCACTTTCATCTCTGAGACGTTAGCGCGCTTTTCTGGCCAATAGAAAGACAGGGAAGGCATTACAACTTCCCCCTGCGACGTTCAAGCCCTATACCACCCCCCTGCAGTGAGTGGCTGGCGAGATCAGGTGTCACCCGAGTATATAAATCGTCCCCTCCCGCGGATCGCCACAGATACATTCTGACAGAGATCAGGGAAAGTGCTGCTGGTGCCGCAGCTGCTATAGGGAGAGTGTTAGGAGTTATTGTAGGCTTCAAGAACCCCAACGGTCCTTCTTAGTACCACATCTGACCGTGTGCAGTACTGTTGAGGCTGCTTTTAGCAGTGTTGCACAATTTTTTTTTTTTTGTATATCGGCCGTGCAGAGCATTGCGTCCGCAGTCTGCAGTCATTGTACAGAGTATAGGGCCAGTACTGGTGAGGCAGGGAAAGAGATATTCAGGCTATATAGGCAGTGGGCTTTTTCCAAAAAATTGATCGCCGTCATCCCGCCAGAGGGAAACAGTATACATAATATTATACGCTGCCTACAGTATCTATCTGCTGGGGGTAGTAGTCCTAATTAATACGCAGCTAAGCGTTACAGCAGGCTTGCGCAAAATTGTTTCCTGGATCTGCTGTCTCTGTTACTTCACCGCTGTCATCCCGCCAGAGGGAAACAGTATACATAATATTATACGCTGCCTACAGTATCTATCTGCTGGGGGTAGTAGTACTAATTAATACGCAGCTAAGCGTTACAGCAGGCTTGCGCAAAATTGTTTCCTGGATCTGCTGTCTCGATTACATGATCGCCATCATCCCGCCAGAGGGAAAGAGTATACATAATATTATACGCTGCCTACAGTATCTATCTGCTGGGGGTAGTAGTCCTAATTAATACGCAGCTAAGCGTTACAGCAGGCTTGCGCAAAATTGTTTCCTGGATCTGCTGTCTTTGTTACATGATCACCGTCATCCCGCCAGAGGGAAAGAGCATACATAATATTATACGCTGCCTACAGTATCTATCTGCTGGGGGTAGTAGTCCTAATTAATACGCAGCTAAGCGTTACAGCAGGCTTGCGCAAAATTGTTTCCTGGATCTGCTGTCTCTTTTACTTCAGCGCTGTCATCCCGCCAGAGGGAAACAGTATACATAATATTATACGCTGCCTACAGTATCTATCTGCTGGGGGTAGTAGTCCTAATTAATACGCAGCTAAGCGTTACAGCAGGCTTGCGCAAAATTGTTTCCTGGACCTGCTGTCTCTGTTACATGATCGCCGTCATCCCGCCAGAGGGAAAGAGTATACATAATATTATACGCTGCCTACAGTATCTATCTGCTGGGGGTAGTAGTCCTAATTAATACGCAGCTAAGCGTTACAGCAGGCTTGCGCAAAATTGTTTCCTGGATCTGCTGTCTCTGTTACATGATCGCCGTCATCCCGCCAGAAGGAAAGAGTATACATAATATTATATGCTGCCTACAGTATCTGTCTGCTGTATCAGCTCAGCATTTAAAAAAAATAGAAGCAAAATACTTAAGGCCTACTACTGGCCTTTGGCCACTTGACTGCTTCTGCGCTGTGAATTCCACTAGCTCAGTCAAACGCAGCTACGTCTCACTACAGGCGTGCGCAAAATTGTTTCCTGGCTCTGCTGTGCGTTCCGTAAGGGAAGTCAGCCTCCAACCACAGGCCAATAAGCGGCACATTTAATTACAGCGTTCTGTTTCTGCACTACTGGTAATACAGCATGCTGAGGGGTAGGGGTAGGCCTAGAGGACGTGGACGCGGGCGAGGACGTGGAGGCCCAAGTCAGGGTGTGGGCACAGGCCGAGCTCCTGATCCAGGTGTATCGCAGCCGACTGCTGCGGGATTAGGAGAGAGGCACGTTTCTGGCGTCCCCACATTCATCTCACAATTAATGGGTCCACGCGGTAGACCTTTATTAGAAAATGAGCAGTGTGAGCAGGTCCTGTCGTGGATGGCAGAAAGTGCATCCAGCAATCTATCGACCACCCAGACTTCTGCACCGTCCACTGCTGCAACTCTGAATCCTCTGGCTGCTGCTCCTCCTTCCTCCCAGCCTCCTCACTCGATTACAATGACACATTCTGAGGAGCAGGCAGACTCCCAGGAACTGTTCCCGGGCCCCTGCCCAGAATGGCCAGCAATGGTTCCTCTCCCACTAGAGGAGTTTGTCGTGACCGATGCCCAACCTTTGGAAAGTTTCCGGGGTCCGGGGGATGAGGCTGGGGACTTCCGGCAACTGTCTCAAGAGCTTTCAGTGGGTGAGGAGGACGATGACGATGAGACACAGTTGTCTATCACTCAGGTAGTAGTAATTGGAGTAAGTCCGAGGGAGGAGCGCACAGAGGATTCGGAGGAAGAGCAGCAGGACGATGAGGTGACTGACCCCACCTGGTTTGCTACGCCTACTGAGGACAGGTCTTAAGAGGGGGAGGCAAGTGCAGCAGCAGGGCAGGTTGGAAGAGGCAGTGCGGTGGCCAGGGGTAGAGGCAGGACCAGACCGAATAATCCACCAACTGTTTCCCAAAGCCACCCCTCGTGCCATGCCACCCTGCAGAGGCCGAGGTGCTTAAAGGTCTGGCAGTTTTTCACTGAGAGTGCAGACGACCGACGAACAGTGGTGTGCAACCTTTGTCGCGCCAAGATCAGCCGGGGAGCCACCACCACCAGCATGCGCAGACATATGATGGCCAAGCACCCCACAAGGTGGGACGAAGGCCGTTCACCGCCTCCGGTTTGCACCGCTGCCTCTCCCCCTGTGCCCCAACCTGCCACTGAGATCCAACCCCCCTCTGAGGACACAGGCACTACCGTCTCCTGGCCTGCACCCACACCCTCACCTCCGCTGTCCTCGGCCCCATCCACCAATGTCTCTCAGCGCACCGTCCAGTCGTCGCTAGCGCAAGTGTTGGAGCGCAAGTGCAAGTACGCCGCAACGCACCCGCACGCTCAAGCTTTAAACGTGCACATAGCCAAATTTATCAGCCTTGAGATGCTGCCGTATAGGGTTGTGGAAACGGAGGCTTTCAAAGGTATGATGGCGGCGGCGGCCCCGCGCTACTCAGTTCCCAGTCGCCACTACTTTTCCTGATGTGCCGTCCCAGCCCTGCACGACCACGTCTCCCGCAACATTGTACGCGCCCTCACCAACGCGGTTACTGCCAAGGTCCACTTAACAATGGACACGTGGACAAGCACTAGCGGGCAGGGCCACTATATCTCCCTGACGGCACATTGGGTGAATTTAGTAGAGGCTGGGACAGAGTCAGAGCCTGGGACCGCTCACGTCCTACCCACCCCCAGAATTGCGGGCCCCAGCTCGGTGGTGGTATCTGCGGCGGTGTATGCTTCCTCCACTAAACCACCCTCCTCCTCCTCCTACGCAACCTCTGTCTTGCAATCAAGATGTGTCAACAGCAGCACGTCGCCAGCAGTCGGTGTCACGCGGCACGGCAGCACAGCGGTGGGCAAGCGTCAGCAGGCCGTGCTGAAACTACTCAGCTTAGGAGAGAAGAGGCACATGGCCCACGAACTGCTGCAGGGTCTGACAGAGCAGACCGACCGCTGGCTTGCGCCGCTGAGCCTCCAACAAGGCCTGGTCGTGTGTGACAACGGCCGTAACCTGGTGGCGGCTCTGCAGCTCGGCAGCCTCACGCACGTGCCATGCCTGGCCCACGTCTTTAATTTGGTGGTTCAGCGCTTTCTGAAAAGCTACCCACGCTTGTCAGACCTGTTCGGAAAGGTGCGCCGGCTCTGCGCACATTTCCGCAAGTCCCACACGGACGCTGCCACCCTGCGGACCCTGCAACATCGGTTTCATGTGACAGTGCACCGACTGCTGTGCGACGTGCCCACACGGTGGAACTCTACGCTCCACATGTTGGCCAGGCTCTATGAGCAGCGTAGAGCTATAGTGGAATACCAACTCCAACATGGGCGGCGCAGTGGGAGTCAGCCTCCTCAATTCTTTACAGAAGAGTGGGCCTGGTTGGCAGCCATCTGCCAGGTCCTTGGAAACTTTGAGGAGTCTACCCACATGGTGAGCGGCGATGCTGCAATCATTAGCATCACCATTCCTCTGCTATGCCTCTTGAGAAGTTCCCTGCAAAGCATAAAGGCAGACGCTTTGCGCTCGGAAATAGAGCCGGGGAAGACAGTATGTCGCTGGATAGTCAGAACACCCTCCTGTCTATATCTCAGCGCGTTCAGGAGGAGGAGGAGGAGGAGGATCATGAGGAGGATGAGGAGGAGGGGGAAGAGACAGCTTGGCCCACTGCTGAGGGTACCCATGCTGCTTGCCTGTCATCCTTTCAGCGTGTATGGCCTGAGGAGGAGGGGGAGAATCCTGACAGTGATCTTCCTAGTGAGGACAGCCATGTGTTGCGTACAGGTACCCTGGCACACATGGCTGACTTCATGTTAGGATGCCTTTCTCGTGACCCTCGCGTTACACGCATTCTGGCCACTACGGATTACTGGGTGTACACACTGCTCGACCCACGGTATAAGGAGAACCTTTCCACTCTCATACCCGAAGAGGAAAGGGGTTCGAGAGTGATGCTATACCACAGGACCCTGGCGGACAAACTGATGGTAAAATTCCCATCCGACAGCGCTAGTGGCCGAAGGCGCAGTTCCGAGGGCCAGGTAGCAGGGGAGGCGCGGAGAGCAGGCAGCATGTACAGTACAGGCAGGGGAACACTCTCTAAGGCCTTTGACAGCTTTCTGGCTCCCCAGCAAGACTGTGTCACCGCTCCCCAGTCAAGGCTGAGTCGGCGGGAGCACTGTAAAAGGATGGTGAGGGAGTACGTAGCCAATCGCACGACCGTCCTCCGTGACGCCTCTGCCCCCTACAACTACTGGGTGTCGAAGCTGGACACGTGGCCTGAACTCGCGCTGTATGCCCTGGAGGTGCTTGCTTGTCCTGCGGCTAGCGTCTTGTCAGAGAGAGTGTTTAGTGCGGCTGGGGGAATCATCACAGATAAGCGTACCCACCTGTCAACCGACAGTGCCGACAGGCTTACACTCATCAAGATGAACAAAGCCTGTATTTCCCCAGACTTCTCTTCTCCACCAGCAGACAGCAGCAGTACCTAAACAATACGTAGGCTGCACCCGCGGATGGAAGCATTGTTCTCTATCACCATCAAAAACGTGGACCTTTTAGCTTCATCAATCTGTGTATTCTATCCATCCTCCTCCTCCTGCTCCTCCTCCTGAAACCTGACGTAATCACGCCGAACGGGCAATTTTTCTTAGGCCCACAAGGCTCAGTCATATAATTTTTGTAAACAATTTTTATACGTTTCAATGCTCATTAAAGCGTTGAAACTTTCACCTGAACCAATTTTTATTTTAACTGGGCTGCCTCCAGGCCTAGTTACAAATTAAGCCACATTAACCAAAGGGATTAATGGGTTTCACCTGCCCTCTTGGTTGGGCATGGGCAATTTTTCTGAGGTACATTAGTACTGTTGGTACACCAATTTTTTGGGGCCCTCGCCTTCCGTGTAATCCAATTAATTTTTTGCCCACCTGCATTAAAGCTGACGTTACATCAGATGTGCTGGGCAGTGCAATGGGATATATTTATGTACCGCCGGTGGGTTCCAGGGAGCCACCCATGCTGTGGGTCCACACGGCGTTGTAACTACATGTATCCAGCATTTAACCCAGGAGAAGTGGCAGCGGAGTGTCATGCAGGCTGTGATTGTGCTTTGTTGGAGGTAGTGTGGTGCTTAGCTAAGGCATGCATTGCTAATGAGGGCTTTTCAGAAGTAAAAGTTGTTGGGAGGGGGGGGGCACTCTTGCCGCTATTGTGGCTTAATAGTTGGACCTGGGAACTTGAGATGCAGCCCAACATGTAGCCCCTCGCCTGCCCTATCCGTTGCTGTGTCGTTCCCATCACTTTCTTGAATTGCCCAGATTTTCACAAATGGAAACCTTAGCGAGCATCGGCGATATACAAAAATGCTCGAGTCGCCCATTGACTTCAATGGGGTTCGTTACTCGAAACGAACCCTCGAGCATCGCGATAATTTCGTCCCGAGTAACGAGCACCCGAGCATTTTGGTGCTCGCTCATCTCTAGTGTTCACCTATCCAAACCATAAACTTTTGATGTGGTGATGAATCTGAACGCAAAAACATTCTAAATGCTGTAGATGTAAATGTTTAATGTTTTGTTTTATTAATTCATCCTTAGTTAGCAACATGTTAGCATGAATGTGTGGTATACAAGGCTAAGCCAGTGGTGAGGGCTGCATCGGGTACAGGAGAATTTACTTGCCTACGTCTCCTTTCTATTTATTTAGGTTAATTTCCCACACTGATTCTTAAGAACTGTGGAGAGAAGACCCCCCCCCCCCTATACAGCCTCTTACCACATAGTCTATACCCAGTTTTCCATTAGAGTATCTATGCCCTCTGTTGAGGCCATATTACATTTTGGGGGAAAATTCCCTTCCTCTGCCAAATCTGACTAGCTAAGTGTCAGGACTGGCGGCTCGCGGGTCCTCCGTGCCCTCATGCCGGTCCTGTCACTCAGGCGGCTACTTGATTGAGTAGCAGCCTTAAACAAGTGTGCTTGCTCATCTTCATTCAGCCACTGAAAAATAAAGCAAACACATTTATCTTTTAATAGACCACATGTTGTTCTCCCCATGGCATGCTTACACTAGCCTGGAGAGAACAATGGAATCTGTCAGCAGCTGTTTGCACAGCTGAGCGTGTGTTGAAACACACTCTGGGCTCTGCAAACAACTTCTGCAGGCCATTTTACATGCAAATGAAGATGATAAAGTGTTAATGGACATTAACACTTTATGCAAATAGATTGCTGAATCTTTCACTCTTTCAGTTGTCTGAAAGACTGTCTTTACGTGTAAAAGGGCCTTAAAGAAAAACATATCTATAGATTTCATGGCTTCTCAATGTGTGTATAATTCATGGAAGCTCAAATTTGACTTTTGACATGGCATATTGTTCATATGATTATTGAATAAATTGCTTGTGTTACCGTTTGAAGGCCATGTTGCAATGGGACTGAGATGAGGCCATGGCTTCAGCCCAAACCCATGTGATCAACATGCTGACACATGCTCAGTGTCATTTTTGTGTTGTATACTGATATGAGTACTTTTAACTGCTGGTATGTGGATGGATTGGTCAGATGGGAGGTTTGTGTCCCAGAGCGTGTCTATACACATTCATTTGGGCTCATAGAGGATGCTGATTATACTTCTAGTCCGAAGGTGTTTCTTGTCTAGTTGGCAGCTCCTCTCCTGTTCCAATGTAAATCTAATCTGTTTGATGTTAAGAATGTTTGGGGTGCTGTAACATCGTTTTCCTGATTTATTGTTATTTCTGCTTTAATATTTCATATGATTCATTGTTCATTGTTTAACATCTATGCCACATGTATTGTTATTTATTGTAGCTTACACTATCCCTGTCTCCATATAGGGAGAGTCAGGATCATCCCTGACTTGGGGTCGCTCTCATCAAGACAAGTGCTCTGCTTTTAGACGGGGGTTTCATCATTAGTAGTTGAGGGTCAGATTTCTCGTTCCCTCATGTTTTGTTTCATCATAAATATTTTGCGTTTATCGCATTAGTATATTGTCTGTATATCTGTCCTTCAGGACAGAAAATGATGTCCGATACGGACAGGCTGTTTTTGGGTCCAGCTTGGACATAATAGCATATTTCTATTAAGCAATCAGAGTAAATAGAATCCGACAAAAGTTAAAACAAAAATAATAATGAGGACCTGTTTTAGCTTAGGCTGAGATTGGCAATATTCTCAGTTTACTTTACCCAAAATGTAGTAAGAATAACATATTGCTGCAGCTTGTATGAGTACGGTAATATGAATCAGCACAGCCTTAATTGTTACATTATATCACTATTCTATCTTCATTAAAACAATTTAAAGCAGTCTCAGAATTCAGAATTCCATAAGCGATTTATAATTTATTACAGTAGTTTACACATACCAAACACGGCAGTTTTCAGCACTTCTCATATTAGGGCAGTAATAAAGAATACATGTAACTTAGAGATGAGCGAGCATACTTGGTAAGGACAGATACTCGAGTGAGTATTGTCCTTACCGGGTACCTGCCCGCAAAGATTCTGGTGCCGGCAGGGGTGAGCGCTGTGTTGCGGGAGTAAGCAGGAGGCAGCGGGGGGGGGGGGGGGGGGGGAAGAGAGAGAGATCTCCCCCTCGTTCCCACTCACACTCCCCCGCCGGCACCCAAATCTTTGCGGGCGAGCAGGCAGATACTCGGTAAAGACGATACTCGCTCGAGTATCTGTCCTTACCGAGTACGCTCGCTCATCTCTATACAGTAACCCCAATAATGTGCTGAGGTTACTACAGTACCAAAGCCATTTGAGGAAAATATGTCACTAAATGTTTTATCAGCAGAAGCAAATCTAATGCAGAATATGTATTTTTCCCAGTGGTCAAAAATAATGTATGTATACTAGAGTTGAGCAAACATACTCTGCCGAGCTTGATGCTCGTTCGAGTATTAGCGTATTCCATGGTGCTCGTTACTCGAACGAGCATCAAACCGTGTTCGACCCTGCCCCAGTTTTTTGCTCCTCCCCACTGTGATGTGTCTATTTTGGCCCCCCCTCGCTGCGACGCAGCATGCATCAATGGCAAATTTTTTGTCTGGAAGGCAGGAGGGAGAGAGAGAGAGATGAACCTAGAAAAAAAAAAAAAAGCTCGGCATCCGACGTCCCACATACAAAAATGCTCGAGTCTCCCATTGCAGTCAGTGGGGTTCGTTACTCAAGTAGAGCTCTCAAATTTTACGAAAAGCTTGACTCGAATAACGTGGACCCGAGCATTTGGGTGCTCGCTCATCTCTAATGTATACCATGTGATTTTACTATATTTCTCTCATAGAGATCCACATGCTATATCATGACCTTTTCCATCCTGCCCATAGAATTTAGGATTTGGAGATATATTTGAGAAATTTTAGAAGAATATTTGAAGTAAATTCTATTAATTGCTGCAAATAAACAGTTGTGGTATGTCTGACAAATCAGCCATTGTGTTATAAGATTTCAGTCTGGATACCTGCTCAGTTTATAGTCCATTCAAACTCCGGGCAGGTGATTCTAGACTAGAAGGGGCATTAGGCAGTGTTAACCCCTTAATGCCACAGGGCATAACTGTACGTCCTGGCTCCCTGGTACTTAGCGCAACCGAACATACAGTTACGCCCTGAGGATAGCGCAAGATCAGAATAGATCCCTCACTATCCGGCAGTGGGAGCCGGCTGTGCATCAGGACAGTGACCCCCGCTGTTAACCCCTTACATGCCGTGGTCTATGTAGATTGCGGCATGTAAATGGTTCACAGAGGGAGTGTGCTGCAGGGTTCACAGTGGAATGGCACCAATTAAAACTACAGTTCACCACACAAAAACAAGCCCTCACACAGCCATGTTGATGGAAAATTAAAAAAGTTATGACTTTTGAAAAGTGGAGATGAAAGTCCCCCAAAAATCGTTATGTCCTTAACACCAAAATAGGCCATGTCCTTGAGGGGTTAAAATATCCATGCAAGCTATAATGTGGGTTTCAGTTACACTATAGTGGTAATACATATTGGGAGATACCATTAGATTGGTCACTACTTGGCTTCATATTAAGATCTTTGCTCTTCCATATTTCTACGTTTCTAAACCAAGTACCCCAAACATATTAGATTAAAATATCCCCAGATTTATAATCCCACACAGTGTGAGTAATCCGTAGAGACATGAGAGCATGGGCTGAGCACCTAGGCATTAGAAAAATGATTGATCATACCTAACACCATTGATTAATGTAGGACTAATATGGTGTAAATGATATTATTGCACCAAAGCAAAATGCATTCATTCTCTATTGTATGCCATATGATACTTATGATGGGATTTGTACATTTCTACATTTTATGGCTTACCTACCATTAGCAAAAGTCTACGGATGTTGAAATAATTTCAGATTTTAACATCATGTAACACACCGTGAATGTGAAAGGTATGCGATTTTATAAGCTACATTGTAATGACTTCTAAATAGGCTGATTATCTAAGACTAGTCCAGCAAGCATTTATAAGATAGAACATTGCTTATGATTGGGAATAACAGAAAACTATGGTTAATTAAAATTACAGTTCTAATAAAATGGTCTGATTTTCAAATGTAGACCATTCTACATGATCCCGATAAGTACTAAGTTGTCAGATGCTTAAAATGCAAAAAAAAGTATAATTTGGTTTGATTACTCTCTATCTTGATTTTGAATTTCAAAATTCATATAGATTTTTGGATGGAGTAATACATTTGAAGACTCTTTTTAAATTCATTATTTCCCTAATTAAAACTACCTAATAATCACCATAGAAATGAGAAAAAAAAAAGAATAGAAGACTGCATTTACATATTTGGCATTGAACATTGCAGTATCATCATCATTTGATGAGTTTGACTACTGGGAAACATTCATTCAAAGGTTTCTAGAGTCTTACACCAAGGTTAACCTGACCTACATGCATGTTCTTTTATATGGGAATTCTTTGGGGGCTTCTAATGTATTATTCTATTCTACCGACTGAAGTATGTTTCCTTTGTGGAAGGAAAGAAAAGTGTATTACTGTGCGCATGGCCTCATTTATTACTGCTGGGAAGCTGCAGAACTTGAGCACATGTATGTCAACTTTACTTTCTTACATTCTTGTTAGCCTTCAGGTTTAAACGGTGGGACACCGTCGCGATCACTACGAGAATACAGCTGTTTTGCATAAGCAAACAGCTGCATTGTTCTGTGTGCTTGCAGCTCATGTCCTGCTGTGAACTTCAAGCGGGACACAAACTGAAAGAATCTTATCAGCGCTGCCTACTGTAATAACAGCCTGCACTGCTGATAAGAGTTCATCACTCAGTTCTAGAAAACCAGAATTGAGTGAGGAAAGAATCATGCCTGAAAACTGCACGATGTCCTTGCATTTAGACACAACGATTCCCGCTCAAAAGACGGCTTTGAGTGAATTTTGAGCGATAATCGTTGTCTTCAAATGGGCCTTAACAGATAAAGGGGTAGTAAATTATCACAGATTGATGATATAAAAAGTGGATCTGTGCTTCTTTAACCTCTTAGTGACGTAGCCTTTTTGCATCTTAATGACAAACTAATTTTTCAGCTTTTTTTTCATCATCACATTCCAGGAGCAATAACTTTTTAATTTTTCTTCAACAAATCCATATGAGGGCTGGTTTTTTGCAGGATAAATTGTATTTTTAATGACATTCTTTTTGGATAGATGTGAGGTGTTACTTTTATTTATTTTTTTGGATTTAATTTTTTTTCACGTTCAATGTGCAAAATAAATATTGTGATAACAACATTCTTATCTGGTTCTGCACAATTCCAGTGATACCAATTTTATACAGTTTTTTCATGTTTGCTATTTTTGAACGCAAAAGACCCTAAAAAAAAAAAAGATTTGCTTTTGTGTTGCTGTATTCCAAGAGACATAGCATTTTTATTTTTTAATTAATGGTGCCATAAAAGGGCTTGTTTTTTTGTGGGAACATATAGCATTTTGATTGCTTTTTCTTCCATTTTTTTTCTAGACGCAAGATTACCAAAATCTGTAATTCTGGCATGTTTTTTTATTTATAAACCGTGTATCTAGAGGAAATAAAGTTTCTACACCAACATAGAAGGGGGTTCTTTACTGTAAGAGCAGTGAGACTATGAGACTTTCTGCCTGAGGACGTGGGGATGACGAAACTATTAAAAGAGTTCAAGAGGGGCCTGGATGCTTTTCTCGAGTGTAACAGAATTACATTTGTAGTCACTGATTACTTCAAAAGGGTTATTGATCCAGGGAGTTACTATTCTGATTGCCAGATTTGGGAAGGAAATTTTTCCATATAATGAGGAAAATTGGCTTCTAACTCATGGCGTTTTTTGCCTTCCTCTGGATCAACATTGCACTGAACTGGACGACATATGTCCTTTTTCATCTTTACACACTATGCTACTTTATCATTTCTGGCGTTCTTTATATTTTTTTG
The DNA here is from genome assembly GCF_035609145.1 of Eleutherodactylus coqui. Classification (NCBI taxonomy): domain Eukaryota; kingdom Metazoa; phylum Chordata; class Amphibia; order Anura; family Eleutherodactylidae; genus Eleutherodactylus; species Eleutherodactylus coqui. The sequence continues at coordinate 107,617,263 of NC_089843.1, read as the reverse complement.
GACGACGTTCGTTCTGTGGAGTAAATAATGCGTTATTTTGATAGATCGGGCTTTTATGGATGCGGCAATACCAAATATGTATTTTTGTTTTATTATTTAGATTATTTTATTATAAATATGGCAAAAGGTTTTTTTTTACTTTTTTTAATAATTAGTAAAATTTTATTAATCTTAGTTTTACTTTTTTTTTTAGTCCCAATAGGGGACAACAACTTGTGAAGCTTACTTCATACTGCTATTGGGCAGGCAGTCTATCAAGCCACCCCACAAGCGTGGCTTGATAAGCATTCTGCCATGACCACTCTGGGGCTTTTCAGAAGGCTCACGGCTGCCATGACACCTGCATGACTGTCTCCGATCTCACCGTTTGGGGGATTTAAATGCATTAAAAAGGTTAACAGCTCCGATCAGCCGCGCCGCTCATCAGAGCTGTTGCCAGTGGGTGTTGGCTGTAAGAAACAGCCGGCGACCGCATTGCATGGAGTGAGATCGCCCCGACGCTGCAAATGTAAATGTATGCCCTGCAGCATTAAGGGGCTGAAGAATCCGTGCAACTTTCTGGCAAGGACTTGGACCAGAACTCTGATCGGCACTATATGAGTCAGGGACCATAATCTAGTGTGGGCAGAGTATTGTGCCATGTCTATGTTGCATGCTTAAAGCTGTGGGTGGTTAGGCATACCATGAAAGGTAGTGATGCAACAGCCATGAGAACCCACAATTTTGCAGGGCAGGCCTATACAAAGTGATTGAAGCAACCTCATGTGAAATGCGTAAGTGGGATAGGCTATGGCAGTGAGTCTCCTTTCAGAGACCGAAAGCAGCAAAGGAGGTTAGGAAAGCTATCTTGCCATGCAATGTATTGTTGAATATCATGGATTTCAGGTACCATTATTCAAAATATGGATAAGCTCTATTCTTTTTGAGGATTCCGTCAATTATATTTGTCCCTTCCTACTTTTAAACATTAGGTTTTTTAATTACATTGTTCAGAGAATGTATACAGGTACAGACAACTTTACAGTGTATACATGCTATAAAGAAATAGACTTAAAGGGGTTGTCTGGCCACACAGGGTAAAAAATTTTTAAAATGCTGCTGCTTCCCTTTCAGTAAGGATAGTAACACACAGCATACCGGGGCTCAAACCGGCAGGCAGATCAGCTGCAATGTCAGTTTCTTACCTTAGAATCTGATCTTCACTGCAGCTTTCAAAGATGGCGCCTCTGTGCTGCCTTCCCACAATGCTCTGCGCTCTCCCTCTTCTGTGTGCGCACTCCCGATGGCAGTAAGAGGCATGAAAAGGCAGGATTTCATGGCCTCCCTCAGCTCACGTCCTAGCCCCGCCCACGACACGCCCACCTCTATTGAGCTGATCTACAGTCTCTCCCCGCCCAGGCCCCGCCCCCCGCTGCATACTATACTCAGAGGGGGTGTGGCCAGGGGAGACTGCGTTATACACTCATGGTTCAGGATAAAATCCTGGCATGAGTGTAAACAGCAGTACAGTGTATAGTGAATGGAGAGAGGCGGGGGAGAGCTGAGAGAGAACTCTCCTGCAGCCCCCCACTACAAGGCTACCTTCTGCCCCCCCACCCTGCTAAAGTAAAGTAAAACATAACATTTCCCCACACACACATGCCCTCATAGTGCCCCTCTCACAGCGACCCCCCCCACAGTGCACTCTCCCACAGTGCCCCGCTAATGATCCCCCACAGTCCCCCCTACAGTGCCACAAACAGTGCCCTCTACAGTACCCCCTACACATGCCCCCCCACAGTGCCCCCCAGTGTCACCCATACAGTGCCCTCCAAAGTAGCCCTCCTCATTCCCCCCAACCACAGCATTCTCCACAGTCCCCCCTCAACAGTGCCCCCCCAGTATTCCCCCCCACAGTGCCCTCCACAGTACCCCCCTACACATGCCACCCCCCAGAGTCCCCCCCAGTGCACTTCAAAGTAGCCCCCCTCCACATGCCCCCCCACAGTCCCCCCATCCACAGCGTCCCTATACAGTGCCCCCCCCCTGTGACCTCCCCCACAGAGTCCCCCTTTACAGTGCCCACACACAAGTACACAAACAGCACCCCCTGCCCCTCGCCCCTACAAGTACAGTGATACCTATATATAGATAACACAGGATCCACCATTCACAACAGACACAGCTCACCTCCTCCCCTCCCTGCACAGGCAGGATTATACATTGTGTGAAAAATTACTGTGACAGCCCCACGCTACCCCCCCCCCCCCAGTGCGGCAAATTACTGTCACTCCCCCCCCCCGACTTCTGACAGCCGGGTCTCCTGACACCCCTAGCACACACACAAACACACACACACACACATGACTGCACGCCCCCCCCCCGGGACTTCTGACAGCCGGGTCTCCTGACACCCCTAGCACACACACAAACACACACACACATCACTGCACCCCCGCCCCCCCTTCCCCCGGGACTTCTGGCAGCCGGGTCTCCTGACACCCCTAGCACACACACAAGCACACACACATCACTGCACTACCGCCCCCCCCCCCCCCCCACGCCTCCCCTGCAGGCAGAACTGAGCTTCCCAGTGGCTGAAGTTCTTCTGCACATGCGCAGAGCTGTGCTGGAGAAGCGCGTCCCCATCGTCCCGACAAGAAGAGGACAAGAGACTTGTCGGAACCAATGGCAACCGAGGAGCAACACGGGGGGGGGGGCACCCCAAAAGGTAAGTGAATAACTTCTGTTTGCCTAATTTACAATGCACAATGTATATTACAAAGTGCATTGTATTGGGCAAACAGAAGTAATGAGACCTAATGTTTATGGCCGGACAACCCCTTTAATAAGATTTCGAAGTTCTCGCTTCCATTTCTGAATTGGTTATTTTTGCAAAGTAACTATGAATAACAGCCTAATCAGAAAATTATCCCCTGCAATAACTTAAAGGGTCACTCAGGGAAAACACAAACTCTAGTGCTCTTGGAACTTTATTATGGGGTACTAGCACTACTTCAGGAAACATTTTACTTCCCACTGTTATGGAGACTGCCTGTGTCATGGCCCTAGCTGTTACTGTTAAGTAGGGACTGTAGCTGACACTACTATGGGGACTATGGTTGACACTGTTTGGGGGTACTGAGTCATAAGTTATGATGACATTTTATTTAAAGGAATTTTCCAGGATTACGGTATTGATGACTTATCCTACAGGTCATCAATAGCTGATAGGCAGAGTACCTTCGCTTGGGATCCCCAATGATCAGCTGATTAAAGTACCACTTTACTCCATACCAGGCTCAGCTCCATACATTGTATAGTGGCTGTGCATGGTATTGTAGCTTAATACCATTCTCTTGATTTGGACAGAGATGCTATTAAGCAATGTAACTGATGAACGTGACATCACAAGTCTAACAATAGGCTGCAGCACCCACTCAAGACCAAGGCCACTTCATCAGCTGATTGGTAGGGATCCCAATCAACACACCCTGCCAATGAACTACAGATGGTCTATCCTGGGGATGGGTTATTAATAGTGTTTTCCTGGAAATTTCTTTTAGCTAAAGACTTGTTAGTGCCCTTAACCCCTTCCCACTATAAGTAGCTCTGCCATGCCTTATCACAGCGATCATAGGTACAGTGCTGCAAGTCCCTCAGAGGGACTCAAATAGTGTAAAAAAAAGAAAATAAAAATGTAAAAAAAAACCCTTTTTTTGTGCTTTTCTTAATATTAGCATAAAAAAGGTAAACAAAATGTTAAAACCCCACATATTTGGTATTGACGCATCTGTAACAATGTGTACAAAAAGTTGAACATGCTTTTTATTTTGTACGGCAAAAAGTGTAAAAAAAACCCCTAAAAAACAGAGGCAAAATGCTAATTTTTAGCATTTTGCCTCCCAAAAAATACAATAAAAGTGATCAAAAAAGCCGTACATTCCCCAAAATGGTGCCAATAAAAACTACAGCTCGTCTCGCAAAAAATAAGCCCTCATAGAGCTCAGTACATAGAAAAATAAAAAAGTTACAGGACTTTGAAAGCAGCTATAGAGAAAAAAAAGATTTCCAAAAAAAAGGGTTTTTATTGCAAAAAAGTGTAAAAACCTAAAAAAATATAAGAATTTTGGTATCGTAACCATACCGACTCGCAGAAAAAATTTAGTGTTTGGTCCTCAATGCCAAAATAGGCCATGTCCTTAAGGGGTTAAAGGGGTTTAGTCAACAAAAAAAAAATCTATATACTCACCTATTCCTCCACAGGCAGACCTTTTACCACAAATTCTCCTCACTGATCTTAACCTGTCTCCCGTATCAGCTCACCGCAAGCTGTCGGGATTCTCTTCTCCTTGTTATGAAGCTAGCATTCCTGGCATTCTCCTTTCAGCAGGTCAGTGATGGTCATGTCCCTGTGACGTAGCGTTCACTGCCTAGGAAGGATTGCTGATCTATTGCAGAGACAGCACGCACGAGCAGTCTCTGTAATAGTTCGACACTCCTGGGCAGACTGTGAACTAGTGATATAGTGTACATTGCTGAGCAGGAAGGAGACTGTCAGCAATGTACGTAACCTCACAGGTGACCCCCCCCGACGGCAGCAGCAGACAGGAAAAGATCAGCAAGGAGAAGACCTGGTAAGTAGACTGACGATGGAGGAATAGGTGAGTATAGAATTTTTGTTTTTTAATGACAGAACCCCATTAAATGGGTTGTCCAGGATTAGAAAATAAGGTCTGCTGTGTTTGAAGAAACAGTGCCATATCTATCCATGTTATTGCAGTTGAACACTATTTACTTGAATGGAGATGAGATAAAGAAATGTGGTTCTGTTTCTGGAAAAAGAACAAACCCTGTTTTGCAAATGGATGTTCTATAGCAGTGGAAATGGAATGGAAATAAAATAAAGTAATAAAATAAAAATAAGATTTAGGATTCAATTAAATAAGTTTTAAGACAATTGGTAAAGACTAGAGATGAGCGAACGTGTTCGTCCGAGCTTGATATTCGTGCGAATATTAGGGTGTTCGGGATGTTCGTTATTCGTAACGAACACCATGCGGTGTTCTGGTTACTTTCACTTCCTTCCCTGAGACGTTAGCGCGCTTTTCTGGCCAATTGAAAGACAGGGAAGGCATTACAACTTCCCCCTGCAACGTTTAAGCCCTATACCACCCCCCTGCTGTGAGTGGCTGGCGAGATCAGGTGTTCGCCTAATATAAAAGTCGGCCCCTCCCGCGGCTCGCCTCAGATGCGGTGTGAGTTAGATGAGGGACAGTGCTGTTTATACCGGAGCTGCTGTAGGGAAAGAATTGGTAGTTAGTGTAGGCTTCAAGACCCCCCAAAGGTCCTTATTAGGGCCACTGATAGCTGTGTGTTGGCTGCTGTTAGCAGTGGGATTTTTTTTTTTCTCAAAATCGCCTCTGCAGACCGTTGCACCTGGCATTAGGGACAGAAGTGCTGCATAGGCAGGGAGAGTGTTAGGAGTGAGTGTAGCCTTCAAGAACCTCAACGGTCCTTTCTAGGGCCATATTTATCCGTGTGCAGTACTGTCCAGGCTGCTGTTAGCTGTGCTGCATTTTTTTTGGGCTTCTCAAAATCGCCTCTGCAGAGCATTCCACCCTCCATTGATACTGCAGGGAAAGAATTGTATAGGCAGGGCCACAACACAGTTATTATTCATAGAATATACGCAGTGCTGCCTGTTGGTGGGAAAAAACTGAAAACAAATCTATTTGTCCAGCCTCTGTCCGTCCTTACGCCTGTGGAGACGTGTGAGCTGCGTGAAAAACATTGCTAAATCATACGCACCCAGCTACGCTTTACTGCTGGCTTCGCCATTTGCTTTCCTTAATTGGGAAAAAAAATACCTGCTCTGCCAGAGTTATAATAACTCTGCTACCCTCACGTTCTGTGACACATAAGCAGGGACACAGCACAGTTATTAAACTTCTCATGTTCATTGAATATACGCAGTGCTGCCTGTTGGTGGGAAAAAACTGAAAACAAATCTATTTGTCCAGCCTCTGTCCGTCCTTACGGGCGGTGGAGACGTGTGAGCTGCGTGAAGAACAGTGCTAAATCATACGCACCCAGCTACGCTTTACTGCTGGCTTCGCCATTTGCTTTCCTTAATTGGGAAAAAAATACCTGCTCTGCCAGAGTTATAATAACTCTGCTACCCTCACGTTCTGTGACACATAAGCAGGGACACAGCACAGTTATTAAACTTCTCATGTTCATTGAATATACGCAGTGCTGCCTGTTGGTGGGAAAAAACTGAAAACAAATCTATTTGTCCAGCCTCTGTCCGTCCTTACGCCTGTGGAGACGTGTGAGCTGCGTGAAAAACATTGCTAAATCATACGCACCCAGCTACGCTTTACTGCTGGCTTCGCCATTTGCTTTCCTTAATTGGGAAAAAAAATACCTGCTCTGCCAGAGTTATAATAACTCTGCTACCCTCACGTTCTGTGACACATAAGCAGGGACACAGCACAGTTATTAAACTTCTCATGTTCATTGAATATACGCAGTGCTGCCTGTTGGTGGGAAAAAACTGAAAACAAATCTATTTGTCCAGCCTCTGTCCGTCCTTACGCCTGTGGAGACGTGTGAGCTGCGTGAAAAACATTGCTAAATCATACGCACCCAGCTACGCTTTACTGCTGGCTTCGCCATTTGCTTTCCTTAATTGGGAAAAAAAATACCTGCTCTGCCAGAGTTATAATAACTCTGCTACCCTCACGTTCTGTGACACATAAGCAGGGACACAGCACAGTTATTAAACTTCTCATGTTCATTGAATATACGCAGTGCTGCCTGTTGGTGGGAAAAAACTGAAAACAAATCTATTTGTCCAGCCTCTGTCCGTCCTTACGGGCGGTGGAGACGTGTGAGCTGCGTGAAGAACAGTGCTAAATCATACGCACCCAGCTACGCTTTACTGCTGGCTTCGCCATTTGCTTTCCTTAATTGGGAAAAAAAATACCTGCTCTGCCAGAGTTATAATAACTCTGCTACCCTCACGTTCTGTGACACATAAGCAGGGACACAGCACAGTTATTAAACTTCTCATGTTCATTGAATATACGCAGTGCTGCCTGTTGGTGGGAAAAAACTGAAAACAAATCTATTTGTCCAGCCTCTGTCCGTCCTTACGGGCGGTGGAGACGTGTGAGCTGCGTGAAGAACAGTGCTAAATCATACGCACCCAGCTACGCTTTACTGCTGGCTTCGCCATTTGCTTTCCTTAATTGGGAAAAAAATACCTGCTCTGCCAGAGTTATAATAACTCTGCTACCCTCACGTTCTGTGACACATAAGCAGGGACACAGCACAGTTATTAAACTTCTCATGTTCATTGAATATACGCAGTGCTGCCTGTTGGTGGGAAAAAACTGAAAACAAATCTATTTGTCCAGCCTCTGTCCGTCCTTACGGGCGGTGGAGACGTGTGAGCTGCGTGAAGAACAGTGCTAAATCATACGCACCCAGCTACGCTTTACTGCTGGCTTCGCCATTTGCTTTCCTTAATTGGGAAAAAAAATACCTGCTCTGCCAGAGTTATAATAACTCTGCTACCCTCACGTTCTGTGACACATAAGCAGGGACACAGCACAGTTATTAAACTTCTCATGTTCATTGAATATACGCAGTGCTGCCTGTTGGTGGGAAAAAACTGAAAACAAATCTATTTGTCCAGCCTCTGTCCGTCCTTACGGGCGGTGGAGACGTGTGAGCTGCGTGAAGAACAGTGCTAAATCATACGCACCCAGCTACGCTTTACTGCTGGCTTCGCCATTTGCTTTCCTTAATTGGGAAAAAAATACCTGCTCTGCCAGAGTTATAATAACTCTGCTACCCTCACGTTCTGTGACACATAAGCAGGGACACAGCACAGTTATTAAACTTAGATAATTCATTCACTAGAGGCAGTGGGGCCTTTCGTTTTCCAAAAAGGGCAAAAATTATATTTGGCCTGCAGTCTTGCGCCAATTTATTTCCTGCCTGTGAAATCAAATCACTGGTAATACAGCATGCTGAGGGGTAGGGGTAGGCCTAGAGGACGTGGACGCGGCCGAGGACGCGGAGGGCCAAGTCAGGGTGTGGGCACAGGCCAAGCTCCTGATCCAGGTGTGTCGCAGCCGACTACTGCGCGATTAGGAGAGAGGCACGTTTCTGGCGTCCCCACATTCATCGCCCAATTAATGGGTCCACGCGGGAGACGGTTATTAGAAAATGAGCAGTGTGAGCAGGTCCTGTCCTGGATGGCAGAAAGTGCTTCGAGCAACCTATCGTCTACCCGCAGTTCTGCGCCGTCCACTGCTGCCAATCCGAATCCTCTGTCTGCTGCTCCTCCTTCCTCCCAGCCTCCTCACTCCACTACAATAACACCTGCTCAGGAGCGGGAGCACTCCCAGGAACTGTTCTCGGGCCCCTGCTTAGATTGGGCAGCAGCGGTTCCTCTCCCACCAGAGGAGTTTATCGTCACTGATGCCCAACCATTCGAAAGTTCCCGGGGTCCGGGGGAAGAGGCTGGGGACTTCCGCCAACTGTCTCAACAACTTTCTGTGGGTCAGGAGGACGATGACGATCAGACACAGTTGTCTTGCAGTGAGGTAGTCTTGCAGTAAGGGCAGTAAGTCCCAGGGAGCAGCGCACAGAGGATTCGGAGGAAGAGCAGCAGGACGATGAGGTGACTGACCCCACCTGGTGTGCAACGCTTACTCAGGAGGACAGGTCTTCAGAGGGGGAGTCAAGGGCATCAGCAGGGCAGGTTGCAAGAGGCAGTGCGGTGTCCAGGGCCAGGGGTAGAGGCAGGGCCAGACCGAATAATCCACCAAGTGTTTCCCAAAGCGCCCCCTCGCGCCATGCCACCCTGCGGAGGCCGAGGTGCTCTAAGGTCTGGCAGTTTTTCACAGAGACGCCTGACGACCGACGAACAGTGGTGTGCAACCTTTGTCGCGCAAAGCTCAGCCGGGGAGCCAACACCAACAGCCTCACCACCACCACCATGCGCAGACATATGATGGCCAAGCACCCCGCAAGGTGGGACAAAGGCCGTTCACCGCCTCCGGTTTGCACCCCTGCCTCTCCCCCTGTGCCCCAACCTGCCACTGAGATGCAACCCCCCTCTCAGGACACAGGCACTACCGCCTCATGGCCTGCACCCACACCCTCATCTCCGCTGTCCTCGGCCCCATCCAGCAGTGTAGTTCAGCGCACCGTTCAGCCGTCGCTTGCGCAAGTGTTCGAGCGCAAGCGCAAGTACGCCGCCACGCACCCGCACGCTCAAACGTTAACCGTCCGCATCGCAAAATTCATCAGCCTTGAGATGCTGCCGTATAGGGTTGTGGAAACGGAGTCCTTCAAAAGTATCATGGAGGCGGCGGCCCCGCGCTACTCAGTTCCCAGTCGCCACTACTTTTCCCGATGTGCCGTCCCAGCCCTGCACGACCACGTCTCCCGCAACATTGTGCGCGCCCTCACCAACGCGGTTACTGCCACGGTCCACTTAACTACGGACACGTGGACAAGCACAGGCGGGCAGGGCCACTACATCTCCCTGACGGCACATTGGGTGAATTTAGTGGAGGCTGGGACAGAGTCAGAGCCTGGGACCGCTCACGTCCTACCCACCCCCAGAATTGCGGGCCCCAGCTCGGTGCTGGTATCTGCGGAGGTGTATGCTTCCTCCACTAAAGCACCCTCCTCCTCCTCCTCCTCCTCCTCTGTCTCACAATCAAGATGTGTTAGCAGCAGCATGTCGCCAGCAGTCGGTGTCGCGCGGTGTGGCAGCACAGCGGTGGGCAAGCGTCAGCAGGCCGTGCTGAAACTACTCAGCTTAGGCGATAAGAGGCACACGGCCCACGAACTGCTGCAGGGTCTGACACAGCAGACCGACCGCTGGCTTGCGCCGCTGAGCCTCCAACCGGGCATGGTCGTGTGTGACAACGGGCGTAACCTGGTGGCGGCTCTGCAGCTCGGCAGCCTCACGCACGTGCCATGCCTGGCCCACGTCTTTAATTTGGTGGTTCAGCGCTTTCTGAAAAGCTACCCACGCTTGTCAGACCTGCTCGTAAAGGCGCGCCGGCTCTGCGCACATTTCCGCAAGTCCCACACGGACGCTGCCACCCTGCGCACCCTGCAACATCACTTTAAGCTGCCAGTGCACCGACTGCTGTGCGACGTGCCCACACGGTGGAACTCTACGCTCCACATGTTGGCCAGGCTCTATGAACAGCGTAGAGCTATAGTCGAATACCAACTCCAACATGGGCGGCGCAGTGGGAGTCAGCCTCCTCAATTCCTTTCAGAAGAGTGGGCCTGGTTGGCAGACATCTGCCATGTCCTTGGTAATTTTGAGGAGTCTACCCAGGTGGTGAGCGGCGATGCTACAATCATTAGCGTCACCATTCCTCTGCTATGCATCTTGAGAAATTCCCTGCAAACCATAAAGGCAGCTGCTTTGCGCTCGGAAACGGGGGCGGGGGAAGACAGTATGCCGCTGGATAGTCAGGGCACCCTCCTGTCTATTTCTCAGCGCGTACAGGAGGAGGAGGAGGAGCATGAGGAGGATGAGGAGGAGGGGGAAGAGACAGCTTGGGCCGCTGCTGACGGTACACCGGCTGATTGCCTGTCATCCTTTCAGCGTGTATGGCCTGAGGAGGAGGAGGAGGAGGAGGATCCTGATAGTGATCTTCCTAGTGAAGACAGCCATGTGTTGCGTACAGGTACCCTGGCACACATGGCTGACTTCATGTTAGGATGCCTTTCTCGTGACCCTCGCGTTGCACGCATTCTGGCCACGACAGATTACTGGGTGTACACACTGCTCGATCCACGGTATAAGGAGAACCTGCCCACTCTGATTCCCGAAGAGGAAAGGGGTTCGAGAGTGTTGCTATACCACAGGACCCTTGCGGACAAGCTGATGGTAAAATTCCCAGCCGACAGCGCTAGTGGCAGAAGGCGCAGTTCCGAGGGCCATGTTGCAGGGGATGTGCGTAGATCGAGCAGCATGTACATCCCAGGCAGTGCAACAGTCTTTAAGGGCCTGGCCAGCTTTATGGCTCCCCACCAAGACTGTGTCACCGCTCCCCAGTCACGGCTGAGTCGGCGGGAGCACTGCAAAAGGATGGTGAGGGAGTACGTAGCGGATCGCACGACCATCCTTGGTGACGCCTCTGCCCCCTACAACTACTGGGTGTCGAAGCTGGACACGTGGCCTGAACTAGCCCTGTATGCCCTTGAGGTGCTTGCTTGTCCTGCGGCTAGCGTCTTGTCGGAAAGGGTGTTTAGTGCGGCTGGGGGAATCATCACAGATAAGCGTAGCCGCTTGTCAACCGACAGTGCCGACAGGCTAACACTCATCAAGATGAACAAAGGCTGGATTTCCCCAGACTTCTGTTCTCCACCAGCGGACAGCAGCGATACCTAAGCAATACGTAGGCTGCACCCGCGGATGGAAGCATCGTTCTCTATCACCATCCAAAACGGGGACATTTCTGCTTCATCAATCTGTGTCTAATATTCCTCCTCCTCCTCCTCCTGCTCCTCCTCCTGAAACCTCACGTAATCACGCTGAACGGGCAATTTTTCTTAGGGCCACAAGGCTCACTCAAATAATTTTTCAGAACAATTTTTATAAGTTTCAATTAGCTTAAAAGCGTTGGAACTTTAACTTGAACCAATTTTTCGTTACACTGGGCTGCCTCCAGGCCTAGTTACCACTTAAGCCACATTAACCAAAGCGATTCACCTGCCATCTTGGTTGGGCATGGCCAATTTTTACTGAGGTACATTAGTACTGTTGGTACACCAATTTTTTGGGGCCCTCACCTACAGTGTAATCATAGTAATTTCTATGTTCTTCGCCTGCACTCATGGTACAGAAAGGTGTGTGGGGTTGGCCTACACTTTAGCTACATAAATGTCACTTGTGCCTTGGCTATACTAAGGCTACTGAAATGGAACTAAGACTGCGCTCCCGCTATACTGCTGCTTCAGAATTGTTACTGGGGCCTGTCTTGAGTGCTACTATTGCTTACATGAAACGAAGACTGCGCTCCCGCTATACTGCTGCTTCAGAATTGTTACTGGGGCCTGTCTTGAGTGCTACTATTGCTTACATGGAACGAAGACTGCGCTCCCGCTATACTGCTGCTTCAGAATTGTTACTGGGGCCTGTCTTGAGTGCTACTATTGCTTACATGGAACGGACACGTGGAGAGGACACGTAGTGCCTCAAAAACATCCCCCTCCTCCTCCAACAGGGAAAACATTGTTGGCAAATGCCTTTGCATTGGTTCGTCTGGTGGCAGTCCAAGAATTTCACCTTTACCGACACTACAAGAGAGCCCCCCCACCATCCCCCCGCCACGGCCCACTTAATCCTGGCCACATTCCGAAAACCAACAAAATACAACCGTGGTACTAGGTCCGCAGTCACCACCACATTACCACCAACGCGGTTACTGTTAAGGTGCATATAACCACGGACACGTGGAGAGGACACGTAGTGCCTCAAAAACATCCCCCTCCTCCTCCAACAGGGAAAACATTGTTGGCAAATGCCTTTGCATTGGTTCGTCTGGTGGCAGTCCAAGAATTTCACCTTTACCGACACTACAAGAGAGCCCCCCCACCATCCCCCCGCCACGGCCCACTTAATCCTGGCCACATTCCGAAAACCAACAAAATACAACCGTGGTACTAGGTCCGCAGTCACCACCACATTACCACCAACGCGGTTACTGTTAAGGTGCATATAACCAGTCTGACTGGGGCATGCAGACACCTTGACAGAATGAATAGTGTGTGGCACATAGGTTCCCCATTGCTATGCCCACGTGTGCAGCTCCTGATGGCGGTGGCACAGGATTGTATTTCTCATTGCTTCTGTACAACATTGTGGGCTATCGCCCCGCCCCTATTAAAGAGGGTCGCTACCTAGCCGTGCCAACCCTGTGCAGTGTGTGCCTGCGGTCCCTCGTCGTGGCAGACGCACTTCTAAATAGACATGAGGGTGGTGTGGCATGAGGGCAGCTGAAGGCTGCGCAGGGACAGTTTGGTGTGCGCTGTGGGGGGGAGGGGGTGCGGTTGGGCAGCATGTAACTCAGGAGAAGTGGCAGTGGAGTGTCATGCAGGCAGTGATTGTGCTTTGTTGGAGGTAGTGTGGTGCTTAGCAAAGGTATGCCATGCTAATGAGCGCTTTTCAGAAGTAAAAGTTGTTGGGAGGGGGGGGGCCCACTCTTGCCGCTATTGTGGCTTAATAGTGGGACCTGTGAACTTAGGATGCAGCCCAACATGTAGCCCCTCGCCTGCCCTATCCGTCACTGTGTCATTCCCATCACTTTCCTGAATTGCCCAGATTTTCACACATGAAAACCTTAGCGAGCATCGGCGAAATACAAAAATGTTCTGGTCGCCCATTGACTTCAATGGGGTTCGTTGTTCGAAACGAACCCTCGAGCATCACGGGAAGTTCGTTACGAATAACGAACACCCGAACATTTTGGTGTTCGCTCATCTCTAGTAAAGACTAGAGATGAGCGAGCATACTCGTCCGAGCTTGATGCTCGTTCGAGTATTAGGGTACTCGAGATGCTCGTTACTCGAGATGAGCACCACACGGTGCTCGTCTCGATTAAACGAGCACTGACCATTGAATTCAATGGAGCCGGCAATACAACCGGCTCCATTGAAAGCAATGGGCTGCCGGCTAGCGCGGGATGAATTTTCGGGAAGGGCTTAAAAATATAAGCCCTTACCTGAAATTCATCCAGAAATGTGTAAAAAGAAAAAAATATATATACTCACCTTGTCCCGGCAGAACGATGTTAGCCCATTGAAAGCAATGGGCTGCCGGCGAGCGCGGGATGAATTTTCGGGAAGGGCTTAAAAATATAAGCCCTTACCTGAAAATCATCCTAAAATGTGTAAAAAGTAAAAAAATATATATACTCACCTTGTCCCGGCAGAACGATGTTAGCCCATTGAATTCAATGGAGCCGGCAATACAGCCGGCTCCATTGAAAGCAATGGGCTGCCGGCTAGCGCGGGATGAATTTTCGGGAAGGGCTTAAAAATATAAGCCCTTACCTGAAATTCATCCAGAAATGTGTAAAAAGAAAAAAATATATATACTCACCTTGTCCCGGCAGAACGATGTTAGCCCATTGAAAGCAATGGGCTGCCGGCGAGCGCGGGATGAATTTTCGGGAAGGGCTTAAAAATATAAGCCCTTACCTGAAAATCATCCTAAAATGTGTAAAAAGTAAAAAAAAATATATACTCACCTTGTCCCGGCAGAACGATGTTAGCCCATTGATTTCAATGGAGCCGGCAATACAGCCGGCTCCATTGAAAGCAATGGGATGCCGGCGATCGCACAATGAATTTTCGGGAAGGGCTTAAATATATAAGCCCTTCCCTGCAATTCATATACAGTCATATACAAAAATGCTCGAGTCGCCCATTAACTTCAATGGGGTTTGTTACTCGAAACGAACTCTCGAGCATCACTGAATGTTCGACTCGAGTAACGAGCACTCGAGCCTTTTGGTGCTCGCTCATCTCTAGTAAAGACTCATGACTAGTGTTGGCCATTAAAATCACCCCGATTTTCGCAAAAATCTAATCAGGTTAGTTCAAACCATTTTTTTTTACAAAAATCGTGGACATAATGAACTTTCTATAATGCCTTCTGCCTTGCTGATGTCACCAAATGTGTCCTCTATCTTGCATATGATCAGCAGTTTCATTGGACACCGGTATCACATGACCTAGCCATATATGACATAGGCACAGTGTAGCCAGTGTCCATTTTACAGCTGAGAACAGGACAGAGAAGCTGCACCAGGTTTAGATGTCTATACAACATGTGGTCTGTTGTTAATAGGGACAAATATTCTACAGAGGATAAGTTGCTGCTGGATGTGAAAGCTTGAATATCAGCAGAGCACTTAAAGAGGGTTCTATAGGAGAAAGCAGACAAAGAAGCTACATCACGTTTATATACCTATGCGAAATGTGGGCTATACATTTGGAAAGGATATATTTTTACAGCTGTCAACTTGTATAGCAGCAAAGCAGACAGATTGAATACAATTTACAGTATAAAATATTGCAGTTCTCTGTTTTTAACCTTCTGTTATCACTATAGATGAGCGAGCATACTTGCTAAGGGCAATTGCTCGAGCGAGCATTGCCCTTAGCGAGTACCTGCCCGCTCGAGAGAAAAGGTTCGGATGCAGGCGTGGGGCAGCGGTGAGTTGCGGCAGTCAGCAGGGTGAGCGGTGGGGAGAGAGGGAGAGAGAGATCTCCCCTCTGTTCCTCCCCGCTCTCCCCCGCAGCTCCCTGCCCACCGCCGGCACCCGAACCTTTTCTCTCGAGCGGGCAGGTACTCGCTAAGGGCAATGCTCGCTCGAGCAATTGCCCTTAGCGAGTATGCTCGCTCATCACTAGTTATCACATATCATGCCTCCCAGGGATTGTGGCTTTGGGCTCTTTCACAGGAGCATATATTGGCCGCAATTTTCACGGCCGTCCGATATACGCTACCATCTGATGCATTGGATTCCAAAGCATCAGTTCAGATGGGCGTATTCCCGTGGAGTAAAAGTGCCCAGACGGCCAATATAACGCTTGGCTCTTTTACGCAAGGCAGTACTGGAACTGTCTTTCTAGCCAGAATAGATTGGTGGCTGCATAGACTCCTATGGGAGCCTATGACAGCTGCTGGAGGGGGGAGGTTGGAGGGAGTTCAGCAGCATGACTGCTGAACTCTCTCCACCTTCTCTCCTTTTCTCCACCCCTTGCTGGCTGTTTGCAATGGGAGTGGTGGGATGGGGCGGAGCTAGTTGCTAAGCCCCAGCCCCACCACCTCCCATTGCTGGTTGCTGAGAAGAGGCGGGGAGGGGGCGGGAGCATAGTACACTAGCTCCTGCCCCATCCTACCTCCTCCCCTTGCCAAGAGCTGGTGAGAGGGAGGGAAGGGGAAGACAGTTTAGCTGAGCTAAACTGTCTTCCCCTGCCGTATGGCATTGCAGGCTTGGTGTATATGCGCTGGGCTTGGGCCGTCTGAACAGGCGCAGAAACGTTCAAGTGTTTTTACGTCGCCGGCGGGCGAATGTAAAAACGCTGACACCCGTGTGAAAGAGCCCTTATTTAGCTGACAAGGAAAAAACAAAAAAAATTACAAAAAATCCTGCTCTCATAGGGCAACCATATAGTAATAGTCCAAGGTAATAAGTAGCAATTTCCAGAGAGACAGCTGACACTCATCTCCAGGACCACAAGTCAGGCACATGGAGACCCATATTGGGTCCAGGTATCCACACCAGGTGAGTCCTGACCACTCATATCCCGTGACTGTGTTAATATAAAACAAAAAGAAAACTGAACAGGATAACAGCAAATACAAACAGTTCATGTCAACAGCCTCAGACGTCATTCAAAGTCGCCAGTCTGGCCACTACGAATTATTTGTAGATCTTACGCAGCTAGCAGTGGGTTTTGGAAATTAAATTATGCCAAACAGGGACATCTCACAAAGATACAAACTCTGTGGCCTTTTGTGCTTACATATCATGCATCCTAGGGATTGCAGCTTATTTAGTTGGCGGTGCCTCAGATATTGTTCGAAGTTGACAGTTCGAACACTACAAATTATTTGCACCTAACAGTGTTTTTTTGCAGACCATAAAGTTAGCTGATAAGATACATACAACTACACTAAAAAATTAACAAAAAAACTATATAAATAAAAAGTAAATTTGAAGAAAGCAAGAGGTAGGGGACATGTTTGTAGTGATGGTAGTAAAGGACAGGCCTAGTTGGCACTTCAAGTTGCTCCCACGGAAGCAACTGCTCCACGTTCTGCAGAAGGTGAGGTAAGCCCACTGCACTTCCTTAGAATTGGTTCTGCCCATGCATTAGGGCCGTAACATGCAGAACAGGCTATAGAATGAAGGACACAGCATGCCTCAGATATCACCAGCACCTCCTCCCAGTCGCAGGCACATAGCCATCAGTCTGCAGCAGTCGGTGATGTGCTTCCTCCCTCTACTACACCCCATGCCAAATCCCTGCAAACTGCGAACCAGTCCACATGGATCAGGCTGAAAAGCTATTTGATTATTTAGGGTCATGGATGTCAACTGGGCAGTCCAAACAACCAGAGGGAGAAGACCAAGACATTGAAAGCAAAACTTTTTTTTCATCCAAAGAGGATGGCGTGGGTGGGTCAGCGCATGTGGTCAGCCCTCCACAGGCAATGTGTACTGAGGGGGATGGGGAAGTAGAGGTGCCAGTTCCCAATGAGCAGAGACATAGAGTCCACTCAGAAGGAGAAGGGCGATGAAGTGGAAGAGGAATTGGAAGGGAATGAAGTGCTTGACCCAACATGGACAGACAGAGAGAATTATGTTAGCAGCTTGTAGGAGAGAAGGAAGAGGAGGACATTTTGGGACAGCACCCTGCCAAGGCAGCGAGTAGGGTGTTGCAGAAAAGCAAAAGGACAGTGCCACCACCCTCACGTACTACTAGTCACAGCAGCACCAACATCAAGCCCACAGCTAGTTCTGCTCAGAGGACCTGTGCAGTTTGGGCATTTGACATTCTTTGAAATCACGTATGCTGACAGAATAGTGGTCATCTGTAAGATCTGCAGTAAGCATTTAAAACATGGCAAGAATGTAAACAACCTGAACACCACTTGTATAAACAGCCATATGAGTTCCCATCACTTGTTGCCTCGGAAAGACCTCCTGGACCAGACAGCAAACAGTCAGCCTCATCCTGCTCCCTCTTCTGCTGCTGTAGCTTTCTCTTCTTCCATCTCCCTCCCTGTTCATGCAGTAGGCATTGAGCACAGAGAGGCAGTTTTGTGTAGGGGCAGTAGGACGTCTACTTCAGGTCTCTCATGCCCAATTGATAATTGGGCTGTAGGTTTCAGAGCCAGGAGTGAGAAATGGAGAGCAGAATTTGAGCCTCGCCATGTGAGTGATAATGTCTCCCTGACATTGAAGAACGCTGTCAGTGGCAAGCTGCACCTGACCATAGACACATGGTCCAGCAAGCATGGCCAGGGATGTTACATATCCTTAACAGCACACTGGCACAATGGCCCGCAGGTGGGGCATGAAGCCAAAAGTGGTAGTTCACAATTCATGGTACCCACAAGAGTTGTGAGGCATTCATCCTTGTTTGTCCCCCCCCCCTGTTTTCCTCCTCCCTCTGTTCCTCTACCTCTTCATTGCAATTTTCAACACCTTCCACATTAGTACAGATATTAGTATGTGACAAAATCTTTTGAACAAGAAAGGGTGGCATTTTTTCCAACAAGTTTCTCCACCTATGGAAGAAGTATAAAGAAGAAAGAGCAGAAGGAGGAAGTAAAGCAGGGGAAAATTAAAGGTCCAGACGCAGGGGAGGAGGCTATGCAACATTTTTTTTTCATCCAACACTAGCCCCAGCTATTCTACGTGGGTGGCGGGACCATCAGCAAGACTGTCTTCAGCCTGACCCCGAGGAATTTGGGCCATCACCCTTAGGCACTTTGAGGCATATGAATGCTTTTATGCTGCAGTGCTTGCAGAAGGACTTTCGCATAACCCACATCAAACAATTAGATCCTTAATGGGTGGCCACCCTCCTTGATTATCCACTACAAGGCCAAAATGACAAATCTCATTCTCGCAGTGGAGAGAGACTCCAAATTCAGCAGTATTGGAACAGGCTGTTAAGCAGTTTGAGCCCCTTTTACTTTTTGGAGTGTAAGATGGACGAGTGGCCAGAGCTTGCACAACATGCTTTAGAGGTGTGCTATCAGAAAGGGTATTCACCACAACTGGGGGTATGATAACTGGCAGACGCATTTGCATTGGGGCCCTTCTGGAGGAGAAATAAGTGAACCTGATTTTTATTTACTCGAATGGGAGTTGGAATCAACCAGCCTGATTCATGATGATTTTCATGAAATTGGCCCAATACCAAGATGAACTGATTATTCCACTAATCACTCATCACTGCTCATGAGCCCAGATAGTCATTAGTCTATCCATGCATATCTATGGTAAGGAAAATACACAGCAGAAACTCAGTTCAAGCCTCTTTGTAGAGTTGGCTACCTAGCAATGCAACTTTATAATATTTATTCAGCTCACAAACATAAAGCAATAAATATGACATTTTCTTATTATAACACAATTTTTTTGCCCTGCCAGCAACTGTGCTGCATATATGTTGTGGCTATAAAAGAAATAAACTAGTTTCATCTGAATTATTCATCTAGTACATTTGTGTTATTATGAAATCCACTATTAGTCATGTTATTTGCATAGCAGCTAGTTTCTATGGTAATTAATTTACTCATGGTGACTGTATTCTCAGTGCTTACTCACTGCCGCATCTTTTTCTTAACGAGTGACCTTAGGCATAAGCAGAGCTAAAAAAGCAATACGTGTATATGGCAAATGATCCTGTTAGTGTTATTTATGGGGAGTCAGAGAAAATAAGTCAGAATATAACAGAAAACATAGCTACAATGATTGTCACTAGAGATGAGCGAACGTACTTGGTAAGGGCGATTTCGCAATCGAGCACCGCGATTTTCGAGTACTTCACTACTCGGGTGAAAACTACTCGGGTGCGCTGTGGGTGAGCGGGGGGTTGCAGCGGGGAGTGAGGGGGAGAGGGAGAGAGAGAGGGCTCCCCCCTGTTCCCCGCTGCTACCCCCCACTCCCCTCTGCAACCCCCCGCCCCACAGCGCACCCGAGTACTTTTCACCCGAGTAGTGAAGTACTCGAAAATCGCGGTGCTCGATTGCGAAATCGCCCTTACCAAGTACGTTCGCTCATCTCTAATTGTCACTAAATCAAAGCTTGAAGCACATCATACTGAAAATATCATTTAGGTTCTCAAGTAATCCCTGAAGACGGTATGCTATCCTTGCATGACTAAACGGGCAAAACTTCCAGTGTATGCAACTATATTCTTCCCTTCCTTTGTTTGCTTCCTTTAGGTTTCAAGAACTATGGAACACTGTTATCCAATCCTTCTATGTTCAACTGACCATAGCAATGAGAGATGTTTCAAAGAAAGCAAAGGTTGGTGAGATATCTGTAACAGGGTGCACCCCTATACTGTTTTTCACAGGGGGCCAAAAACTTCTTAATGGAAAAATAATCGGAATACCCCACTAAAGGCCCTTTTAAACGCAATGATTATTGCTGAAAATTCGACCAAACGTCCAAAAATTTGCGATAATCATTACATGTAAACATGAGCATCGTGCTAACTTTTCGTTTAAATAATGGATTTTGGTTCACTTAAAATCCATCGTTCAGCCGCTGAAAGAGTGAGCAAATACATTTCATTTGAATGTATTTCGCTTATCTTTCAATAGACTGCAGGATGTTCTCCCTGCGGCATGTTTACTCTAGCCACGAGCAGAACTATGGAATGTGATGGCAGCTGTCTGCACAGTGTTTAAACACACTGGGCTCTGCAAACAACTGTTGGAGGTCCGGGTGACACTGCTGGAACCAGGGAGTGGGCGAGTATGGAGTACATACTCGCCCACAGATGAACTCAGGAAAACTCAGAGAGAACCGCAGGAAAGAGGGACGGACTACATACTCGCAGACAGGAATACAGCAAAGACTGCCAAGTACACAAAACACTCACCTGCATACCTACACACCTAGTCATGTGGAATAACTAAAACATGTACAAGGTATTCATTCGTGTTTTGGTCAAGATATTTAAGCCTGCAAGCCCACTTCAAGGGTCCTCATTATCTCATGGGTCCCTACAATAACGAGACAATGAAACCTGCCTGCATGCAGGGCAATCGTCTTGACAGGGACGATCCCAGGCTGGAACCTAGGGACCTACCTCATCCTAGATTATAAAGGATCCACAGCAAGACACAGTTCACACTACATGAAAGGCAAACTGCACAGACACGCAAGAACATAACAAGGATCACATGAAAACACACACTGAACATGCCTGCTCACACCTCATGTCCGACCATATGCACAGACACGCAGGAACATAACAGTGTTCATACTGAACATACTGAACAAACAGGGAAAGACCACCAGCCACAGCAGAGGAGATGGTATATATGAGTAGCAGACCTGGGGGATTGGCTTGCTGAAGAAATCTACACCCAGTCAGCGCAATCAACCACACCTGTGGAGCTGAGCTGCTGGGAAACCCTGTAGAACAAAAGATGACAACAGAATGCTCTAACAGGTATGCTGTGATTAAGGGCTCACCATAGCTAGAAACATGTAGGCTGATGTTTTATTGGGTTGTGCATCCAAGGTTTTTTAACCCTGCATCAATAAATCTTCATGTTTTAAACTAAAGCCAGAGAAACCTCTTTATAAGTGAGTCTAAAGCACTATACACTGTCCTGATTGGCAAGCACTGCTCACGTGAACAGCACTGGCCAATCCAAGAGCATCATGCAGTATATGATTACTGATGCACAGTGTGCATTGAGTAGGGACAGGAGTGCTACAGCCTTGTTGGAAGACCACAGAGGGAACCTAGGAAGAGTTGGATGTGCAGTAGTATGACCATACAGGAAGCTTCCCTCTTTGGCCTCTGTACAGGTTTTGTCAACAGGACATGAAGGTTACTTTAAAGGGGTTGTCCCGCGGCAGCAAGTGGGTCTATACACTTCTGTATGGCCATATTAATGCACTTTGTAATGTACATTGTGCATTAATTATGAGCCATACAGAAGTTATCAAAAGTTATTCACTTACCTGTTCCGTTGCTGGCGTCCTCATCTCCATGGTTGCCGTCTAATTTTCGCCGTCTAATGGCCAAATTAGACGCGCTTGCGCAGTCCGGGTCTTCTTATCTTCTCAATGGGGCTCCGTGTAGCTCCGTGTAGCTCCGCCCCGTCACGTGCCGATTCCAGCCAATCAGGACGCTGGAATCGGCAATGGACCGCACAGAAGCCCTGCGGTCCACGGAGGGAGAAGATGCCGGCGGCCATCTTCACCGGGTAAGTAAGAAGTCACCGGAGCGCGGGGATTAAGGTAAGCGCTGTCCGGTGTTCTTTTTTAACCCCTGCATCGGGGTTGTCTCGCGCCGAACGGGGGGGGGGTTGAAAAAAAAAACAAAACCCGTTTCGGCGCGGGACAACCCCTTTAAGCCTTATCTAACATATAGCATGTTGGAAGAACTGCTCATAGATTTCTTACTATACTTACTTCACAATTGAAATGCATTGTTTGCTTACATCGTGCACATGTATCCCTAATAAATACATTTTTATTGCGGTGACATGCTCCAGTTGCTTCTTTTTGTCAGTAATACTCATAAAATACTGCTATAAAAGTACAATACATTTGTCCAGCCCTTACAGATGTATATTAATAGTCAGTAGCTCTGCAATAATATCTTGAAAGTTCAGCAGACTGCAGTTTTATATTAATCTAGTGAATAAATTTGGATGTTTTTCCTAGTCTGCATTTTTTAATTTTAATAACTATGCGCTACAAAAACAAGTTTAATAATGCAAGAATATGAGAAGCATTCTGTGATAAATGATGAATGCATACAAAGCAAAGAGAGCAGCACTCTTTATATATTCTGTTATTTATGTAACCCTCCCTAGTGGAAAACTCAGCAAAGCAACTTGGTTTATTAAGGAAAATCCCCAATGAGACAGTGTGATTGAAAAAGTGCTTTGTTTGTGAACATTTTCTTCCTTGACATCTGCGGTCGGGAATTACATAAAAACACTGAACAATACAGTGTATAAATGTAGGATGCCAAGGCATAATAATGAAGGGTTGCATGGCTACATGGAGGCAATACCAAGGGGGTCGTGAGACTCAACTTAATTGAAATGATAAATTAATTGATAAAACATTGATGTAAAAATAATTGCATTTTCCTTACCCTTCAGATGACTTTATTTGACTCTACTTACCCTACCACATAGTATTTTTCCTCTGTCTATCCTCCACAGCCATGCCTTGAGGCAGTGAAAGCTGACATGCATTTTATTCCCCAAAGGTTAACAAGGCTTTTCTAAAGCTATAAAGCTACACAATGTAAGTATGAAGAGATAAAAAAAGAAATCCAGAGTATCTATCTATCTATCTATCTATCTCCTATCTATCTATCTATCTATCTATCTATCTCATATCTATCTATCTCATTATCTATCTATCTATCTATCTATCTATCTATCTATCTATCTATCTATCTATCTATCTATCTCATATCTATCTATCCCATATCTATCTATCCCATATCTATCTATCTCATATCTATCTATCTCATATCTATCTATCTATCTCATATCTATCTATCTATCTATCTATCTCATATCTATCTATCTATCTATCTATCTATCTATCTATCTATCTATCTATCTATCTATCTATCTATCTCATATCTATCTATCCCATATCTATCTATCTCATATCTATCTATCTATCTCATATCTATCTATTTATCTATCTCATATCTATCTATCTATCTATCTATCTATCTATCTCATATCTACCAATCTATCTATCTATCTATCTATCTATCTATCTATCTATCTATCTATCTATCTATCTATCTATCTATCTATCTCATACTTTTCAACTCTCCCAGAAAATCCAATGATCTGGCAAGCACTGGACCTCAGGCTGTTATTGGTAGTGATGAGCAATTAGTGATAGTTTGTGATAGTATGGGGCCAATTTCATGAAAATCATTGTGAATCAGGATGGTCAATTCCCACTTCCATTAAAGTTAATGGGAGTCAAAATGAGGTTCACAATGTTTCCTTCTGAAGGTCCCCAATACAGCCAAAGCAGCCCAAATTGCATGGGAATACAGATACAATTGTTCAACATGGCGTATAGTGGTGTAGGAGTCAATTGTAGCACAGGGCTGTTACTGAAAACAAAAGAAGGCCCACATCAGATTTCTTTTCAACATTGGACCGATGAAGACAGCAGATATGCTGCTTGTTTCAAAAGCAATGTTATAAATCTTACTAGGAGAAATTCTGTCAAGTGAACACAACACTCAAGCATGGACCTGCTCCAAAATTTTTGCTATGCCAAAGAGCAGGTGTGCTGCTTGATTTACAATCTATATTATACATTTTTCAAGGAGAAATTCTGCAAGGTGAAGCACTCAAGCATGGGCCTACTCTAAGGAACCAAGGAACAGCTGTAGAGCTACAGCTGTTTCTTGTTCTTAGAAAATTTTCGTTTTGGGAGAAGTAGACGGAGGAGGAAACATGGTGGAAGCAGGAGAAAGAGAGCAGAAGAAACTCCACCACCACCAGCTGCAACAATAGCACCTTGAGGGCAGAGTGTGCTCCTTGTGGAAACATGAGACCTGTAGCTCCGTATTTCCATATTTTTCATTTGGGGGGGAATTAGGAGGAGGTAATATGGCAAACAGGAGCAGGAGATCAGCACCACCACCACCAGCTGCACCACCTTGAGGGCACAGTGTTTTTAATATTAATCTATGCTGTTATATGTGAGTAAAAATTGCCAGCATGCTGATCAGTGGAATCTGCCATGTGGGTGTAGAATTCAGATGAAATCCATGCCTGGTTGATTTTTATAAACGTCAGGTGATCCATACTGTCTGTGGACAGGCAGATGTGTCTGCCAGTTATCACACCCCCACCTGTGCTGAACACCTGTCATGTTCCTTGGGCGCACCTCGCCATAGCACGGATGCAGGGTGACATTCACACAGAACGCAAAAAGAATACATCAACTATGCTGGACGGTGAGCACCACTCCAGGAACCATAAGATGGATAAACCTGCCCCTTACCTAACAGGGAAGTGAGGAGCCCCTGCCGATAAGCACAGTAATTGTCCTGATAAAGACAGCCCCGCTGTCTTCTCCTGGGCCCTGACTATCCCTAGTAGGATTCCCTGAAGAGGTGCACTGACACAGCAAAATGAAACAATGAAGGTAACAAAAAAATAACAGAAATGATCAACAGGACTTATCTGGATTTGGAAGTATTTCACCCAACATATTGGAACTAACCTACTCTAATCACTCCTCTAAAGAACTGAAATCAACAGCAAGGGAAAGAGGGCATGATAGGAATATAAAGCTCTCCACACCTGCTGATAGGTAGAACAGCTAGAGAACCACACCCCAAACCCTCTCTCAGGTATGACTAAAGTTAGCATACATATATGCAGTAAATTGAGAGATAACAGCCAGCAATCTCTGCACCACGTGCATTAACCCTTGTCCCACATAGTAACAGCGCGACGGGTCAGACCCTGTGTCATGGCCACCATGACACGATGCTGTCGCGACTGACAAGCCGCAACAACACTTTTTCTGATAGCACACTGGCAGCAGGACAGCTAAGTGCCTCTAAAGCATATTGTGCAAGCTGTGGCAACTCGTACAGCTTTGACCCCTAGAAGTCAAAGTAGCCAATGCAATGTATAAGTACATCCACATGGCAGCTGATATACTCTTGGACCATCATGGATCGTTAATGCCGGTGACTGTCAGTCCTACCCTGTGCTTTTACTACAGGCTGCAATGGAATGAAAAAACTACGCCACATCTCTGGTAGGCTTCCCCTGCCACTAGTGATGGTGCTACTGCGGTGGTTTCCTGCTCATCTGCCATGAGCCGCAGAGCTGTGATCCATTGCCAATCATCGCCGTGGCCATAGGGAAGTACTGTGCTCAAGCTGCTTAACAGTCTGTCCTGATGGTGCCACATTTTGAGTTCTCTCTTCACTGCCAGAATGAGATTTGCCATTTTGTCCTTGTAGTGGGGATCAAGGAGGGTGGCCATTCAGGAATAATATGATATTCTGATGTGGGCTAAGCGATGGACCTTCTGCTAGCACTGCCAGATAAAAGCACTCGCATGTCTCAAAGTGCCTGAATGTGAGGGCCCACATTCCTCAAAGTCAGGTTTAAGAGTGTCCTCTGGCTGAAGGTAGTGGTACTTGATGTGTGCAGTGTCACTGCCAACTAAATAAGCCACAATCCCTTGGACTCACAATATGTGAGAACAGAAGGCCCTGCAGTACAGCTTGTATATTTGTGAGCTGTCCCTGTTTGGCGCAGATTATTGAATTACCCAAACCCCACTGCTTGCTGCGTAAGGTCTGCAATTATTATATATAGGGGCCGGACTGGCGACTTTGAATGATATCTGAATCCGTAAACACAGAACTGCAATATTCCCCATGCCAAAGCATATTTAGACTGTCTACTTTGCTGTGACATACGTTGACAGCAGCGGAAGTATATCCTTTCCCAATTAACAGACCACGGCTCGTATAGGTACATAAACGTGATGCAACAACTTTCTCTGCTCCCTGCAATAGAACCCCTTTAAGTTCTCTGCAGGTATACAAGCTTTCACACTCAGCAGCAATATATCCTCCATAGAATATCTGTCCCTGATAACAGCCCACATGTTATATAGGTATATAAACTTGATGCAGTTTCTCTGTTCTGTGCTGAACTGTAAAATGGCCGCTGGTTATACTGTGCCTATATTATGGTTAGGTCATGTGATGCAGGCATCCAATGAAACTGCTGCCCATACGTGTGATGGAGGACACATTTGGTGACATCAGCAAGGAGCCATAGCTGCTGATTTACTGCTCACTGGCGTCCGTGTGCAGTTAATCATATTTTCCAGCGATTTTCCCTAAAAATTGGTTTAGACTAACCAGATTTGGTTTTGCGAAAACAAATTGGATAATTTAATTGCCTAGCCTATTAAAATGAACAACATTAGATACTGGCACCATTGCATTTGTGGGGCAATCTCCTTCCCTTTAGGCCTGCCCAGCCACACTAAGGTACTTCTTTTATACATTGATTTATTTCCCTCATTCAATGTGTGAAATCTTCATGTGCATCATAATTATTCCTGCTCCCTGTCTCTTCCCCTCTCATGTTATAAGGCACTGGAGTAGAGGAGACCAAGACAAGGGATAAAGATTTATCAAGATGCACATGAAGATGCTGCACACCTGCATGGAGGAAGTGATGCAGCTCACTAACTAAGTATCATAACTGTGGTTTTGAAGATGGACTTGTAGGGCATAAAGGGTCACTATTACTTAATTGGGGAACCGCTTATTATAAGGGGGAACCGCTGACTGATTTTAGCGGTTGACATCTACTGTGACAGACAGGTTTGCGCACCTGGATTAACCCTTTCCAATTCAATTTTGGATTCAGGGTTTCCTAAAAGGCTTTCTCTTTTTGCTCTTATACAACTGTGCCATCTGCTGGCTAAAGCCAGTGTGTGTGCACCAAAGAGGCTCTGACAGCGGAGTGGCTGGCAAAAGACAGTAAGAATACCCAGTCGGATGTCTTCTGACATTGGAGCTGTACAAGCTTCAATCAGAATGTAGGAAGACGTCAGACAGTGGATTGGAAAGTGTTAAGCCCTACCCCCTCCAGCTGGGAGAGCCATTGGAGAGAAGAGGCCCCTTCGCTAGCCTGTGCTGTAGCCAGGGAGGGAGTAAGAAAGGCGATATGAGTGCCAGGAAACTGTAGAGACACTCAAGGCACCATGTGTACAGCACTCATAGCACTAAACAGAGAGGTGCATTGAACTGCTGGAGGGAGGCTCTGCCCCCTTGATGATATCAGTGGTGATGTGACTACCGTGTCACTGCTGAGATACGGTTTCCATGCAGGGATCTGATTTGGGGCTATACCCCGCTTCTCCTAAACATACGGGAAGTTTTGCGGCACCTCAAGTGCCATATAAAAAGGTTGTGATCTGCGTCACAGGCAGTGTGAGGGAGAGCTGTGATGCAGCAAGACTGAAGAGGTAGCAAAGTAGCACTGAGAACAGTGGTGTGATGCAGCATTGGAGTGGCCTGTGGAAGTGGTAGAGGCCGTTTGTGGAGACAGCAGAGTAGTGTCAGTTTCTCCAGTCAGGGGATATGCTGAAGACTGGAGAAAGTGGCATAGAGGCCTGTGAAAGGTCTGCATGGCAATAACTGCTGCAGCAAATGAAGAAAATGACTGTTGAAAAATGAAGCCTCTGGACCACCAAGGCAAAGGATCCTGCAGTGTGTGGGAGGAGAGGGAGTTTCCCTCTCTGCCATTGCCTGACACAGTGGGAAACTGAGCCATAATGTTAAACCTGAGACTGTGTTGAGTAAACCCCTGGCCAGGGCAGTGAATGAAGATCCATTGGAACATGCTAGTGTACGCAGTTAGGCTTGGCCACATAGGTTTTTTGCAAGGCCTTGCCCAGGAGTAACAAAGGGGGTTCATGCAGTGCTTTGTCTGTATATCTCCATGATGTTATACGCAATGTGTCCCCCCCCAACTGATCAGCTGAGCAGGCGCATGCTATCAGCAAAGCAAATACACAGAGTTCGGAGCGGAAGCAGCGGAAGTCTCCCCGCTGACCGCTGTGTAGTGGCCAGCGCTTGTAACTGCGGGCACGTCTCTCATTGAAATCAACACGAGCTACGCCTGCAATTACAAGCACCGGCCACTACACAGAGGTTGGCGCAGAGACTTTAACTGCTTCAGCTCCGACCTCTGTCAACATGCGCCCGCTCAGCTGATCGGTTGGGGGTCCCGAGTGGTGGACTCCAGCCAATCAGCTATTGATGACCTGTCCTGTGGATAGGTCTTCAGTAGTATTCTCCCTGGAAAACCAGGCAAGAATCTTTTATTAAATTTGCCTAAATTCGCTTCAACAATTTTTTTAGACTGGCATGTGACAAGGTGTCTATGGATCAGAAATAAAGACCAGCCAGGATTGCTTGTGTCCTGCAATATAGGGCCCATGTGCATGAGCCCTAGTGGTATGGTGGTTTATGGGTGTTTTTGATGGGCTTAGGTGATTATCCTTATACTTTAACTGTACAATATTACTTTGATAAAAACAGAAATGGTATGTATTTCAGTCGATTACAAGATACTAAATCAAGTAAAAACAAACGAGGATTGTGCTAAGTCAAGACCATAATAACTAATATGACTTAATTATTTACTTTGGGCTTCAGGAGAACATCTTGCCAAATTCCTTACTTCATTGTTGTAGTTGCTTGTAAATCTTGTACTAGCCATGTCTTGCAAGTTGCATTTCCATGTGCTGTAAATCAACACATAAGTAACTTTATCTGCTTCATTGGCGTGACCAACAGAGAGATTTTAATTTGTTATAGGTGGGTCCTTTACAAAGGATTTAAATAATGTCCCCAATTATTCAATTTTAGTAAAATGGTTACACATTCATTTCTAAGGCTCTTTCATGAATCCACTGTAAATGATAATATGGCCAAAGCCTTGCAGTAGTGATGAAAAATCTAGAAGAAATGACTCCAACAAATCATCTAAGAAGTACGATAATATCATTATTGCCACAATCCTGTTATAGATCATTGGAAAATAACAGTGAAGGGAATGTCCAGTCCCTCAGTTTCACAATGTCTGGCAGCAATCACACCACAATAACAAATGATAAGGAAATCAACCATTAATTGTAATTCCATCTGCAGAACATAGCATTCCTTATAGCTTCTATTTTTATTTGTATTAAAAGCAAACAAAGCTGTTGACAATATCTGCTCACTTGCATTATTTAGATACTTGATTTTTGCGAAGCTCGGCTTCTTCAATGAGCAAGGCTATATATGATTGGTTGAGGAGAAACAATATTAAAGTTTTAGATCATTCTTCCCTTAGAAAATATAGGGATAGTACAGCATACGGATGCTAAATTACAGGCATGGGACATTGTGCAACAGTATTTACACTGGATGCAATGTCTGGACACTAGAGATGAGCGAGCACCAAAATGCTCGGGTGCTCGTTACTCGGGACGAAATTATCGCGATGCTCGAGGGTTCGTTTCGAATAACGAACCCCATTGAAGTCAATGGGCGACTCGAGCATTTTTGTATATCGCCGATGCTCGCTAAGGTTTCCATTTGTGAAAATCTGGGAAATTCAAGAAAGTGATGGGAACAACACAGCAACGGAAAGGGCAGGCGAGGGGCTACATGTTGGGCTGCATCTCAAGTTCCCAGGTCCCACTATTAAGCCACAATAGCGGCAAGAGTGCCCCCCCCCCTTCCAACAACTTTTACTTCTGAAAAGCCCTCATTAGCAATGCATACCTTAGCTAAGCACCACACTACCTCCAACAAAGCACAATCACTGCCTGCATGACACTCTGCTGCCACTTCTCCTGGGTTACATGCTGCCCAACCACCCCCCCTGCACGACCCAGTGTCCACAGCGCACACCAAATTGTCCCTGCGCAGCCTTCAGCTGCCCTCATGCCACGCCACCCTCATGTCTATTTATAAGTGTGTCTGCCATGAGGACGAACCGCAGGCACACACTGCAGAGGGTTGGCATGGCTAGGCAGCGACCCTCTTTAAAAGGGGCGGGGCGATAGCCCACAATGCTGTACAGAAGCAATGAGAAATATAATCCTGTGCCACCGCCATCAGGAGCTGCACACGTGGGCATAGCAATGGGGAACCTATGTGCCACACACTATTCATTCTGTCAAGGTGTCTGCATGCCCCAGTCAGACCGCGGTTTTTTATAAACAGTCACAGGCAGGTACAACTCCGCAATGGGAATTTCGTGTGCACCCACAGCATGGGTGGCTCCCTGGAACCCACCGGCTGTACATAAATGTATCCCATTGCAGTGCCCTGGACAGCTGAGCTAACGTCAGATTAAATGCAGGTGGGCTTCGGCCCACACTGCATGCCCCAACCTGACCGGGCTTTTTAATTCATAGACACAGGCAGGTACAACTCCCTATTGTGAAGTCCCTGTGGACCGACAGCATGGGTGGGTGCCAGGAAGCCACCGGCGGCACATAAATATATCCCATAGCATTGCCCATCACAGCTGAGGTAATGTCATGTTTAATGCAAGTGGGCTTCGGCCCACACTGCATGTCCCAGTCAGACTGGGGTTCTTTAGAAGTGGATACATGTAGTTACAACGCCGTGTGGACCCACAGCATGGGTGGCTCCCTGGAACCCACCGGCGGTACATAAATATATCCCATTGCAGTGCCCAGCACAGCTGATGTAACGTCAGCTGTAATGCAGGTGGGCAAAAAATTAATTGGATTACACTGTAGGCGAGGGCCCCAAAAAATTGGTGTACCAACAGTACTAATATACGTCAGAAAAATTGCCCATGCCCAACCAAGAGGGCAGGTGAAACCCATTAATTGCTTTGGTTAATGTGGCTTAATTGGTAACTAGGCCTGGAGGCAGCCCAGTTAAAATAAAAATTGGTTCAGGTGAAAGTTTCAACGCTTTAATGAGCATTGAAACGTATATGACTGAGCCTTGTGGGCCTAAGAAAAATTGCCCGTTCGGCGTGATTACGTGAGGTTTCAGGAGGAGGAGCAGGAGGAGGAGGAATATTATACACAGATTGATGAAGCAAAAATGTCCCCGTTTTTGATGGTGATAGGGAACGATGCTTCCATCCGCAGGTGCAGCCTACGTATTGCTTAGGTATCGCTGCTGTCCGCTGGTGAAGAAGAGAAGTCTGGGGAAATCCAGGCTTTGTTCATCTTGATGAGTGTAAGCCTGTCGGCACTGTCGGTTGACAGGCGGGTACGCTTATCCGTGATCATTCCCCCAGCCGCACTAAACACCCTCTCTGACAAGACGCTAGCCGCAGGACAAGCAAGCACCTCCAGGGCATACAGCGCGAGTTCAGGCCACGTGTCCAGCTTCGACACCCAGTAGTTGTAGGGGGCAGAGGCGTCACCGAGGACGGTCGTGCAATCGGCTACGTACTCCCTCACCATCCTTTTACAGTGCTCCCGCCAACTCAGCCTTGACTGGGGAGCGGTGACACAGTCTTGCTGGGGAGCCATAAAGCTGGCAAAGGCCTTGGAGAATGTTCCACTGCCTGTGCTGTACATGCTGCCTGATCTCTGCGCCTCCCCTGCTACCTGGCCCTCGGAACTGCGCCTTCTGCCACTAGCGCTGTCGGATGGGAAGTTTACCATCAGTTTGTCCACCAGCGCCCTGTGGTATAGCATCATTCTCGAACCCCTTTCCTCTTCGGGAAAGAGAGTGGAAAGGTTCTCCTTATACTGTGGGTCGAGCAGTGTGTACACCCAGTAATCCGTAGTGGCCAGAATGCGTGTAACGCGAGGGTCACGAGAAAGGCATCCTAACATGAAGTCAGCCATGTGTGCCAGGGTACCTGTACGCAACAGATGGCTGTCCTCACTAGGAAGATCACTTTCAGGATCCTCCTCCTCCGGTCATACACGCTGAAAGGATGACAGGCAAGCAGCATGGGTACCCTCAGCAGTGGGCCAAGCTGTCTCTTCCTCCTCCTCCTCATGCTCCTCCCCCTCCTCCTCCTCAACGCCCTGAGATATAGACATGAGGGTGCTCTGACTATCCAGCGACATACTATCTTTCCACGCCTCCGTTTCCGAGCGCAAAGCGTCTGCCTTTATGCTTTGCAGGGAACTTCTCAAGAGGCATAGCAGAGGAATGGTGACGCTAATGATTGCAGCATCCCCGCTCACCATCTGGGTAGACTCCTCAAAGTTTCCAAGGACCTGGCAGATATCTGCCAACCAGGCCCACTCTTCTGTAAAGAATTGAGGAGGCTGACTCCCACTACGCCGCCCATGTTGGAGTTGGTATTCCACTATAGCTCAACGCTGCTTATAGAGCCTGGCCAACATGTGGAGCGTAGAGTTCCATCGTGTGGGCACGTCGCACAGCAGTCGGTGCACTGGCAGATTAAACCGATGTTGCAGGGTCCGCAGGGTGGCAGCGTCTGTCTTGGAGTTGCGGAAATGTGCGCTGACCCGGCGCACCTTTCCGAGCAGGTATGACAAGTGTGGGTAGCTTTTCAGAAAGCGCTGAACCACCAAATTAAAGACATGGGCCAGGCATGGCACGTGTGTAAGGCTGCCGAGCTGCAGAGCCGCCACCAGGTTACGGCCGTTGTCACACACGACCATGCCCGGATGGAGGCTCAGCGGCGCAAGCCAGCGGTCGGTCTGCTCTGTCAGACCCTGCAGCAGTTCGTGGGCTGTGTGCCTCTTCTCTCCTAAGCTGAGTAGTTTCAGCACGGCCTGCTGACGCTTGCCCACCGCTGTGCTGCCACGCCGCACGACACCGACTGCTGGCGACGTGCTGCTGCTGACACATCTTGATTGCGAGACAGAGGTTGCGTTGGAGGAGGAGGAGGGTGGTTTAGTGGAGGAAGCATACACCGCCGCAGATACCAGCACCGAGCTGGGGCCTGCAATTCTGGGGGTGGGTATGACGTGAGCGGTCCCAGGCTCTGACTCGGTCCCAGCCTCCACTAAATTCACCCAATGTGCCGTCAGGGAGATATAGTGGCCCTGCCCACCTGTGCTTGTCCATGTGTCCATTGTTAAGTGGACCTTGGCAGTAACCGCGTTGGTGAGGGCGCGTACAATGTTGCGGAAGACGTGGTCGTGCAGGGCTGGGACGGCACATTGGGAAAAGTAGTGGCAACTGGGAACCGAGTAGCGTGGGGTCGCCACCGCCATCATGCTTTTGAAAGCCTCCATTTCCACAAGCCTATACGGCAGCATCTCCAGGCTGATCAATTTGGCAATGTGCACGTTTAACGCTTGAGCGTGCGGGTGCGTGGCGGCGTACTTGCGCTTGCGCTCAAACAGTGGCGCTAGGGACGTCTGGACGCTGCGCTGAGAGACATTGCTGGATGGGGCCGAGGACAGCGGAGGTGAGGGTGTGGGTGCAGGCCAGGAGACGGTAGTGCCTGTGTCCTCAGAGGGGGGTTGGATCTCAGTGGCAGGTTGGGGCACAGGAGGAGAGGCAGTGGTGCAAACCAGAGGCGGTGAACGGCTTTCGTCCCACCTTGTGGGGTGCTTGGCCATCATATGCCTGCGCATGCTGGTGGTGGTGGCTCCCCAGCTGATCTTGGCGCGACAAAGGTTGCACACCACTGTTCGTCGGTCGTCAGGCGTCTCTGTGAAAAACTGCCACACTGTAGAGCACCTTGACCTCTGCAGGGTGGCATGGCGCGAGGGGGCGCTTTGGGAAACAGTTGGTGGATTATTCGGTCTGGCCCTGCCTCTACCCCTGGCCACCGCACTGGCTCGGCCTGTGCCCACACCCTGACTAGGGCCTCTGCGTCCTCGCCCGCGTCCACGTCCTCTAGGCCTACCCCTACCCCTCAGCATGCTGTACTACCAGTAGTGCAGAAACAGAGCGCTGTAATTAAATGTGCCACTTATTGGCCTGTGGTTGGAGGCTGACTTCGCTTACGGAACGCACAGCAGAGCCAGGAAAGAATTTTGCGCAAGCCTGCTGTAACACTTAGCTGGCTGCGTATGAATTAGGAGGACAACTACCCCCAGCACAGACCCAGTACACTGAGGACAGTCACAGGCAGCCCAAATAGATTTTTTTCCCAAATGTTTTTGGAAAGGCCCACTGCCTGTATTCAATAAATATGTCTTCTGTCCCTGCCTCACCACTACTGGCCCTGGAGTATGTAAAATAACTGCAGACTGTTGCACTGTGGACTGCAATACTGCGGTGATGTAACAGCCAACACAGAGCCAGGAAATAATTTTGCGCAAGCCTGCTGTAACACTTAGCTGGCTGCATATGAATTAGGAGGACAACTACCCCCAGCACAGACCCAGTACACTGAGGACAGTCACAGGCAGCCCAAATAGATTTTTTTCCCAAATGTTTTTGGAAAGGCCCACTGCCTGTATTCAATAAATATGTCTTCTGTCCCTGCCTCACCACTACTGGCCCTGGACTATGTGTAATTACAGCAGGGCGCAATGCTCTGCACGGCCGATATACAAAAAAAAAAAAGTGCAACACTGCAAAAAGCAGCCTCCACACTACTGCACACGGTTAGATGTGGCCCTAAGAAGGACCGTTGGGGTTCTTGAAGACTAAAATACTCTTAACGCTCTCCCTATAGCAGCTCCGGCACCAGCAGCACTGTCCCTGATCTCTGTCAGAACGCATCTGTGGCGAGCCGCGGGAGGGGCCGATTTATATACTCGGGTGACACCTGATCTCGCCAGCCACTCACTGCAGGGGGGTGGTATAGGGCTTGAACGTCGCAGGGGGAAGTTGTAATGCCTTCCCTGTCTTTCTATTGGCCAGAAAAGCGCGCTAACGTCTCAGAGATGAAAGTGAAAGTAACTCGAACATCGCGTGGTACTCGTCACAAGTAACGAGTATCTCGAACACGCTAATACTCGAACGAGTATCAAGCTCGGACGAGTACGTTCGCTCATCTCTACTGGACACACTTGGGTAAGAAGGGGTTCTGAGTAAATCCCTGACAGCTAAGATCAACAATGTTCACACAGTATACTTTTGCTATGTGGGCATTTTACTTGATTTGGTTCTCTCTAATGTGGTCCTATAACCCTTCGCAATCCAAATTGTATCCTGGTTTTCCTAGGGGGCTTACTCTTTTTCTGCCATTATACATTGACCTATCTGCTAGCTAAAGCCAGGACTGCATTAGGTGACAAGTTGGATAGGCTCCTACAGCAGAGAGGCTGGCAATATACAGTAAGAGAACTCCGACGGGCATCTTCCAACATCGGAGCTGTACAACCTTAAATCATAATGTCTTAAAGGGGTTGTCCCCTGAAAGCAAGTGGGGGTATACACTTCTGTATGGCCATATTAATGCACTTTGTAATGTACATTGTGCATTAATTATGAGCCATACAGAAGTTATTCACTTACCTGTTCCGTTGCTAGCGTCCCCGTCGCCATGGTGCCGTCTAATTTCAGCGTCTAATCGCCCGATTAGACGCGCTTGCGCAGTCCGGTCTTCTCCCTTCCGAACGGGGCCGCTCGTGCCGGAGAGCTGCTCCTTGTAGCTCCGCCCCGTCACGTGTGCCGATTCCAGCCAATCAGGAGGCTGGAATCGGCAATGGAACGCACAGATCCCACGGTGCACCATGGGAGAATACCTGCGGTCCACCGTGGGTGAAGATCCCGGCGGCCATCTTAGCAAGGTAAGTAAGAAGTCGCAGGAGCGCGGGGATTCGGGTAAGTACTGGATGGTTTTTTTTTTAAACACATGCATCGGGTTTGTCTCGCGCCAAATGGGGGGCCTATTGAATAAAAAAAAAAACGTTTCGGCGTGGGACAACCCCTTTAAGACGTCAGACAGTGGATTAGAAAGCGTTAAACCATTGTTGGGGATCTCCACATGTGTCAGAGGTTCTAAGGCCTTTTTTGACACAACGATTATCGCTCAAAAGACATCTTCTGAGCGTTAACCGTTGCGTCTAAACACAAAGCCATCATGCACTTTTCGTGCACTATTCATACATTACTGATTTTTAGCCAGCTAGAAATCACTGATGACTGTTATCAGTGCCACATGCTGAGTTCTCAGCGGGATACCGCTGATAGCATTCTTTCAGCTGATATCCCACTCAGGATACCAGCTGAAAGCTCAGAGAGCAAAGCAGCTGTTTGCATATAGAAAGATGGTCCCACTCCACCTTCATTTAACTCTTAAGTAGTTAATTAGCTACATAAGAGTTTATGTAAAGATGATCGCTCAAAACTATCACTCAAACTGTCGAGTGAGTGAATTTTGAGCGATAATCTTTCAGTGTAAATGGGGATTTACAAAGTAGGGTTACGCTAAAGAGATTATTGGCTTTTTTTCCTGTTCTACTGTGCATTTGTTGGCCTCTGAGAAATTGTGGAGTTTCACTAAGTACCTAGAATAGGTATTTCCATGAGGGTGGATGACACAACATTGGCTATGTCCCTCATAAAAGACCTGAAGTAACTTTGCACGGTAAGGCCTCCTTCCCACGAACGGATTTCCGCCACGTAATTCGCTGCGAAAATCCGCTGCATTGCCCGCAGCTATTAGGTTCTATTGAACCTAATAGCACAATGCTCACGATGCGTAATTCCACCGCGGAATTACGCACCGCGATTTCTCCCGTCCTCACCCGCAGCATGCTCTATTTTCTGCGGGTGAGGACGGGCTGTACGCACTGACGGCTTCCATTGCAGTCAATGGAAGCCGTCCGTTCACGCTATCTCCCGCTGTAACCAGCGGGAGATAGCGTGAAAAAACGCTTTCTCGCCCACCGCCGCGCGTCATATGACGCCATATGACGCGGCCGGCCGCGGCACGTGACACGGCCGGCCGCGGCACGTGACGCGGCGGCGGTGGGCGGTGACGGGCGGTGACGCGGTGGCGGTGGGCGGGGAAGCGATTTCACGCTATCTCCCGCAGGTAAGTATAGGGGCTCTGGGGGGCGCCGTGACGGGCTTCACTGCGTAATATTACGTGGCGGACCCCGTCACGCTCGTGGGAAGGAGGCCTAAAACTCCTTTTTTAAAAATTTCTGCTAACACATATGCTAAAGCTCTGCCACACACTGCTGCTCATGCCATTACAAAAAAGGACATTTATGACATTGACAGTACACCAATTACAATAAAATGCACATTTGACATTCTCCCCTTAATATACCCTATCCTACAAAGCAGCTAAATATGCAGGTCTAAAATGCTATGAAGGATTAATGTAGTTTCTGTCCAACTATCCTTCAATCCTTCATAATTCCTAAATGGCTGGCATATATTTGGCAATGGCCAACAAAATAATAAAGTGTTAAGATATTAGAAGGCCCAGTCTTCACATGCTGGCCCTTATATAGGGAAGTATCTTGTGAGATACTTTATATATGAAGGCCTAGCTATTACTCAGGCCAGGAGCAGACTTTCTTAACACAATGCATGGCTGCCATGCCACACAGTTTCTTCTACCTTCCAATCCTCAGCTAAATATATAGGCTTCCTCCTCCTTCTTCTATCCGTACGCTCTGTGAGCATAGGTCAGCATTATACTCCTTCTGAACATTGGGGTCAGTCCTTCCTCACTTCTCTATGCAAGGGCATTGGCTGTTATGATGCCTATTGCTTACACTTCTCATAGCGACATCACTGCTCTATTGGTTTCAGAATCATGGTTTCCTCCTTCTGGTGGTGCCACTTACAGAACAAATTATGGACAACAGAGACACAGCAGAAAGGAGAAGGTGAAGCAGAAGGAAACATATGAATGGGGAAAGTGGTACAGGAACAGATCAGAATAGCTGGGCAGTGTCACAGAATGTAGTCTACATTGGCAATATATACATCAAACTGCTGATATTCAAAATGTGACTGAGATCTATGAAATCAACTCAGGCACATTTAATGCAAATAAATGTGAATGTTCATGAACATTTTTCAGAAAAGGAAACCAACTGTGAAGTTATGATCACAATATTTATCTCAAGTAATTCCAGACACCTGTACGTACATCACGAAGGAGGATTCATTTATGACATCTTTTTATATAACGCAAAACATTAATGCAGCTTATACAGTTAAGGCCAGAAATATTTGGACAGTAACACAATTTTCGCGAGTTGGGCTCTGCATGCCACCGCATTGGATTTAAAATGAAGCCTCTACAACAGAATTCAAGTGCAGATTGTAACGTTTAATTTAAAGGGTTGAACAAAAATATCTGATAGAAAATGTAGGAATTGTACACATTTCTTTACAAACACTCCACATTTTAGGAGCTCAAAAGTAATTGGACAAATAAACATAACCCAAACAAAATATTTTTTTTTCAATATTTTGTTGCGAATCCTTTGGAGGCAATCACTGGCTTAAGTCTGGAACCCATGGACATCACCAAACGCTGGGTTTCCTCCTTCTTAATGTTTTGCCAGGCCTTTACAGCCGCAGCCTTCAGGCCTTGCTTGTTTGTGGGTCTTTCCATCTGAAGTCTGGATTTGAGCAAGTGAAATGCATGCTCAATTGCGTTAAGATCTGGTGATTGACTTGGCCATTGCAGAATGTTCCACTTTTTTGCACTCATGAACTCCTGGGTAGCTTTGGCTGTATGCTTGGGGTCATTGTCCATCTGTACTGTGAAGCGCCGTCCGATCAACTTTGCAGCATTTGGCTGAATCTGGGCTGAAAGTATATCCCGGTACACTTCAGAATTCATCCGGCTACTCTTGTCTGCTGTTATGTCATCAATAAACACAAGTGACCCAGTGCCATTGAAAGCCATGCATGCCCATGCCATCACGTTGCCTCCACCATGTTTTACAGAGGATGTGGTGTGCCTTGGATCATGTGCCGTTCCCTTTCTTCTCCAAACTTTTTTCTTCCCATCATTCTGGTACAGGTTGATCTTTGTCCATAGAATACTTTTCCAGAACTGGGCTGGCTTCTTGAGGTGTTTTTCGGCAAATTTAACTCTGGCCTGTCTATTTTTGGAATTGATGAATGGTTTGCATCTAGATGTGAACCCTTTGTATTTACTTTCATGGAGTCTTCTCTTTACTGTTGACTTAGAGACAGATACACCTACTTCCCTGAGAGTGTTCTGGACTTCAGGTGATGTTGTGAACGGGTTCTTCTTCACCAAAGAAAGTATGCGGCGATCATCCACCACAGTTGTCTTCCGTGGACGCCCAGGCCTTTTTGAGTTCCCAAGCTCACCAGTGAATTCCTTTTTTCTCAGAATGTACCCGACTGTTGATTTTGCTACTCCAAGCATGTCTGCTATCTCTCTGATGGATTTTTTCTTTTTTTTCAGCCTCAGGATGTTCTGCTTCACCTCAATTGAGAGTTCCTTTGACCGCATGTTGTCTGGTCACAGCAACAGCTTCCAAATCCAAAACCACACACCTGGAATCAACCGCAGACCTTTTAACTACTTAATTGATTACAGGTTAACGAGGGAGACGCCTTCTGAGTTAATTGCAGCCCTTAGAGTCCATTGTCCAATTACTTTTGGTCCCTTGAAAAAGAGGAGGCTATGCATTACAGAGCTATGATTCCTAAACCCTTTCTCCGATTTGGATGTGGAAACTCTCATATTGCAGCTGGGAGTGTGCACTTTCAGCCCATATTATATATATAATTGTATTTCTGAACATGTTTTTGTAAACAGCTAAAATAACAAAACTTGTGTCACTGTCCAAATATTTCTGGCCCTAACTGTAGATGAAATAGGCTTTTTTTCATTTTGCAATGGATACAATTAGGGAAGAAAAGTGCACAAATGATTTTTGCATAATGAAACTAACTAGCAAATGTTTCCAATTGCATATAGTATCAACCTAACAGGAATGGAGGACCAGACAAACCCATTTTGAGGGTGAATAACTATCTTCACACTTGGTTATCTCCAGTCACACATTGGGATTTAATTTTTGTAAAACAGCTACAATCCTGTTTAGGTTATTTTTTTCCACTTACTAAGTAAAACATTAGCTTTAGGCCGCCTGCACACTGCCGGGTCGGATCCCGCTGCAAGAATCCTCGCAGCGGGATGCAGACCCCATGCCCCTGCAGAGGCCTGCGGCTCACCCGCTCCCGGCATCTCCGAAGCTCTGTGATGTGCTGGCTGCTGCCTAGCTGGCGCATGTGCAGAGCGGAGCTGGTGGCTCTTCACTGAGATTTCTGTGCGGTCCTTGCAGAGAACATGCCGCGATTTGTTTTCCACATGTGATTTCACGCAGACAAATTGCGGTCGCCTGCCTAGGATTGCGTTTTGTAATGCAATCCTATGGCAGCCGCCGCGGGCGGAAATTCTGCGGAAAACCTTGCCACAGAATTTCCGCCCGTGTGCAGGGGGCCTTAATTAGTAAGACTTAAGGTCCATTTACACCAGCCGATTATCGCTGAAAAATCGCTAATCGGCGATCGTTTTAGCGATCATCGGCGCGTCTAAACGCACACCCATCATGCGCTTTTCAGGCACTGCAAGCTGATCGGTAAATTCAGTCCAACCTAAAAATCATCCTTCACTCTTATCAAAAGTTCTCTAGGGGGAGTGCTAATAGCATTGTTTTCCTATGGAGAACAAAGGATCTGAGCGCAGATAATAGCCTTGGGCTATTAACTGCATTCAGGGAAGGCTTCATTTGCACACTTAATTGGTACTTAAGTAGCTGAGTAGCTACTTAATAGTTTATGCAAAATGATCGCTCAAAGCTGTCATTCAAACTGTTGTTTGAGCGATCTTTGAGCGATCATCTGCTGGTGTAAATGGGCCTTAAGACTAGCATGATCCCATAATTTCCAGATTGTTATCTCTGTAACATTTTTTTGAGCTGTATTGAATAGGTTAATTGTCCTTTAAGAAGGGTTGTAAGAATTGGGATAACGGGTCTTTCTTCTCTCTATTAGGCAAGGAAATAAAATATAATAAAAGCAGTAAAATATGTTGCAAGTTGAGTGCCCCCCACCCCCCCCCCCACATTAGCCTTTAGCAAGTATAATATTCCTAAGCTTATTTCATATTAAGAAAATACTTTATATCTACTAGTAATAAATCCCTACTATTTAACTTTCCATAATTTTTATTCCAAGGACAATGTTTTAATCACTGAAACATTACACATATTGGAGTCAGAAAGGAATGCTGAAGAATAGATGAAAAGAAGCCTGACAGCACTTGGCATGGTGTTCATATTTTGTAAAATATTAGCACATGGTTCAGTGAATTCCATTTAAACTCAATAGAAACTGGAATACATAATACTGTTTTCTACCGGAGCTTCGCCAAATGACACCCGGAGGATTTTACTTCTATTTAATAAAAGGTTATGGTTTGAAATATAAACTGTAATACATGAGAGCATAAAGCCGAATATAGTGGGATGAAGAGATTTACAAACACAGGAGAGTTGAGGGAACCAACATAAGTTTGAGTTTTGTGGCAGATTTTCGCAATTCACACAGTTGGGAGAATTCTAGATAATTTGCAACAGATGATTTACATATCAAACTCCATGGTTTCCCAACATGTTTTTATTACCTCTTCCCTGCTACTTGTCAGCCAATCAAGATCCATTATGTGATATATCTTCCCCCCTCCCCTCTATATAAACTAGGGCTGAATCAGTTCCTGCTTGTAGATGAATCTGGGACACAAATTGACATAAGTGGAGAGATAGAGACAGTTTCAGGGATTGAATATGCTGTACTATGTAAAAGTTTTAGCCAGGTGTGGAAAAAATCCTAAGTGAAAATGCTTTCAAAAATGGTAGTGGTAATAGTTTTTTTGTCAAA
Source organism: Eleutherodactylus coqui (assembly GCF_035609145.1). Lineage (NCBI taxonomy): Eukaryota > Metazoa > Chordata > Amphibia > Anura > Eleutherodactylidae > Eleutherodactylus > Eleutherodactylus coqui. The sequence continues at coordinate 107,575,131 of NC_089843.1, read as the reverse complement.
TAGCAAAATGCAAAATGAATGAACAAAACAGGAATCTTAATCACATCAATATTTGGTGCGATCAGCCTTTGTCTACAAAACAGTATCAATTCTTCTAGGTACACTTGCACACAGTTTTTGAAAGAACTCTGCAGGGCAGCTTTCTCAAACATCATGGAGAACTAACCACAGATCTTCTGTGTATTCAGTCTTGTTCAAATCCTTCTGTCTCTTCATGTAATCTGCCTTCAGTTTGGAAGAGATCCTTTTTTTTTGTCTCAAAATGTTAGGTTACACAGATCTAGGTTACACTTTTCTTAGATCTGCTGCACCTTTTATCCTCAATTCTTCCATCCCCCCCCCCCCCCCCCTCTTCATGGAATCGAGGGCTGATGTCAAACGGTCTTGGTCCCAAGCCTCATGTGCTGAGAAGCCTGTTTAGGCCTGGTATATCTAAGAAGTCTGCCCATGGCTTCCAGGTTTTGAGGAAAAGCTCCATACCATCTTCCCACATGGCTGACAATTTTTTATATAGCATCATTCTCGACACCCTTGCAGTGACTGGATCTAGCGAAAGAATGGGAGACATCCATTGAGATGCCATATATATTTTAGTAGCCATGCATATATGCTGTGAAAATTTATGCTGTTGATTATTATATCCCAAGGGCTTGTCAGCCAGGAGGCAAGCGGAAGGAGGAAGTGGAAATGATTTACCCAAGACTCTAGAGATAAGTCTAGTTACTCGTCTCCAGAGTGACTGAGCCAGCGGGCACGACCACCATGTGTGTGCTATCGTGCCCAAACTAACACAGCCTTTGAAACAGTTCGGGGATGAAGCTGGAGAGAATTTATGGATTGTTAAAGGAACTAGATATGACCTGTGCAGAATTTTTAGTGAGGATTCGGTCAATGTCACTTGGTGGTTGCCTTTTGAGATGAAGGTGCAACAATGCTGCCATCGCGGTAAGGAGAGGGAGATACCGAGATCTGTTTCCCAGCGCTGCATAAAAGGGAGTTTGGTTTCTGATGGGGATTTGTTCACGTTAGCATATAATAAAGATATTGTGCCCGACTGGAGTGGGGATCAGATGCAGGACCTCTTGAAAGCTGTGGGGGTTGCAGTGGCATTAATAGGGCCTAGCAAAGAGTGTAGAAAACTATAGATTTGCCTCACTTCAAACCATAATGGGACCCATCTGGGACAGAGTATTTGTCAATCAACTGTTGCGAAGTAAGAAGTTTGTCATGTGGCATAAAATGATACAGAAGAGTGATGCGACTAGATCGCCACCACTGAAAACCCTCATCCTGTAGACTCAGAGGAAATGCCTGATTAGGAATAATAGTTAGCAGCGGCGAAATAGGCGACATCATGGAATATTTAAATCTGTTTTTCCTCCAGATCAAGAACAAGGGATATGTTAATGGGGATGAGTGACGTGTATTTGTGGGTTTTAAATTTTTGTCCCAAAAAACTGTCCTCAGGCTTATCGGGCCCAGGAGAGTGGCCTCTAAGTCAACCCACAGAGCCTCCTTGTGTCTGCAAATATAGGTGGAATTTGTGAAAGTTGGGCTGCCAAATAGTATTTTTTCAGGTTTGGGACCGACAGGCCCCCAACCCTTTTGTGATAGTGCATCACTTTTTGTTTAATTCTGGGTTTTTTATTTCCCCATATAAATTGAAAGATATGTTTCTGCATCTCTTGCACATCTTTTGAAGGGACGTCCACAGGTAGACATCTAAATAGGTACAAAAGACGGGGCAGAATTGTCATCTTGACCGAATTAATACGACCTATCCATGAGAAGGTGTGTTGGCTGCAATTCTTCATTTCCGTATTAAGAGAGGCGAATAGAGGGGGATAGTTTCATTTGTAAAGAGCCTCAAGTGTGGGGGTAAGCTTGATACCCAAGTAGGTAATGTATTGTGGGCAGGCCTTGAAACCAAAGTTTATCTCTATAAGTTTTTGTGTATGTGAGGGAGATTATGGAATAGGGTTTCCGTTTTATCCATGTTAACTTCTAAGCCCGAAACCTCCGCAAATAAATCCAAGATTGCTATTAGATGTGGTAGAGAAGTGAGGGGTCTAGATAGCGTGAGGAGAATATTGTCTGCAAAGAGACTGGCTTTGTGTTCCTGTTCCCCTACCTCAACACCTGAAATGTTCGGGTTTTTTCTAATGAGCTGGGCGAGATTCCATAGCTAGCGCAAAAAGGGCTGGGGACAGGGGGCAGCCTTGCCATGTTCCTCTTTGAACCGATATTTTACTAACTGATGAAGAAGGGAGTTTTAGTTCTGCTGAGGGGAATGAGTAAAGGGAGCGTAGTGCTGTAACGAAGCTCCCCTGGATACCTGCTTTCTCTAGAACCGCGAAAAGGTAGTCCCAGGAGAGATTGTCAAAGGCCTTCTCAATATTGAGGGCGAGGATTAATAGTGCGCGCCTAAGAGTTTTTGAGATGTGTATAAGGTTAAGGACTTTTCTAATATTATCTGGGGCCTGCTGCGAGGGGATAAAGCCAACCTGATCTTTGTGGATCAGTGATGGAAGGAAAGCACTTAAACGATTGGCTAAAATACTGGTCAGGATTTTATAGTCTAGGTTTAGGAGCGAGATTGGTCTGTAATTTTTAGGTGAGGTGTGGTCTTTGTTTGACTTGGGAATAGCCGTTATATGGGCCGTCAGGAAATCTTCAGGGACTGTCTTCCCTGCTAGGATATCGTTGTAAAAGCGTGTTAAAGGGTGAGAGAGGGCTGCAGTAAATGTTTTGCAGTATAGAGCCGTCAGTCCATCAGGACCTGGGGCTTTACCCCGTTTCAGAAGTTTAATAGTTTCCTCGACCTCCTCCACCGTGATATGTTGGGCCAAGGAGGTCACTTCGGTGCTCTGTGAGTTGTGGGAGAGAAATGTCTTTCAAAAAATCCTGGGGGGCAAAAGAGGACTTCTGAGGTTTATGTTTATATAACTTGTTATAAAAGTCATAGAAGGTTTGGGCTATTCTATCTGGGTTTGAGGTTCAAGACCCGTTTTCTGCTCTGATGGAGTGCACAGAGTTAATTCTCTCCTTTGCTCTGAGCCGGGTGGGTTTATTTGCTAGTTTATAATAGACTGACTGGGTCCACTGAAGAGTCCTCTCTAAGAGTTGTATACAGAAGGTTAAAGGAGATGTCCCGCGCCGAAACGGGTTTTTTTTTTTTTAAACCCCCCCCCCCCCCCCCGTTCGGCGCGAGACAACCCCGATGCAGGGGTTAAAAAAACAAACAGCACAGCGCTTACCTGAATCCCGGCGGTCCGGCGTCTTCATACTCACCTGCTGAAGATGGCCGCCGGGATCCTCTGTCTTCATGGACCGCAGGGCTTCTGTGCGGTCCATTGCCGATTCCAGCCTCCTGATTGGCTGGAATCGGCACGTGACGGGGCGGAGCTACACGGAGCTACACGGAGCCCCATAGAGAAGAGGAGAAGACCCGGACTGCGCAAGCGCGGCTAATTTGGCCATCGGAGGGCGAAAATTAGTCGGCACCATGGAGACGAGGACGCCAGCAACGGAGCAGGTAAGTATAAAACTTTTTATAACTTCTGTATGGCTCATAATTAATGCACAATGTACATTACAAAGTGCATTATTATGGCCATACAGAAGTGTATAGACCCACTTGCTGCCTCGGGACATCTCCTTTAATCTGTAATTTTGTGTCTAATATTTTTGGAAAAGATCCTTTTTATTAGTATACTGCAAAGCAAAACAATAGGTGACCTCAGAGGGAGGGGGAGAGAGAAGAGAAGAAAAGGAAAGCCCTTGGGGGAGGAGGGAAGGGAGAATCCTAGCCACCACCCACCAGCCAGGAGTATGTAATTTGTGCATAGAAGTATATTAGTTACTTGTCTCTACATCGACAGGTGCACATGCCTAAGCTACTCTTACCATGGTAAATATATTACTTTGGCTGGTGACTAGCTCCTGCAGTCAAATGCCCATTTATCATGATGTCATCGCTGCTGCAGCATCTAGTATAGAGCAGCAGGGGACCTGCTACAGTCAAGGTGGGAGCAAGGGGGGATTGGATGAGGTATGACTTCTTTTATTATTTCCACTATGCTGAGCAGATTTCCATAAATTTATTTTCCCTGGCTAATTCCTTTAAAGGGTCGAAAACAGAAAAACTGTCACTATGTTTTGCAACGTGTTGATCACCATCATAACAGTGTCTTTTCTCTCTCTATTAAAGGGCTTATGCCAGAATGCACAACCTACCCAAGAAGGCAGTGCCTGGGTGAACAGCTGATGACTCTAGGTCTTGCTCTTGGCCTCCTTGGCAGCCAGTTGATTTTTCTGGGGGAAGCCACAGTTGGTTGCACATTTCTCCTGCAGCTGCCACTAAATAACATGATCAGCTGTCCTGTAATATCAAGATGGCAGAAGGTCTGTCAAAACAGCAGCCACCTGTACTGAGTGGCTCTCAATTCTGGATGAGGAAGGGGGGTCCCAAGTACATTGCATTGCAGAGGATAAACTGGTATTGCATTATTCTATGGATTTACCATCAGATACCTACTGAAAAATTTGGCAACTAATATGCAACGTACATGAAGTCTGGTAATGGGTGCCTGTAGAGCGGCTTATGTAAATTTGATGGAGAGCAGCAAGGATTTTATTTGCTAGGATGGGCACAATGTTTCCTGATTCTATCTTAGGAAAATGTCTCGAAGCTGATTTGATTGGAGACAATATTGCTCCATGTAAACCCAATCTTCGTTCCACTTTAATAATACTTTGAACTGACGACTGCATTATATTTTTCTGGGAACTACATTTTGGCTGCCACAGAAAAACACAAGTTTGTCATGAAAGAAGAGCAGCTTCGGGTAATGAGTACATTTTGATAGTTTAGTAAATGTGGTTTGATTTAGCATGGAAAAGATGGTCAATAAAGCATGTCTACAGCACTTGGCAAGTGTACATAGACTTAGCACGTTCAATAAAACTCCACCAAAACCCACACATCAAAATAATATCTTCCACCACCAACTTTTCTGTTTTTTTGGAACTTCGGCAGGCAGCACATATTTTGCTCTACAAATACTCCTATTTCTTTTTAATGTGAGATGCTCATAGAAGATTCAGGTGCATTTCTTCAACTAGGAATATTATATATCTCTTTCTTTGAAGGAATGTTATTGGTTGATCGTTCTCTTGGGGTTCGCGGGATGAGAATCTTGTTGTTATTTCTAGTTGTTGTTTATGTAACAAATGTTAACAAAAACACTATGAATACAAGTAATGGAGACAATGAAGTATAACTCATGCTTAGTTTTTTTTCAAGGCTGCGGTTTTATATGTCTCTTTTTGTGGGAGTTGTTTTCTTCTAGTGCTTGAGGCAAACCTTGAGAAATACAGCTGGAACATCCTGCTTTTGTATGCTTTTTACGCAGTGTTGCTAGCTTATAGCATTAATATATGCGGCTCATGGCCAGTGTTGACAGATGTGTTCCATTAGTGTTTTGGAGCTTACTGTACGCATATCTACAAATATACTCAAGATTTGAAGGATAAGTTAATGCCTCTTGCAATTTCCCTTGTAGTTTCAAGTTCTTATTACATGCCCGTAATTTGTAATAGTGACTCAAATTATACAGGTGAAGTTAATACATTTTAATATCTTGGTAGAGATTGGACGTCTTAAACCCCTCAGCACAATTGCTTATTAAACTGGCAGAATGCTTGGATTCAGGTATGTAGATTATTAGTCTTCTTGGGCTACTTGCCCTTTCATGGCAATGCTTTACTGCAGAGCATTTAATAGGTTTCAGAAATAAAACTGCTATTGACTTATCCAAGTCTTTCTAAATGTTTGAAGACATTGACCACCGACTGAAGGCTGTCAAAATGATCACTTCATTTCCTTTAGCCTTAAGAAAAGTTGGTAATAGATGAATACTTGAAAGTTGCCAAAAAGAAATGGCATTAAATCAAAAGCAGAAGTTTATGAAGATGATGATAGTATTGTTATCAGGCTGAGATAACAGGGTTGTATATACAAAGGTGAAGTTCATAGCTACCGGTTATATGCTCCAATAACAGGGCACATTACATAACAGCAGTACCAAGTACATGTCAGTCTATCATGACTAGCATTGTTAGCTAGACTTGTTATAACTAGGGCAGACATATAGGATAGGGACTAGAGTTGAGCGAACGTACTCTTCCGAGCTTGATGTCCGTTCGAGTATTAGCATACTCGATGGTGCTCGCTACTTGAGCGAGCATCACGCCTTGTTCAACCCCGCCCCAGTTTTGGCCCCTCCCCACCGCTGACGTGTCAGATTTGACCCCTTCCTACTGTGACGATGCGCACATCAACTGTAGTTTGTGGTTGTGGGGAGGAGGAGAGAGAGAGAGAGAGAGAGAACAAACAGGGAAAAAAAAAGCTCGGCAACCGGCAGGTCCCATACGAAAATGCTCGAGTCTCCCATTGAAGTCAATGGGGTTCGTTACTCGAACAGAGCTCTCAAATTTTACGAAAAGCTCGACTCCAATAACGAGGACCCGAGCATTTTGGTGCTCGCTCATCTCTAATAGGGACCACTTACAGAGGAGCTATCATGGGATGAAATCAGTGAGGCTGGCTGCTGTAACCATGGTCCTACAGACTCTATCCCCTTTTTTTTTCTACTATACTCACCCTCTTCCTGCAGACAAGCTCGTGGTGCTGTCAATGTGTCAAGTGAGTGGTCCTCACCACTCACTGTCAATAGATGATTTCGGACTTGTTAACCATTAAGAGTGAGCTGTGGGGACTGCCCACTTGACACATTAACAGTGCGGGAGATGGACCTAAGGAGAGCTGGTCTGAGTATGGAAAAAATAAATGAGAACAGAGTCAGTGGAGGAAGCAAATGCAGAGCCAAACAGCTTGCCCCACTGATTTTATTCTGGGACAGGTCATCTTTAACTTACTTAACACATTGCTTTTGATTTTGCTGACACAGCTGTGATTATTGAGAGGTGTGAAAATCATCCAATAGAAATCGGGTCTGAAGGACTGCTAAATGTCAATAGATATGCTATAATAATAATTTTTATTTGTATAGTGCCAACTCATTCCGAAGCTCTTTCAAAACAACAGAGGTGCACAAATGATACAACAGTTACATGTAATATTCGATAGTATGAAACAATAGGGATGGGGGGCCTACATCAATGAGCTTACATACAACAAGGAGGAGGTGATGCAGGAGGTCTGGGGGAAGAAGATGTACATGGTGGGCAAAGGGAATGTGGGGTGTCGTAGGCAGACAGTAGCCCAGTCGTGCAGTGGGAGGGGCAGGGGCATGTTGTAGGAAGTGGGGAGGGAGAGGAATTTGTAGCAGCAAGACAACCTCTTTTCAGGTTAGAGAGGGCACGGAGATCACATGATCACTGCAGTTTGGGCTGTAGAAGCTGAAGATGGGACTACTGCAAGGGAAATATACAGTAATATTATTCCTTTGGCGCTTTAAATGAATGGCCAGTTTTGTAATACCTAAATGGCCTAGATATGCAAGGAGGAGAGGATGCTCTTTCTTAACGGCACTCGTTTCTGGCTAATAGAAGACTAGAAGTTGGTCCTGAGCAGGAGATCTCGCTTTATGACATCCACTGGTTCTAATAGGGCAAGTTGATAGGGTATAGCAGAACGTGGGATTATGTAATATGTATTATGTAATATAAAAACATCTTTTTTAATCAAATGTAAATGTTATCATTACAAACCTAATATGAAGGGCATTTTACATGCCTGGTTAGTTTCTACTTGTAGTTAAAAAAGTTGCTATTCTTTCTTATCAGTAGTCTGCACCATGTAACTCTGCAAACCCTATTAGCAAAGCTTTGATTAAATGTGTTGACAAGAACTCAATTACCATAGAATTACGTGTTGATAGATATCGGCTGCACTTTTATAGGAACTAAAGAATATGCTGAATTTTTGTATAGAAAATATTAATATTCCTTAATCGAGAATGGCTGTTTTGATTTAGTAGTCTCACTCGTTTCTAAACCAACAGTTCAAAGGAGAAATACTGATGTATATCACATAATGAGGCCCATAATGGTGAAAGCAGTGTCCGACTTAATAATAGGAATAGTCATTTTAATCCAGGAAAAATGTATTTGTACTATATCTATAGAGATGAGACGCCAACTTCGACAGTCTACGAGTTTGCGCAATCTAGAGCGTCAGTTATAGAAAATGTGGGCTGATATACTACAGGATACTATACAGAACCTGTATGCCTTCATGCCCATCTGTATGACATCTTGCATCCAAGCTAGAAGTGGTCCAACAGGATACTAGAGTCTCCCTTCAAGTTGACATTCACACAAAGAAAGTTTGATTTGATCCCAACAACTTTTTCTAGGTGCTTGATTTATTTTGACAATGAGTATATATGACCTTCTATTTCTGACATACAGTTAGGACATATCGTTTGTGCAGTATGTATTAATAGTATAAAGTCAAGCTCCAGCGTCGATCAGCAGACCATGTGAGCATTTATAAGCATTTCATTAAAGGTGAAAACACTTTTTTCCATCCCTGCTCCCCTCACCCGATTGCCTTTTACACTCTGGAGGTATCTTCTATGTATTTCATCCACTTCTACATAGTGTAGCCCCCTGTCTGATGCTTATCAGGCAACATCTTGAGGCTGAAACGTTTTACTTTCAGTTTCACATCTATCCCATGATGCATCAATACATCATTAGCTGAGGCTATACCATTTTTACCTGCTGGGGGGACAGTTTAATTATCATTACCTTCTGTATTCACCTAAGTAAGCTACAGACTATAAGTATACAGTCAGGAGGATGATCTCTGATCTCCTCTATTATAACTGTCTGACAGAAGATGTGATTATCATCAGTATCTGTGACAAATGTGCCTGTATCTCCCATAAACAGTTTCTGTGGTAGGGATCATGTAACAACATCATACAAACTAAGAATTTGACTACAAACTGAATCCATAAAGCAAGTATTTCAGAGCTGGTCAGAATTGATATCATCTGATCATCTGAGGAAAACTTTTTTAAGGAATGCCTTTTTTTGTGCAATTTTTTTTTTGCTTTTTTCAATGTCATGCCGCTCTTGCTACTTTTCAAAAAAAGAGGGTGGTGTATAGTGGAATGGGTGAGGTCTCCCACCACTCTGCAGATTTAGTATAAATTATTTTTTTTTGCATTATTTGGACAATATACAGTGCACAATAAGTTCCAAGATCAACAAACTTAGTGATATACATTTTTTTATTGGAGTGAATGAAGTATTTGACAATTTTTACATATTTGACAAGATCAAACATTGAATCACATATTCCAGACATCATACATCACACATTTCTAAACTAATCAAGACACTTCACATATATTATCACAGCAGGTTCCTCACACTCAGAAAGAGTGTAACTTAAATATATACATTTGCTACAATACTTAACAATAAATGTATCAAAATTTGAGCTCTTTGCTGGTTGGAAAAGTAGTAAATGCCAAGGCGTACAATATAAGCACCAGAACGTATGCTATATGAATGAAAGGAAGAATATTTTTAAAAGGAGTTATCCTACAAAGGGACACTTACATATTAAAGAGGTATTCCCGTATACAAAACTCTTATTGAAAGTGTGTGGAACAAAGTAAAAATCCAGAATATATAGTAATTAAATCTTTTCAACAATTTCTCATATACAATAAGTAATCGCATAGATCTAGCATATAATATTAGTGTTGTACTGTTGCTCTTTGTGTGATGAATCTGCAGTCTTGGATCTAGTTTCTCATCCAAGTGCTGGAATACCTCTTTAACTCACTTACTTTCACAGTTTATCTAAAGCCCTATACTTAAAGATCTCAAAATATCAATCCCTTCAAAGCACAATATCTGTAGGGAGTACCAAAGCATGCATCACATCTTTGGCAGGGGTGCGACAAATAAGCGATATTGGTATGTTAATTAATTTAAGGAGAAATGTATTTTCCCATAGCAATTAATCAGGCTGCTGATTTAATTTTCCAAAGGACTACTGCTAAAACAAAGCTGGAATTATTTTGGCTTTATGGGCAATACTTCCATTTTTTTGCATCAGTTTTGATCAATTTTCCCCAGTAACTTTTATATTATCTTCTAGGGAGGACTGAATGCACTACTGACCACTGGTGTAACTATAGGGGGTGCAGGGGAAGAGGTTGCACCCAGGCCCAGGAGCCTTAGGGGGCCCATAAGGCCTCTCTCCTCCATATAGGGAAACTAGTACTATGAATAAAGCATTATAGTTGGGGGCCCTGTTACAGGTTTTGCATTGGGGCCCAGGAGCTTCAAGTTACGCCTTTGCGTTAAGGGGTTAAGAGGAGTTTGATGGCCCCAAGATAAACTTTTGCACCTGGGCCCAGGAGTCTTTAGCTACACCCCTGGTATTGACTCATAAAAGGCCATACTGTCAGGCTAAATAGGGTAAATCTTTTGGTATGGTAGAGTAATTAAAGCTTGGATATACCGATTGCTGTGGAACTGAGACCAGGAGTTATATCAATGTTATATCAATGCATAATGAATGATCAAGAAAAGAAAAATTACCATCTGTGTATATATGACTAGGCTGCACTTCCACTTCATTCCTCTCTAGTGAATATTGCAGTTAAAGGCAAGACTTTCATTTTGGTCCATACAGAAATAGCTACTCATAGATTGTTGATTCATAGTATAAACACTGGCAAACACACATGACAAATTTACCCATGCACTATATACATATATATATGCTTCCTTTGAGTTTACAATTAATTGAAATATAGCTAAAATACACATTTTCTTTGTGTCATTCAGTGCTTTATCAAAGTAACTCTCCAGGCCTGGACAAACATTTTCTGACTACCTGATGCACACTATGCAACATTAGTCTAAGACACTACACCTGCTTTGATTGGCCAGTGTTGCCCATGTGAGCAGCATTGGCCAGGCAGAGCAGCATGTAGTGTCTTACACTACCAATGCATACTAAGGCTGCCTGTCCACAGGCGTAGCAATATCCTGTAGCGGATCTCCGCCACGGGAGCTGCCGCCGGGGAGCAGGAGTCAGCTGACAGGTCTTCAGTGGTGAGTCTATCTGACAAATAAGCTTACCGCGGAGAATCGCGGCAATTCGCAGCATGATGCGATTTGCCGCTCGTGAGCGGAGAATCGCTATGATTCTCCGCTTGTGGACAGGGGGGCTGCGCTTTCCATAGCAACGCTATGGAAAGCATGCACTGCGTTCCCAGTGACGCAATGCAAAAACACCCGTGGACAGGCAGCCTAATCCTCAGTGTGCCTCATTAAATCAGAAGGGCGGTGCAGCCATCTTTGTTTGTCCAGGACTAGAGGATCACTTTAAATAAGTTTCCATGAAAAAGCTCTGCATTCAGGGTGACTGCAGAAAAAGCTTCTGCATTGCACGCGGCTCAGAGTGCTCAGCTGCATACCAGCTGTGCGCTCCGAGAAGAACACAGCTGTATACAGAAGACAAGCAGCCAAGCTTCATTTACACACTAATAAGCTGTTAAGTAGCTAATTAACTACTCAACTGCCATTTGAGCAAATTTTGAGCGATCATCTTGCTGTGTAAATGCACACAACAATTATCACTCAAAAGATAGAAAATGAGCACATTTTGAACAATAATTGTTGTGTCTAAATGGGCCTTAAGTCTTTTATTTACTCTTCATCACCTACAGTACATCCTATAAAGCATTATTAGGACCTATCAACTACCCATAATGCTATGCTAAATAATTTGATGATAACATTTATCAAGTCATTTCTCTTACTTTAATTTGAATAAAACGATTTTTGTAAAGACCTAACGTAAATATTTACCCCCCAAAACACATGAGGTCCGCCATGGTGTAGTGGGACCTGCGCTCACAACCCAGTACTGTGCAGTTTGACTGGTATTTACCAAAGAACACATGACTTTGCAGGTCCACCATTGGCACCCTGTTCTTTTCGCAGATGGGAGCAGATTCACACTGACAGGCATGAAAGAGTCAACTTGAATCTTTTGTTCATGGAGATCTGATGTCTACTTTAAGTGTTCCCTTATTTTTTTTGAGCAGTGTATACTAACAAATTAATTAGCCCATTTTCTCATGCTCATTTTACAATATATTTGGCTTTTCATTAAATAAAAGAAAATGTACTTTAGCTATAGTTCAACAATAATCAGTCCTCTCATTGCAGATTCACACTTTGGTTTTCTGGTGGGCATTGAATTCTTCAAAATGAATTCCCTGGGTTGTTGTGATTTTCATTACTGCTCCATTTGCGGTTTCATCTTCTATAAGTCGGACAAGCCCTTCTGCGATTAGTGCTGGACTGTCAGAAAAGAAATAATTGAAAAATTAGATGAATGAAGTAATTAGATTACATTTCACAGGTAAATGAAGCTTAAACATTCTTTAGAAACCATTGTTAATATAGTCATTACCAGAAAGGTAGTTAAAGGTGCTGACTTAGTATAAACTTTTTTGATATATGGCTAGGATATTAGATCATTGATCAGTGGGGGTCTCGACTTCTACGACCCCACTGATTATTTGAACAAAGTGGTAGCTGAACTTGCAAAGTACTTTAAAACTTTCTTCTAATGGCTCAGCCTGTCTTTTTCCAGAACTGGTGTGGTCAGCCTATTATAGCCATGCAGCCTCCAGAAACAGCCAAATAATTACAGCATAAAAAGATGTGCTTTCCTAGCACTTTAGCCCCATTGCTCTAGTGCTTTGGTCAGACCCCTACCAGTAAAATATTGTACAGTCTAGTTATATGCAATCCATGATGGCTTTGATCCGATTTGTCACATGGGTCATTTATGGAGACCCAGCAGATAGAGATGCAATGATGTGGGGACTGATCTGGTCCCAGATTTTAATGGAAATATGACCATATCTACGGAGCTGCTCTTCCATGAAATCAATGTTAGATGTCAAAACATAAGAGTGCTATTTCTTTCCCATCTAAGTCATTGGGTGACTACACACGCTTAGTTATCTGAGTAAGTAGTGCTGAGACTTTAGGTGTATATTTAAAAAATTAAAAATTATTTAGTAATAATTCAAAAACAACAATTTAAATTACGAAAAAAAATAAATGATACTAAAACCCTATACACATATATATTATGAAAGAAGACACCTGTATAAATGCCACTCAGCACTAAATACACTCAGGCAGCTTAATGTAATTTTGCCTCAAATTAAAAATTTTCATTAAAAATGGTTAAAATTGATGTAAGTGGCTAAAAGTGTAATGCAAGCAGAAAACTCGATGCACAATACCTCCTAAAAATAAAGGTTGACCATGTTGGAAACTCAGATGTACTACTTAAGCCTATGTCTGCGTGTACATCTCCTCATAACATCAGCAGAATTGGGAAGGTCAAAAATTAGGTTTTTAATCTGAAATGTTTTTAACAAAAGCCGCAACATAGAAAATATAAGAACTACACGCCTTCAAAAGTATGTGCCCCCCTAAACTCTACACATTTCAATAAAACTTACATTTATGCCAAAAACTCAGAAGCAAGCGGAGGTTTATCCACAAAAATTATTTAAAAGGTCATGATGTGCAAAGTTCATGCATAGCACATTCATCGACATACACAAGAGCTTGTGCTCATAAAAATGATGAAACCCAGGTCCTATAATATTTACCCATCCTCCTGTCATCCACAAACATGTAAAAAATATATACTTTATACCACAAACCGTTACTAGGCTATAAAAATCAAGATGTAATAGAGAGTGCATAGTGTTTCCCCGATAAGACCTTCCCCCAATAATAAGCCATACCCTGATTTTCGGGAGGGGAGGGGGCTTGAAATATCAGTCCCCTTTCAAAAATAAGCCCCAGCTGCATTACATGAAAAAAAAAAACAATACTCACCTAGTAGACAGTGTTCGGGTCCCTTGCGCTCAGCTGTGGTGCTGCTGCAGGCTTCATAGTACCTCTGAATGCCGACACAGCATTTCTTCCTGGTAGCAGGGTATGAATGCTCTGCCTCTAGCAAGCGATTGCTCTGATTGGTTCATCAAGCGCCGCCTCAGCCAATTAGAACCTGCACTCAATTAACCAATCACAATCATTCAATGATTTCGTTCAACAAATGGCTGTAATTGGTTCATCGAGCACCAGATCTGACTGGTTGAAGCCTGCAGCAGCGACAGAGGCCAGCACGAGGGACCCGAACGCCGTCTACTAGGTGAGAATTATAAGAACCCCCCCCCCCTGTGAAAATAAGACACTGTGCCTATTTTTGAGGAAACACCATATTTGTAAAACTACAATTTAATCATTTATATATACACAACCACCTTCAGGCAACATTGTATCAAACAGTGATAAGCAAAAATTGCATGAAAAGTCAAATATGTGACTAAATTGTGTACTTAAGTAGACCTATGCAAACAAAATGTATTCTGCAAAAAAATGAGATCTGAGGGCTTCATATATATCACACATGTCTATCTTCACAACTGCATGCATCAAAAAAAGCAAAAAGACCAAAATTACAGCTCAAGTCAGATTTGTCTGGGATATGGCTGTAGAAATAGTCAGAATTGAGTGCTGCAGGTTTACGCAGCTACCACTTCAGCCTCCTGTATGTGTATATCTTTGTAGATCCAGCCATCATCCCAGCCATGCTGTAAAGCAAAGACTCTGGGCTTTAAAATAAGACTAAAATCAACTACAATGTAGCCTGAGAGAGCAAGGACAATTCTCAAACATACTAGGCTACAGAACGAACACATGCAAGGACATGGGAGAAACGTCGCGGACAAGAAAAGGGTTAATAGGTTATAGTCACATAATCATAAATGGATCGGCCTCTTAGCAGTCGTGTCCATAGTCATGCTATTATTTCCATGAACTATAAATACAATTTTCAGTTGTAAGCAAAATGTCTGATGTCTATGTAAACGAGGCAAGACTCTATACAGGGTGTGTAAATATTGTGCAGAACACTCCCCAGGGCAAAGGCTCAAGGATTAAGGATAGTTTTACTTACAGCAAACATAATTGAAGGAAGGATGAGATAAAGCCAGATAAAGTAGAACACGCAAACCTTGGATGCAGATAGGAATTTTTATAGAAAATTTTGAAAAAAGTTTAATTCTATTTCATTACATTTAATTCTATGTCGACCAATTCATGTAGTATGTGAACGTTACCAGGCAAAAGAAGCCGCACTCTAATAATTCTACAGGTTCTAAAATAAATTAGCCTTGTTCATAACCAACTACAAATCAAGTATAAAAGAGTCCCAAGGGAGGAAACGGCAATTGTTATACGTGCCCAATAATGTTAAACAGTACTCACTATTGCTGCATGAAGCTTGCCAAGTATACAATAAACAATGATTAATACAACATACAGCTAGCAAACCCTGTGGATACTGTGAATAAACAACTTGTGCAGTGCCTTAGGCCGCCTGCAGACTGCCGGGTTGGATCTGGCTGCGAGAATTCTCGCAGCGGGACCCAACCCGAGCGTCTGCAGAGAGCAGCGTGACACTCACCTGCTCCCGCGGCCCCGGCTCTTTCAGGTGCCGGCTGCCGGGCAGCCGGCGCATGCGCAGAGCGGAGCCGGCAGCCGGTGAGTGACATTTCTCGCAGAGCCCCGCACAGAAATAGAGCGTGCCACGGCTTGCTTTCCGCGTGAGATTTCGCGCCGCCACATCACGGCCGTCTGCATAGGATTGTGTTTGTTAATGCAATCCTATGGCAGCTTCCAGGGGCGGAAATTCTGCGGGAAATCCCGCCGCGGTATTTCCGCCCGTCTGCAGGCAGTCATATTCTTGTCTTAGACCAGTGATACATAAGCATAATCCTGCTGCAGCTATGTGTTTGCCCTGCCTAACTTCGGGTCGCCTCACCTGAACTCTGAGCATCATAGACACCACAAGTACCAAAGGAGGAGCTATGAACTTATTCCAATATTCCACTTGGTAAGACTAAAACTAGTGATGAGAGCATTATATGTAGTAATGTCATTTTAACTCACAACATCAGGCCTTATACACATGACTGTATACACAACTATTTAGCCATGTCCAAAAATCAGTAAAAAAAAATTGCGACCATCTGAAGCATTGGATTCCAATCTATTCATTCAGATGAACGATTTTTGGCCAGGTAAAAAAAAAAATCGCGCCGGGAGAAATAGCACATTGGCGATCATTTTCGATCGTTGATTTTATATGCTGTGTCAAAAGATAGGTCTTGTCCTATCTTTTGCCAAGATATACTGGCAGCTCCCATAGACTCTTATGGAAGCTGAAAAAAAGGGATGGGGAGGGACATAAGGTCATGTGAATGAGGCCTCAGTGTCGAAGACATTGGCTTTATCTGGGCATGGACAAATGTACAAAGTACTCTTTACATTTGTAGTCTTGAACTCAAATGTAACTTTAATGTACATGTTGTGGAATATGTTATGGCGATATAAAGGGGTGGTCTGGGACATTAAAAAGTTTGCAGAAAGTAGATGATGTGATAAAATAACAAAATTTTTTACTCACCTGAAAAATCCCACAAAGCTCCAGAACTGCTGCTTTAAAGCTCCTGCTGTCCTGCAGTATGATATTTTGATCACCAGCACTTAGCCACTGCAGCCATTCAACAGACAGTTGGTGAAAGAAGATTTCCAGAAATGTTGTTTTTCCTACACACATTGTGGAACATGTGCAGCTAGCTTTAAAGGGGTTGTCCCGCGCCGAAACGTTTTTTTTTTTTTTTAACCCCCCCCCCCCGTTCGGCGCGAGACAACCCCGATGCAGGGGTTAAAAAAACAACCCGCACAGCGCTTACCTGAATCCCGGCGGTCCGGCGTCTTCATACTTACCTGCTGAAGATGGCCGCCGGGATCCTCTGTCTCCGTGGACCGCAGGGCTTCTGTGCGGTCCATTGCCGATTCCAGCCTCCTGATTGGCTGGAATCGGCACGTGACGGGGCGGAGCTACACGGAGCCGGCATTCTACACGAGCGGCCCCATAGAAGACTGCAGAAGACCCGGACTGCGCAAGCGCGGCTAATTTGGCCATCGGAGGGCGAAAATTAGTCGGCTCCATGGGAACGATGACGCTAGCAACGGAGCAGGTAAGTATAAAACTTTTTATAACTTCTGTATGGCTCATAATTAATGCACAATGTACATTACAAAGTGCATTAATATGGCCATACAGAAGTGTATAGACCCACTTGCTGCCGCGGGACAACCCCTTTAATGACTCTACTGGCCAGTACGGACTAAAAAACTATATGGTTGCATTGGCTCAACAATTGTTTACTCAACAGTTATTCAACCATCAGCCTACTAATGGGAATGGTTTCCTCTAGGCCATATCTCACCTGTCACATATGCAGACTTGGTTCAGACAAGCAAGCTTAGGTTTGTATGTAACGAGAGGAGAAGGCTGCTGCCAGACACCTCTGGAAGTGGCTTATGTCTCGACAGCAAAAGGACTGAGCAGTTGAAATTTAATTACTGACCCTTATGTCTCCCAACATCTGTTATCAGGTGAGAGGCGAGAAGCTGCCATAGAAATCAGATGATTGGCTGATCCAACCAAAACCAACCGGCTCAGCCGATATGTATCTGGTTGTATGGCCAGCCCTAGTGTTTGGGCACAGCGCTGGGAAGGAATCATGATGATTTTATTTGAAAATTTAAGTAGTTCAGATAATGAACCCATCTCAGACATCAGTTGGCTTATCTCACATACCTACATGTACTTGTGCTAACAGTTCCTTGGACTATAGTTCTATTTAAACTCAGTTCATTCCATGAGTAAAGTACAGTATAACCTGGATTTTCATTTTAAAAAACCAATGTAATGACTCTATGTGCCATGCTTTCCTCTGCTCTTCCCTCCCAACCTGGCATTTCCTATGCATAATTAATAAAGCAAATCAATAATCTAATTAATAACACTCTTTAAGAAAAATACGCTATGCACAACTATAACATTACTAAACATTAACACTTACTTAAGCACACCAAACACCTTCATCATGTCCTTTATATTATCCTTGTACTGGAAATATTCTCCCATATTTTCTTCTTTATCAATGGATGCCAGGAGTGGGGTGTCTACAAAGGCCGGACACACTGTATTTACCCTCACGCCATAGTTTCCAATAGATGCCAAAGCCTGTAATACAAAATTGGATATATTTAGGATTAGAAATCCCATGGTGGGCCCTGCTTTAAAGAGGTGAACAATGCTATACTGAGGTATAATACGTAGGTGGAAAGAAAATGCTCAAACATCAATGACACAAAGGGCACGATAATGCAAGATTTCGTAATCACAGTTAAACAGTAGATAACCATAAGTAGATACATAAAATGTCTGTTGGGTAACTAAAACCTACCTAGACTAGAACTAGGTTAATGTGTAACACTGTATAACAATGTTTCACCACAGGTGAATGGATATCTAGATCTTGCGTCTTCTTATTAAAAGTATTTTGTAAGGTAGTATACTTTATAACCTGCCGACATTACAACAGGCTGTTTTTCAGATTAATAACTCTTCATGCAGTATATTGACACTAAGAAATGGTTCTCTCGTAGTTGGATATTCATTTATGTCCTAGATTTAAGATTAGGTTTGGGACCTGCTATATAAAAGGTCAAAAGAAGCTATGTTAAGTCATGCAAAGTGATGATGCAATCATGAAAAGAAGGGATCAAAGTTCTCTGAAAGGTTAGCTTTTGCCTGGCGTAAGTAAAACCCAAAATTCAAAATTACAGTAAAGGGAGAAAAGTGTTTTTATTTTTATTTTTTGAATAATTTTTATACTTTTATTTTTACTTTTTAAAATTTTTTTGTTCCTTTAGGGGACTTCCACAGAGACCCATCAAGACCCCCTGATCACATTTCTGGGGGTCCGATAGTGACAGCCCTTTACATGCTGCAGTCGCATAGACTGCAGCATTTAAAGGATTAACACAGCAGAGATTGGAGGTTTTCTCTGATCTCTGCTGTAAGAGCTGGTGCCTGGCTGTCCTCTGACAGCCAAGCACCAGCTCTCCTTGCCACAGAGACCATCAGCTTGCTTTTGACAAGCCGATGGTCTCTATGGCAACCTGTAAACAAAGCAGTGCAGGACTTCGAATTTAGAAGCGGAGATTGACGGCAGATCGGCAATATCTTCCTGCTTCTGTTTTTCAAAGTTCTGCACTGCTCTGTGTGGGTCTGTGCAGGCAGAGCACATTGCTACAGCTTATGGCATTGTGCTCTGCAGCTCTGCAGCTCCGTAGTAAAACATAGCCCAGAAATCTTCCGGGCTATATCGCTATGGGCACGGGTGTGCCACTCAAGGGGTTAAAACCGAAACAGTCTGGTCTTTATGAGGTTAAAGTTTCATGTTCTAATTAAATATATCTCATGTCTATAGCAGTCTGAAAAATAATTTAATATTTTTAGACATAAAGTCAATAGATGCCTAATACTACTACAGGCCCCAAAATATTTTTTCCATAGACTTAATAGCATTGATCGATTTCTAAAAAAATTAATGATGAAGCCAAATGTCCTGCTGATTTAATTTTCTTCCTCGTGTTATAAGACATAGAATCCTAGAAGACAGGAACATGTTTATCTGCTTGCAATACTTTTCCAAGAAAGGGTGAGCTTTTCTAACCTTGTCACATGTCCATATTTATCTAAGGCACAGCAGGCAATGTAGACCGCGCCTGTTCCTTATCATATAGTCACTGAAAAATATTTACTTATCCCAAGCAGTAGTCATAAGATCTTTTTTAACCTTTGATTGCACAAAATGTTTGTCCAGCTAAAGGTCCATTTACACGGCAACTTGTCTCCAAACGATACCTGGCAGCTCGTCTCAGTGATGCTCGCTCCGGTGCTATTACACAGGAGTGAGTATCACCAGCATCACTCATGGTGCTGTCGGCATGGAGGTGGAGCGAGCCAAGGGCTAAGTGTTCTTCCCCACCCGCCTCTATTCACAGTAAGCAGACAGTCTTTTGATGTGACTGTCTGCTGTTTACACTAAACACATTGTTCAGTTTTCTGCATGCAGAATAAGCAGTTTCTGATGATTTATTACAAAATATTGGTTGAAAGACTGAACAATGTCTATTTATTTGCACTGCAAGATCAATTATAGAGGACAGCAGCAATTTAAAGGGAAAAACTTAAACAAACCTATCACATTAAGCATGGTCTCAGTAGGCAGCATGATACAGAGCAGTAGGAGCTGAGTAGATTTATATTGTTTTATGGGAAAAGGTTTAGTACAACATACTCATTTAAAAGCTGCTCTTTCCATGCTTCGGTTGCAGTGGGTGGTTCTATCAGTAACGGAGAACTTCTTCTGCATGACTGCATATACAGCAATAGTTGCCAATCTTTAAGTAGAATCACCCACTGGACTCCTAAGCATAGAACAAGTATAGCACGTGTGTACAGTAGGAATTAACAACTGTGCCCTACTGAAAGACACAGCTCATTGATATAGTGACACAGTGTGGGTATTATTGTATCTTGATGCCACCAGGAAGGATTGGTGGAGCCAAGATTGACAGGAATGTGACGCCCCCTGTACGTGATTGGCTGCACAATTAGCTGGCCTGCAGGTCCTGGCAGCCCACAAAGGAAGGATTTTTTGGAGCAGCATACAGCAACCCCAGCTGCAGCTACATAGCCCCAGTTGCAAGGCCCTTCCCCGACAGTGTGACACAAACATACACCCCCCTCCCCCCAATGTAATTTTCAAATTGCAGGCGGCAGCAGACCTAAGGCCGCTTCCCTCACCCAAGTGTGATGTTTACCTTGCTGCCAGCAGCATGGAGGCCACAGTGCCAGGAAGAGACACTGTGACAGGCGGCCAGTTGCAGACTGCAGCACCACATCAGGGATTCTACTGCACCGCAGGACAGCAGCAGGAGCGTCTGCAGCGGTAGCACATGGCCAGTAACCGTGCGCGGGGGACCGGCCGTGACAGAGCTTAGAGGCGCCGGGCTGCAGGGAGCATGCAGCCGGCAGGCGGATAGCAACACGCAGCGGTGGAGCGGGATGCAACACACAGCCGGCAGCCTGGACTGAGGCCTCATCCTCCGGGCGTCTGGGAGCGATTCCAGAGAAGTGGCGTGTGACCAAACGGTGAGAATCAGAGGTGCCGCGTGTGGATTGCTTTTGTGGGCCCTGGTGACTATAAGGGTTTGTTTTTCACTTAGGCTTAGATTATACACTGTAAAGGCAGGCATGTTCCAGCTGTAACATGCCAGCATTTACAGCTCATAATCTAAGCCTAAGTGTAAAGCGAACCCTCATAGTCACCAGGTCCCGCAAAAAGCCATCAACACGCTGCTAGGACCTTTAAGGCTTGACCCAATCAGGAGCTAGAGGTGTGACAAGGGCGTTCCTGCATCCAAGCCCTGTCAAACCCCTAGCTTCCGTTGGCGTCAAGATGCAATAATACCCATAGAGTATAAGGCCTCACGCACACAGGCTTTCTGAATGCAGCAACACAAAGAGAAAAAAATACAGCCAAAAAAGATAAAGTAATGAAGGTGGGAGGAGGACAAGTAAATACTCCGGTGCTAAAGTGGTTAAGAACATTTCCCCTTAGTAGCATAGCAATAACAGTAAACTAGAGTAACTAAGTCTTCCTCGGCTGTCAAGTTATTAAAAATTGGATTATTACAATTCAATATGGCCAACAAGAGAGGCTGCTACCCTCAGGGATATACTGGATTTCATTGAGTTTGCTGGTGATTTTTTTTTTTAAATATTCTTTAAAATGTTTACTTTAATGTAATATATCTTCTACATGTATCATAAACCATTCTACTGATTCATTTGTATAAAGACTTTTCTCTATATAAGCATTTACAAATGACTATCAGATAATTAAACATATTACAGTTCCTCTCTAGGTGTGCAGGAAATTGTATAAACCACAAGTGGTTTCCACATGGCTTTTATAACCAGGATTCATTATAAACAACGGCAGGACTGCTATTGTCTTTCTGTCAGGATGTATGTGTATAAACATCCAGACACTAATTTGTAAGGAATTGATCCTTGCTGTGAGCTGCACCTTGTTTCCAGAGCTAATAACTTTCCCGGGTTTTAAACACAGTAATCATTTACTTGTACTGAGAAAGTTCCATTTTCTTTGGCACAAAGCAATCAAACACGGAACAAATTGTTCCTAGTGTCGACTCTATTTGCTCAGTGGATGACAATGATTATATAACCTACATTCAAATACACAGATAAAGCCAGAAAGCATCATTATTATAAGCTGCATTCTGGAGAGGCGATTTGCGTCAGTGACACTGGAGGCACAAAGGTTTTTCTCATCATTAAGCAACATCCAAATAAGAATCCAATAACAACTGTGCATGTCACACGGATATATACAGTTTCGGTCTCAAGTGCCTTGGGTCCATCGGAAGATACGATTCTGAGAGCTCATTCTACAGCTATGCTGAACAAGGTCATGCCTGCTTTTAACTGAACGGTTCATCATGCTGTTTTCAGAGGACAGAGGCCATATATTTTATTAGAGCTAATAGATTATTAGGCTGTAAGCACCAGAAGACAATGGTATTCTCTACTGTTAGTGTCAGACTTTCATGTCTGCCATTGGACCTTGAAGGTCCTACTGTGGCATAGGCATGTTTGTGTGGCAGAACCTGGACCCAACAAAGATCTTTTACTCTTCTGGATATGTATCCTATAAAAAGTTCCAGCTATTTCCTCTTTAATTACCATACATTTTATATTGTAATGCATATTTTATGTTACTGACATTTCAGGCACAACTATTACACTAGGAAAGTGGCTCCACCTTCACTTCCATCTGAGGATTACACTCTCTGTAATTTTCCATTTGAGGATTAAACTCTCTGTAATTTTCCAGCATTTTCTGAACAGCTACTGAAGGTAAATAAGCACCATTACAATACATAAAAAAGAGAGGATCCCATAACAGGAATCAAAATGAGCTCCCCATTATGATGGAGAGATTTGCATACAGGATAGAAGCGCCCAGTGCTTGCTAACCATTCCACACCCTTTTCAGTGATTTTTGGGCCAATTCCTCATCTACACAGTTAAATCATAGTTCAGTTCACCTGGAGAGGAGAATTGTACACAGGTTTTGGCCACCGATCAGCCAAGAGTTGACCCATTCTCTCCACAACAAACCCAACTCCTAGATCTTCAATATGAGAAAAGAACAATCAAGAGTAGAGCAAAGCCTAGTTGTCAAGTGCTTCTAATTCCAGAATGGAGTTAAAGGTCTGCTTACATCTTGTTTTTATTCCTTCCAGAGGTTCCATCTGGTTTTAGGTCTACGTTTTTGAAAATCTCTAAATAACATGGTCCACAATGTTATTCTTTCCAGCTCAAAATGCCAGGAAGAATCAGAAAGCTGCCGGGAATTAGACATATTGGTTTCAATTTCAGCAGGCTTCATCAATGGTGGTCAGTGGTTCCATCCAGGGATGCAGTTTTGTGGATTTAGACATAAAGATTGAGGAAAGCGCTTTTCTAACCAGCTAAAAGAGTCTGATAGGGATGGAAACCATGTGAAGCAGGGACCAAAGAGGTCTCTATTTCACACATTAAACAGTTTGGTGCACTTGTTATCTTGGGTGTTCGGTGCAAATACTGATGTAAATGCCTTCAGCATTTTAGAATTTTGCTCTGCAGACATTTTTGTGTTCCTGATTATGACTTTGCATTTGGCTATCTTGGCTCTATGTTCCAAGGGACCAAAATTATCAAAAGGGTTGGTTTCTTCTGTGACCTCACAATTTCTCACAACATCTACTAACTGTAGTATAGACCTGACTACGATTGCCATCGCTCTCAGGGCCACTTGCATTTTGTTGCTCTAAACTATAGTATCCATGGACATTGTAGTGAAAAAAAGCTCAGAAATGGCCTTTTGAAGATGTTTTGTTTTATGTACCGTAATTTTACAATAAATTACACTGATTCTTCAATTACGGTTTTGAAAAGGATGCATTGATTTTTGGATGAGGGCTTATCTTCCTATTTCATTAGGAGAGGACACATTTTATTATACCTATTGTGTAGTACCGTAAGAGTCTTGCAATGTGCAATAATAATATGCTGTCTGAAAAGGAGATAGTGAATAAGGCTGCCTATGTGGTGGATGAAGACCAAAAAAGGTACATAGATTAACTGGGGCTTATTCACTGCCATGAAATACTTAGATATTCTTGATAAATGTCTAGAAAGCCCCAGGTTCAGGTTTAATGTGAGGCCTACACAATAACTCCAGTTGTTTATCACTATAATGAGAGCCTACAATAATTTGACATTGCCACTGTGCTACATTAAACAGATTTGGATAAAATGTTACTATTCTATAAGAGAAGTAGAAGTACTAGGCCATATTCCAGAGTGGGAGCTGTGTATGAAGGAAATACAGCGGTCAGCAAGGCATAACTAAGACTAGGTCTACTCAGGGACTTTTATAGCAGTATTGATTGTTTTTAACTATCAAGCTAGAGCTGCAGTCAAAAAGAAAATCATGTGGACTGCAGCTGCGACTCATTAGTTAAAGACGTTGTCCAATCACAGGCAATCCCTTTCAGAATGTGGATCCTGGAGTGAACAGTTGACTGCTTCCATGGGAAACCATGGCCAACCAGACATTTACCCTGCAGAGGTCACTGCAGGGAAAACATAAAGTTACATGACAGCCATTGAGAGGACTGGCATCCTGTAATACACCGGTGGTTCAAAGTTTGCCAGAACAGAGGCTGCTCCTGTTCCAGCTTATGGAGAAAGACCCTAGGTATGTGATATTCATACATCCTTAAAGGGCAGATGAAAAGGTTGTATTTTTGTCACAACCCATTTAAATTCAGTGCTACAAAAAGTCTCCATGTAGCCCAGGCTTTTAGTGAATCAGTTAAAGTGAACCTGTCACCAGTTTCCTGCCACCCGAACCAGACACAGCATGAACCAAAGACAGATATCCCCACTCAGCCCGTATATGATTTATTCTGAAATGTAGTTGAATTTCAGGAAAAAAAAAACATACTTAGAAACTCGGAGCTCAGCTGGAATGGAGCCCTGAGTCAAATGATAACGTGTCCATAGAGCGTAATGGGCTCATGTGCATAATACGAGTCAAAATAGAACATGCTGCTTTCTTTTTTGTGGTCGCGCATTGCGCAATGCATACATGCAAATGTAAGCGAAACAGCGTAAGGCAAAGTATTTGATTGCCTCCGTATCACATGTGCGTACTTTGCGTATGTAATAGGCAGTAAACGTACGCTCGTTTGAGACGGCCTAATTTTAATTCCCAAAAAGGGTGTGTCGCATGTGTGAACTGTCCCCGTGTGTGCATCAAGTACAGAACTATGTGCCAATGCACGCGCAAATCAACCTCGTTCATGGTGCAAATATGTTCCGCTGTGGTGAGTGTTGAGCATACGCTCATGTGAAGGAGGACATACGTAAATATTATTCAATTATCTATGTTAAAGAAAGCATGAGTAAAACTGATACATTGTTACAGCGGATGCTGGGACATTCAGCTACCGTAGTAATATTTACTGGTGGCATCACAGTGTATGTGCATGAAGAATATCAATACGAGAGAACATTGTCATGAATGATAATTCTGTACTTCATTATACTCACCGCTATTGATCTTGTGAATCCAATTACGCCATGCTTTGAGGCAGAGTACACTGGTTGGTAGGCGGCGGGTGTGAGCCCTTTGATAAAGATAATAAATATTATTTCAATCAGTAACATGCTACTAAGTCACGCCTTTTGGTCACAGAGATACACGAGGATTACTGACATATCCCGATCATTTCAGATAACCTTGAACGACTGCAGATGGCACTTTAGTAGTTTATTGTACCAGCAGACTGAAACCGCCATGTAAGATAATGTTCATAGCGGGGCGATTTACTAGACGCTGTCAAACGCATTACAAATTTCATTGCATTGAGAAATACATATTCAGCTTTCATTTGCACTCTAGCAGCAAGCGGAGATGTAATTTTCCAGACTATATTATTTGGGAGGAAGGAAAGGCTATTGCGTTTTAAGCTTGCAGTGGGGTTTGCTGTAGGAAGTGTTGTTTCCAGCTGATAAGATATAAGTAATGTTATTAAGGCTGGAGAATTGTGGCTTTTCACCGGCTCCCAGGCATCGCAGGTACATTACTGCTCCGCAGTTTAACAGGGGATTACCCCGTATTTTATCTGCATCTTCTTCTACTATTACAGCCGGTAATATAAAGAGGTGACAATACTACTAAATACAGAGATCTGCACTGCTAGAAATTGCTTTTTCTTTTCAAGCGAAGATAAAATGGAGCAAGGATAAAGAAATATCTCATATGTACCAAATAAATAATGCTGTAGTTCTATAAAACAAATAAGGTTATATAGTATAATAATATCAACGGACAGAAAATAACGTCTTCAAGACTTGGGTCTCGAGTTTCACTCTTCTTAATGTTTTCAGTACAGATATTTACAATTGTTTGGTTTGAACAGTTTCCCATATTTCTATATCTGCATTTTCTGGACTGAACTGTTCTACCTTTAGGGTAGCTTCACATGTGCATATGCGCAAAAACTCTCTCGATAGTGCAACTTTTTGCACCCTGAAGGTCGCGGTAGTATACGCGTTTCAGTGCATTTTACTGTACTTTTGCACTGCCGGGGACTGCTCACATCGGCGTAAGGCACACCCACACCATGATTGAATAGGCTGTGCAGCCTAATTAGTTCCCAGTGTAATTGATTTCCCTGCCAAATAGCGTGGTTAATTGCACAATTTTGTGGGGATCGGGTGTGCATTTGTGCAACCCCATAGGCTCCTATGGTGTCTTAAGGCTTGGTTCACACAGGACGGATTTGCAGCGGAAATTCCGTGCAGAATTTCTGTGCATCAAATACACCCGTGGCTCCTAATCCAGGGATTAGCCAGCCATGTGGACAAAATTTAGGAAAAATCTCATCCACATGGGGCGGCAAAGCCACGCTGAGTCGGCGCTGCGGCGCGGAATGGACA
Source organism: Eleutherodactylus coqui (assembly GCF_035609145.1). Classification (NCBI taxonomy): domain Eukaryota; kingdom Metazoa; phylum Chordata; class Amphibia; order Anura; family Eleutherodactylidae; genus Eleutherodactylus; species Eleutherodactylus coqui. The sequence continues at coordinate 107,548,019 of NC_089843.1, read as the reverse complement.
GCCGCAGTATGTCAATTCTTTTTTTTTCCGTTGCAGCCTCTCTTTGGGAAAACGACGCAATGGAATGCCGGCGGCCGAACCACTCCAAAACCGAAGCAGCACTTATTCTTCAGAAATCTTACAGTTTTTTCGGCGCAGCCAAACTGCGAGATTTCCGTCCCGTGGGAACTCAGCCTAAGTATGCAAATGCGCACAAAAATAGAGCATGCCAAAGTTTTTTTTTGTGCCTGCAAAAGCGAAAGTGTGAGTGACCCCATTTAAAACAATGGGTTATATTTAGAGATGAGCGAACGCGTTCGTCCGAGCTTGATATTCGTGCGAATATTAGGGTGTTCGGGATGTTCGTTATTCGTGACGAACACCATGTGGTGTTCTGGTTACTTTCACTTCCTTCCCTGAGACGTTAGCGTGCTTTTCTGGCCAATTGAAAGACAGGGAAGGCATTACAACTTCCCCCTGCAACGTTTAAGCCCTATACCACCCCCCTGCTGTGAGTGGCTGGCGAGATCAGGTGTTCGCCTAATATAAAAGTCGGCCCCTCCCGCGGCTCGCCTCAGATGCGGTGTGAGTTAGATGAGGGACAGTGCTGTTTATACCGGAGCTGCTGTAGGGAAAGAATTGGTAGTTAGTGTAGGCTTCAAGACCCCCCAAAGGTCCTTATTAGGGCCACTGATAGCTGTGTGTTGGCTGCTGTTAGCAGTGGGATTTTTTTTTTCTCAAAATCGCCTCTGCAGACCGTTGCACCTGGCATTAGGGACAGAAGTGCTGCATAGGCAGGGAGAGTGTTAGGAGTGAGTGTAGCCTTCAAGAACCTCAACGGTCCTTTCTAGGGCCATATTTATCCGTGTGCAGTACTGTCCAGGCTGCTGTTGGCTGTGCTGCATTTTTTTTGGGCTTCTCAAAATCGCCTCTGCAGAGCATTCCACCCTCCATTGATACTGCAGGGAAAGAATTGTATAGGCAGGGCCACAACACAGTTATTATTCATAGAATATACGCAGTGCTGCCTGTTGGTGGGAAAAAACTGAAAAGAAATCTATTTGTCCAGCCTGTGTCCGTCCTTACGGGCGGTGGAGACGTGTGAGCTGCGTGAAAAACATTGCTAAATCATACGCAGCCAGCTACGCTTTACTGCTGGGTTCGCCATTTGCTTTCCTTAATTGGGAAAAAAAATACCTGCTCTGCCACAGTTAATAACTCTGCTACCCTCACGTTCTGTGACACATAAGCAGGGACACAGCACAGTTATTACACTTCTCATGTTCATTGAATATACGCAGTGCTGCCTGTTGGTGGGAAAAAACTGAAAAGAAATCTATTTGTCCAGCCTGTGTCCGTCCTTACGCCTGTGGAGACGTGTGAGCTGCGTGAAAAACATTGCTAAATCATACGCAGCCAGCTACGCTTTACTGCTGGGTTCGCCATTTGCTTTCCTTAATTGGGAAAAAAAATACCTGCTCTCCAAGAGTTATAATAACTCTGCTACCCTCACGTTCTGTGACACATAAGCAGGGACACAGCGCAGTTATTAAACTTCTCAGGTTCATTGAATATACGCAGTGCTGCCTGTTGGTGGGAAAAAACTGAAAAGAAATCTATTTGTCCAGCCTGTGTCCGTCCTTACGCCTGTGGAGACGTGTGAGCTGCGTGAAAAACATTGCTAAATCATACGCAGCCAGCTACGCTTTACTGCTGGCTTCGCCATTTGCTTTCCTTAATTGGGAAAAAAAATACCTGCTCTGCCACAGTTAATAACTCTGCTACCCTCACGTTCTGTGACACATAAGCAGGGACACAGCGCAGTTATTAAACTTCTCAGGTTCATTGAATATACGCAGTGCTGCCTGTTGGTGGGAAAAAACTGAAAAGAAATCTATTTGTCCAGCCTGTGTCCGTCCTTACGGGCGGTGGACACGTGTGAGCTGCGTGAAAAACATTGCTAAATCATACGCAGCCAGCTACGCTTTACTGCTGGCTTCGCCATTTGCTTTCCTTAATTGGGAAAAAAAATACCTGCTCTCCAAGAGTTATAATAACTCTGCTACCCTCACGTTCTGTGACACATAAGCAGGGACACAGCGCAGTTATTAAACTTCTCAGGTTCATTGAATATACGCAGTGCTGCCTGTTGGTGGGAAAAAACTGAAAAGAAATCTATTTGTCCAGCCTGTGTCCGTCCTTACGCCTGTGGAGACGTGTGAGCTGCGTGAAAAACATTGCTAAATCATACGCAGCCAGCTACGCTTTACTGCTGGCTTCGCCATTTGCTTTCCTTAATTGGGAAAAAAAATACCTGCTCTCCAAGAGTTATAATAACTCTGCTACCCTCACGTTCTGTAACACATAAGCAGGGACACAGCGCAGTTATTAAACTTCTCAGGTTCATTGAATATACGCAGTGCTGCCTGTTGGTGGGAAAAAACTGAAAAGAAATCTATTTGTCCAGCCTGTGTCCGTCCTTACGCCTGTGGAGACGTGTGAGCTGCGTGAAAAACATTGCTAAATCATACGCAGCCAGCTACGCTTTACTGCTGGCTTCGCCATTTGCTTTCCTTAATTGGGAAAAAAAATACCTGCTCTCCAAGAGTTATAATAACTCTGCTACCCTCACGTTCTGTGACACATAAGCAGGGACACAGCGCAGTTATTAAACTTCTCAGGTTCATTGAATATACGCAGTGCTGCCTGTTGGTGGGAAAAAACTGAAAAGAAATCTATTTGTCCAGCCTGTGTCCGTCCTTACGCCTGTGGAGACGTGTGAGCTGCGTGAAAAACATTGCTAAATCATACGCAGCCAGCTACGCTTTACTGCTGGCTTCGCCATTTGCTTTCCTTAATTGGGAAAAAAAATACCTGCTCTCCAAGAGTTATAATAACTCTGCTACCCTCACGTTCTGTGACACATAAGCAGGGACACAGCACAGTTATTAAACTTAGATAATTCATTCACTAGAGGCAGTGGGGCCTTTCGTTTTCCAAAAAGGGCAAAAATTATATTTGGCCTGCAGTCTTGCGCCAATTTATTTCCTGCCTGGGAAATCTAATCACTGGTAATACAGCATGCTGAGGGGTAGGGGTAAGCCTAGAGGACGTGGACGTGGACGTGGCCGAGGACGCGGAGGGCCAAGTGAGGGTGTGGGCACAGGCCAAGCTCCTGATCCAGGTGTGTCGCAGCTGTCTGCTGCGCGATTAGGAGAGAGGCACGTTTCTGGCGTCCCCACATTCATTGCCCAATTAATGGGTCCACGCGGGAGACGGTTATTAGAAAATGAGCAGTGTGAGCAGGTCCTGTCCTGGATGGCAGAAAGTGCTTCGAGCAACCTATCGTCTACCCGCAGTTCTGCGCCGTCCACTGCTGCCAATCCGAATCCTCTGTCTGCTGCTCCTCCTTCCTCCCAGCCTCCTCACTCCACTACAATGACACCTGCTCAGGAGCGGGAACACTCCCAGGAACTGTTCTCGGGCCCCTGCTTAGATTGGGCAGCAGCGGTTCCTCTCCCACCAGAGGAGTTTATCGTCACTGATGCCCAACCATTCGAAAGTTCCCGGGGTCCGGGGGAAGAGGCTGGGGACTTCCGCCAACTGTCTCAACAACTTTCTGTGGGTGAGGAGGACGATGACGATCAGACACAGTTGTCTTGCAGTGAGGTAGTAGTAAGGGCAGTACGTCCCAGGGAGCAGCGCACAGAGGATTCGGAGGAAGAGCAGCAGGACGATGAGGTGACTGACCCCACCTGGTGTGCAACGCTTACTCAGGAGGACAGGTCTTCAGAGGGGGAGTCAAGGGCATCAGCAGGGCAGGTTGCAAGAGGCAGTGCGGTGGCCAGGGCCAGGGGTAGAGGCAGGGCCAGACCGAATAATCCACCAAGTGTTTCCCAAAGCGCCCCCTCGCGCCATGCCACCCTGCGGAGGCCGAGGTGCTCTAAGGTCTGGCAGTTTTTCACAGAGACGCCTGACGACCGACGAACAGTGGTGTGCAACCTTTGTCGCGCAAAGCTCAGCCGGGGAGCCAACACCAACAGCCTCACCACCACCACCATGCGCAGACATATGATGGCCAAGCACCCCGCAAGGTGGGACAAAGGCCGTTCACCGCCTCCGGTTTGCACCCCTGCCTCTCCCCCTGTGCCCCAACCTGCCACTGAGATGCAACCCCCCTCTCAGGACACAGGCACTACCGCCTCATGGCCTGCACCCACACCCTCATCTCCGCTGTCCTCGGCCCCATCCAGCAGTGTAGTTCAGTGCACCGTTCAGCCGTCGCTTGCGCAAGTGTTCGAGCGCAAGCGCAAGTACGCCGCCACGCACCCGCACGCTCAAACGTTAACCGTCCGCATCGCAAAATTCATCAGCCTTGAGATGCTGCCGTATAGGGTTGTGGAAACGGAGTCCTTCAAAAGTATCATGGAGGCGGCGGCCCCGCGCTACTCAGTTCCCAGTCGCCACTACTTTTCCCGATGTGCCGTCCCAGCCCTGCACGACCACGTCTCCCGCAACATTGTGCGCGCCCTCACCAACGCGGTTACTGCCACAGTCCACTTAACTACAGACACGTGGACAAGCACAGGCGGGCAGGGCCACTACATCTCCCTGACGGCACATTGGGTGAATTTAGTGGAGGCTGGGACAGAGTCAGAGCCTGGGACCGCTCACGTCCTACCCACCCCCAGAATTGCGGGCCCCAGCTCGGTGCTGGTATCTGCGGAGGTGTATGCTTCCTCCACTAAAGCACCCTCCTCCTCCTCCTCCTCCTCCTCCTCCTCTGTCTCACAATCAAGATGTGTTAGCAGCAGCATGTCGCCAGCAGTCGGTGTCGCGCGGTGTGGCAGCACAGCGGTGGGCAAGCGTCAGCAGGCCGTGCTGAAACTACTCAGCTTAGGCGATAAGAGGCACACGGCCCACGAACTGCTGCAGGGTCTGACACAGCAGACCGACCGCTGGCTTGCGCCGCTGAGCCTCCAACCGGGCATGGTCGTGTGTGACAACGGCCGTAACCTGGTGGCGGCTCTGCAGCTCGGCAGCCTCACGCACGTGCCATGCCTGGCCCACGTCTTTAATTTGGTGGTTCAGCGGTTTCTGAAAAGCTACCCACGCTTGTCAGACCTGCTCGTAAAGGCGCGCCGGCTCTGCGCACATTTCCGCAAGTCCCACACGGACGCTGCCACCCTGCGCACCCTGCAACATCACTTTAAGCTGCCAGTGCACCGACTGCTGTGCGACGTGCCCACACGGTGGAACTCTACGCTCCACATGTTGGCCAGGCTCTATGAACAGCGTAGAGCTATAGTCGAATACCAACTCCAACATGGGCGGCGCAGTGGGAGTCAGCCTCCTCAATTCCTTTCAGAAGAGTGGGCCTGGTTGGCAGACATCTGCCATGTCCTTGGTAATTTTGAGGAGTCTACCCAGGTGGTGAGCGGCGATGCTACAATCATTAGCGTCACCATTCCTCTGCTATGCATCTTGAGAAATTCCCTGCAAACCATAAAGGCAGCTGCTTTGCGCTCGGAAACGGGGGCGGGGGAAGACAGTATGCCGCTGGATAGTCAGGGCACCCTCCTGTCTATTTCTCAGCGCGTACAGGAGGAGGAGGAGGAGCATGAGGAGGATGAGGAGGAGGGGGAAGAGACAGCTTGGCCCGCTGCTGACGGTACACCGGCTGATTGCCTGTCATCCTTTCAGCGTGTATGGCCTGAGGAGGAGGAGGAGGAGGAGGATCCTGAAAGTGATCTTCCTAGTGAAGACAGCCATGTGTTGCGTACAGGTACCCTGGCACACATGGCTGACTTCATGTTAGGATGCCTTTCTCGTGACCCTCGCGTTGCACGCATTCTGGCCACTACGGATTACTGGGTGTACACACTGCTCGATCCACGGTATAAGGAGAACCTGCCCACTCTGATTCCCGAAGAGGAAAGGGGTTCGAGAGTGTTGCTATACCACAGGACCCTTGCGGACAAGCTGATGGTAAAATTCCCAGCCGACAGCGCTAGTGGCAGAAGGCGCAGTTCCGAGGGCCATGTTGCAGGGGATGTGCGTAGATCGAGCAGCATGTACATCCCAGGCAGTGCAACAGTCTTTAAGGGCCTGGCCAGCTTTATGGCTCCCCACCAAGACTGTGTCACCGCTCCCCAGTCACGGCTGAGTCGGCGGGAGCACTGCAAAAGGATGGTGAGGGAGTACGTAGCGGATCGCACGACCATCCTTGGTGACGCCTCTGCCCCCTACAACTACTGGGTGTCGAAGCTGGACACGTGGCCTGAACTAGCCCTGTATGCCCTTGAGGTGCTTGCTTGTCCTGCGGCTAGCGTGTTGTCGGAGAGGGTGTTTAGTGCGGCTGGGGGAATCATCACCGATAAGCGTAGCCGCTTGTCAACCGACAGTGCCGACAGGCTAACACTCATCAAGATGAACAAAGGCTGGATTTCGCCAGACTTCTGTTCTCCACCAGCGGACAGCAGCGATACGTAAGCAATACGTAGGCTGCACCCGCGGATGGAAGCTACGTTCTCTCTCACCATCCAAAACGGGGACATTTGTGCTTCATCAATCTGTGTCTAATATTCCTCCTCCTCCTCCTCCTGCTCCTCCTCCTGAAACCTCACGTAATCACGCTGAACGGGCAATTTTTCTTAGGGCCACAAGGCTCACTCAAATAATTTTTCAGAACAATTTTTATAAGTTTCAATTAGCTTAAAAGCGTTGGAACTTTAACTTGAACCAATTTTTCGTTACACTGGGCTGCCTCCAGGCCTAGTTACCACTTAAGCCACATTAACCAAAGCGATTCACCTGCCATCTTGGTTGGGCATGGCCAATTTTTACTGAGGTACATTAGTACTGTTGGTACACCAATTTTTTGGGGCCCTCACCTACAGTGTAATCATAGTAATTTCTATGTTCTTCGCCTGCACTCATGGTACAGAAAGGTGTGTGGGGTTGGCCTACAGTTTAGCTACATAAATGTCACTTGTGCCTTGGCTATACTAAGGCTACTGAAATGGAACGAAGACTGCGCTCCCGCTATACTGCTGCTTCAGAATTGTTACTGGGGCCTGTCTTGAGTGCTACTATTGCTTACATGGAACGAAGACTGCGCTCCCGCTATACTGCTGCTTCAGAATTGTTACTGGGGCCTGTCTTGAGTGCTACTATTGCTTACATGGAACGAAGACTGCGCTCCCGCTATACTGCTGCTTCAGAATTGTTACTGGGGCCTGTCTTGAGTGCTACTATTGCTTACATGGAACGAAGACTGCGCTCCCGCTATACTGCTGCTTCAGAATTGTTACTGGGGCCTGTCTTGAGTGCTACTATTGCTTACATGGAACGGACACGTGGAGAGGACACGTAGTGCCTCAAAAACATCCCCCTCCTCCTCCAACAGGGAAAACATTGTTGGCAAATGCCTTTGCATTGGTTCGTCTGGTGGCAGTCCAAGAATTTCACCTTTACCGACACTACAAGACAGCCCCCCCACCATCCCCCCGCCACGGCCCACTTAATCCTGGCCACATTCCGAAAACCAACAAAATACAACCGTGGTACTAGGTCCGCAGTCACCACCACATTACCACCAACGCGGTTACTGTTAAGGTGCATATAACCACGGACACGTGGAGAGGACACGTAGTGCCTCAAAAACATCCCCCTCCTCCTCCAACAGGGAAAACATTGTTGGCAAATGCCTTTGCATTGGTTCGTCTGGCGGCAGTCCAAGAATTTCACCTTTACCGACACTACAAGACAGCCCCCCCACCATCCCCCCGCCACGGCCCACTTAATCCTGGCCACATTCCGAAAACCAACAAAATACAACCGTGGTACTAGGTCCGCAGTCACCACCACATTACCACCAACGCGGTTACTGTTAAGGTGCATATAACCACGGACACGTGGAGAGGACACGTAGTGCCTCAAAAACATCCCCCTCCTCCTCCAACAGGGAAAACATTGTTGGCAAATGCCTTTGCATTGGTTCGTCTGGCGGCAGTCCAAGAATTTCACCTTTACCGACACTACAAGAGAGCCCCCCCACCATCCCCCCGCCACGGCCCACTTAATCCTGGCCACATTCCGAAAACCAACAAAATACAACCGTGGTACTAGGTCCGCAGTCACCACCACATTACCACCAACGCGGTTACTGTTAAGGTGCATATAACCACGGACACGTGGAGAGGACACGTAGTGCCTCAAAAACATCCCCCTCCTCCTCCAACAGGGAAAACATTGTTGGCAAATGCCTTTGCATTGGTTCGTCTGGCGGCAGTCCAAGAATTTCACCTTTACCGACACTACAAGAGAGCCCCCCCACCATCCCCCCGCCACGGCCCACTTAATCCTGGCCACATTCCGAAAACCAACAAAATACAACCGTGGTACTAGGTCCGCAGTCACCACCACATTACCACCAACGCGGTTACTGTTAAGGTGCATATAACCAGTCTGACTGGGGCATGCAGACACCTTGACAGAATGAATCGTGTGTGGCACATAGGTTCCCCATTGCTATGCCCACGTGTGCAGCTCCTGATGGCGGTGGCACAGGATTGTATTTCTCATTGCTTCTGTACAGCATTGTGGGCTATCGCCCCGCCCCTATTAAAGAGGGTCGCTACCTAGCCGTGCCAACCCTGTGCAGTGTGTGCCTGCGGTCCCTCGTCGTGGCAGACGCACTTCTAAATAGACATGAGGGTGGTGTGGCATGAGGGCAGCTGAAGGCTGCGCAGGGACAGTTTGCTGTGCGCTGTGGGGGGGAGGGGGTGCGGTTGGGCAGCATGTAACTCAGGAGAAGTGGCAGTGGAGTGTCATGCAGGCAGTGATTGTGCTTTGTTGGAGGTAGTGTGGTGCTTAGCAAAGGTATGCCATGCTAATGAGCGCTTTTCAGAAGTAAAAGTTGTTGAGAGGGGGGGGGGGCCCACTCTTGCCGGTATTGTGGCTTAATAGTGGGACCTGTGAACTTAGGATGCAGCCCAACATGTAGCCCCTCGCCTGCCCTATCCGTCACTGTGTCATTCCCATCACTTTCCTGAATTGCCCAGATTTTCACACATGAAAACCTTAGCGAGCATCGGCGAAATACAAAAATGTTCTGGTCGCCCATTGACTTCAATGGGGTTCGTTGTTCGAAACGAACCCTCGAGCATCACGGGAAGTTCGTTACGAATAACGAACACCCGAACATTTTGGTGTTCGCTCATCTCTAGTTATATTCTCTGTGCAATGCAAGCACATATTTTGCATGAGCAAATGCCCCTGTGTGAAGCCGCCCTTAGGCTGCCCATACATCATCTGACAGCTATCTCTCCCGACTCCTCCTTACACATGGACTGTCAACTTGGTTGTGTGTGCATGTTTTCTGTATAGAACAAGAAAAGCGGGCAGTCAAAATCCAACTACCAGATACTTATCTCCCTTAACATCAACCATCAGGAAAAGTGAGGGCCCCTCCAAGTACATTAAATGATAAACCAGTCCATTCAAAATTTGCATGTCTAGATCTGATGTGCATGGCCACTCTTATTGTACACTCGGTACAAGACAATTTTATGCAAATGGTATTTATACATATTAGGACATAAAGAAAGGTCTTGTTTATTGTGTGTTACATGTTATATGTTGAAATATTACATTATAATGCGATGCCCAGGGGCCTACCCACATAATTGTGATGCCTAGGAAGGAAACTGGCGGGGGCATATATCCAGGATACAGAGTGTAGGGGGCACCACTCACACCAGTTATTATTGTTTTAAAAACAGGGTCACATACTATTTTGCCAGTAGAGTCAATTTTCATGAAGGGTAGGCCCACCACAAGTGATGAGTTAACATTTGAAAAGTTTGGTTTACAGAACTTTTGCCAAATTAGTTCAAACTGAACCAGACGTTTACCAAAACCCCTAAAACTAGTGTATAACACAGCCTAAAAACTAAACAGCCCAGTATGACAGAGTATTATACAGGGCTTTTATGGCTCTTATACAGTTTTATACTCCAGTGTTCAAAACAAGTGTTGAGTGAACTGAGCCAGTAAAACCTTGTTTTGGGTAGAGCTTCGCTAAAAACGCAGTTTAGTTTGTGTCGGACGAAACTTTTGGTAAAGTTTACCCCAAAGCAGGGTTCTACTGCTTTGGTTTACTCAACATTACCCACCACCAAATAGTATTAGTACCATAGTAGGGTACAGTAGGCTGATGAGTGAGCTGCTTGACAACACATTCATGACACCAAACTGAATATCTATCCCAGGTAAAATAAAGACAGAAATCCTATCTTCATAACTATTGATGCCAATATAAAATTCATCCATTTTCGATTATGCATATAAATTAGCACTAGAGATGAGCGAGCGTACTCGGCCACGCACCTTTTTTGCCCGAGCGCCGCGATTTTCGAGTACTTCCGTACTCGGGTGAAAAGATTCGGGGGGCGCCTTAGGTGAGTGGGGGTTGCAGCGGGGAGTGGGGGGGAGAGGGAGAGAGAGAGGGCTCCCCCCTGTTCCCCGCTGCTACCCCCCACTCCACCACGCCTCCCCCCGCCCCCCGGCGCCCCCCGAATCTTTTCACCCGAGTACAGAAGTACTCGAAAATCGCGGTGCTCGATCAAGTAATTACTCAAAGCGAGTACGTTCGCTCATCTCTAATTAGCACCTAGGTTCTCAACTTGTTGTATGTGTAACTCAGCTGGTACATAATACGTCTCTAGGAAGATGGAACAATACCTCTGCAGCGCCACCTATTGGATGAATCAATGTACGACTTTTTAACAAGTCTGTAAAACAATGGTTGGGAATAGGAAACCAAGCGAGCCAGCGTGCATGGCCTTATAAATCTCCTCACTCACTTTTCAGGCGTCTTCTCACACCCCTTCTAGGTGCTCTCCTTGGGGAGAGATGATGCCAGCCATCGACCCACTCACCCCCTAGGTGTCTCCACACACTTTTTGGGTGCTCTCCTTAAGGAGAGACGATACCCCTCTTGACCCTTGTCTGTAGAAGACACTTTAATTGTCCTTATGTTTTCAATAGGCAGCACAAACAATATATAATAATAATTTTTTAACTTTTTATACCTTTCGAACAAATCTATCTCATGGTATACCAGTAACCAAATCTAGTAATGTTGTCTCCATATAAACAAATCTTATAATTCCAGTTCATCAGACCAATTTCATATTGCCAGGCATTAACTGGCGCCTACTAGATTGGTGCTAAAAAGTAAAATAGATGCATTTCTAAAAGATCGGTTTCATCTATAACCAAGTGACATTCTGCAATTGTCCTTGGTATATGTTTCCTTATTGCTGTGCTGACTAGAGAGATATCTAAGGTCATTCCCCACCAACGTAGGAAACACTTGACTATTATTCGGTAGATGACTAATACGTCTGAAGTAATCTAATGTCATACACAGCAAAGCGTGACTTGCTTGTAGATTACAATGCCTATTTATATTTCACCATAGACCTTATGTAGCAAATCCTTCTCAGATAAAAAGGAGCCACGTTGCCCAAAGCAACTCATTAGAGTTCAGTTCTCATTTATTTTAATTAACTAGGGAAACTATAACATGGGCCCTGACAGGTAGGCTGCTTGGTGCAACAAGGCTTTTGGTTATCCATCAGAGATATTTGGCGGAAATGACTGTGCCTGGACTGTGCCTGGTAATGGAGAACATTGATTAAAGGGGTTGTCCCGCGAAAGCAAGTGGGGTTCAGCACTTCTGTATGGCCATATTAATGCACTTTGTAATGTACATGGTGCATTAATTATGAGCCATACAGAAGTTATTCACTTACCTGTTCCGTTGCTAGCGTCCCCGTCTCCATGGTGCCGTCTAATTTCAGCGTCTAATTGCCCGATTAGACGCACTTGCGCAGTCCGGTCTTCTCCCTGGTGAATGGGGCCGCTCGTGCCGGAGAGCTGCTCCTCGTAGCTCCGCCCCGTCACGTGTGCTGATTCCAGCCAATCAGGAGGCTGGAATCGGCAATGGAACGCACAGAGCCCACGGTGCACCATGGGAGAAGACCCGCGGTGCATCGTGGGTGAAGATCCCGGCGGCCATCTTGCTAAGGTAAGGAAGAAGTCGCCGCAGCGCGGGGATTCGGGTAAGTACTAAACGGTTTGTTTTTTTAACACATGCATTGGGTTTGTCTTGCGCCGAACGGGGGGCCTATTGAAAAAAAAAATAACCCGTTTTGGCGCGGGACAACGCCTTTAAGTTGCCTGCTGATATATTTTGCCATTTGAATTCTAATATAACTTGGAAACAAAATCACTGGGCAGAGGAATCAAAATTCTATTCTAAATTCTTCTACCTAGACCTCTATGCTTCCTGATGGTATCAGAGTGACTATACTCTATTGAAAATTTGGCACCCTCTCGGGAACAAAAGGGCACAGTTTGGGTCAAAACATCAATAGGATGGCAGTAATAAATAGACCCGTTTCCTGTTTATCTACAGGCTTTTCTTTCACTCTTTTCCTATCTATTCTCCTATTACACGTGGGGTGAAATTTATTCTAGTGGTCCGGGCATGTGCTATTAACACTACTGAGCCTTTGAACATTCATAGCAACTACTGGCTGTAGAAGTAGGATTAGGGTGGTATCTGTTCATTATTTTTCTTGTATGTTTGTGCTGACCGAACATGTTTTAGTTAATTCTTCTTAAACGTTAAGTTTTAGGGATCATATCAGTGAAGGATTTAATAGAACTTGGAGTTTTTTTCTGTGTATTCCAAAGCTTTTTAACATATACTTTGCAAATTTAAAACAATGTAATGATTACATGATTGTAACTTGTTTTGATTGTAACTATAAGGCTCTGTTGACATCTGCACTGGGGATTCTATTCGGGGACTCCGGCAGGAATCCTGGATGAAATAGCACAGCATGCTGTACAATTTTGTCAGGGACAATGATGGGCAGCGTAATAGGAGTCAGACTGGCAACATCATAGTCAATGGGATCTGTCCAGTGCCATTCGGTTTCATCATGGGAAGGATCTGTGTACTGCAGGAGTCTAAACATAATGATAAGGCTGCCTGTTCACGGGCAAGATGTCATAGCCAGATCTGCGGCGATAAATCACCCGCGGAGCTCACATGACACGCTTTCCATAGGATAACTATGGAAAGCACAGCCCGACATTCACGAGCGGAGAATCATAGCGATTCTCAGTTCGCGTGATTAAAATCGTGGCATGCCACAATTCTCCGCGGTAAGCCGATCAATTTCGTAACGGTGCTCCTCCTCCCCCACGGCAGAATATAGCTAGCGATATTCCCTCGCGCCCGTGGACAGGCGGCCTAAATGTTCTCTGAGATGCTGAACATATTTTTTGTCAAACAGGTGAACAACATTTAACTATTACTACTTATAGATATGCTCACACAGGGCGGATAGGATGTGGATTTTTCTGTCCAAAATTTCAGAAAGAAATCCGCAGCTTTTATAGTAGCAGCAAACTGGAAAAGATTTTAACCCCTTAGTGAAATGGTCTACTTTGATGCTGAGGACACAATGATTTTGTAGGGAATTTCATCTCCACTTTTCAAAAGCCATAACTATTTTATTTTTCCTTTAACATGGTCACATGAGGGCTGGTTGGACAGAGCTTCATGGGGGCTTATGTTTTGTGTGACGAGTAGAGACAAGCGAGCATACTCGATAAGGCAAACTATTCGAGCGAGTAGTGCCTTATGCGAGTACCTGCCGTCTCAAAGGATTCAGGTGCCGGCGGGGGAGAGCGGTGAGTTGCGGGAGTGAGCAGGGGGGAGAGACTGGGAGAGAGATCTCCCCTCCGTTCCTCCCCGCTCTCCCCCGCCGCTCCCCGCCCCCCGCCGGCACCCAAATCTTTTGAGACGAGTGGGCAGGTACTAGCATAAAGCACTACTCACTCGGCAGTTCTGCATCCTCTCAAATCTGTACTTACTTTAAAGCTATCCTGGAAGTCACCTGAAGCTGATAATGAACTCAAAAGCTCAATTTATGCTTTTATTCTTGAAAGGCTCCATCATGCATATGACACATTCCCTTTGATCCATCTATATTGGCTTCCAACAGTTCCCATTGACTTTTAATGGGTCTGGTAAGTTTCTGTTTTTAGTTTACCTTTTAGAATAGTACAGCAGACTATGCTGTTCTGCCTGTGTGAGACCCATATAAACCAACACAAAGCCAGGCACTATGCAATGCAGAACAAGGAAGGGGAGGATTATGGTTTGTATATTTTCTGTACTTAAGAGGAAATACTCCACCCGTACTATTTATGTTATAGGACAAACAAAAAACGGGTTTTGCGACAAATAGAATCAATAATATCAAATGAGTAATGGAATCATATCAACTACTGTAGCCCTTTGTCACCAGTCATTGCAACATAGTTTCACTTCCTAAATAGTAAATGATACTGCACATACAGTAGATATACTAAGATCTGCCAGTGTTCATAATATAGCATGTAAATTGAATTCTCAATGTAATCTATTATTTTATTATATCGATTACATTTCTGCACATATTGTGTGTTTATTTGGTTATTGTACTGAAAACTAGTGTGCTTCTTATGTGAAGTTCAAGAATTAATCCAGGGAGATATGTAACATTTGTACAATCTCTAGTGTTAGGGATTCTTCATATACCACAATTTATAAATGTCTGCATTCTGTTAATGATAATGCCATGAAATGATAACAGATAGACTAAAACATAGCATTTTTTATTCAGACAAGAAAAATATATTCTCCACCATGAATCCCCTGCTTACTACATATTTGTCACATTGAGCAGTTTCTAAACTCTAAACAAAATAGACAAAGGTAACATTAGTAGTCACATTAGATGTACATAGAACCCATGTAAGGAAAGTAAGAGCTCCTTAAATGTAATATATGACCACAACTAGTTGTCTCCACACACTTCCTATAGCTTTGATATCACTAGTAAATGGGACCTCCACTTTGAGAATTAAGGAATTACATGCATTAACTTTGCAATGCATTAACATTTCAATAGCTAATGCTACTAAAGTTTTCAATGGCTTGGGCTACTTGGGGTAAATATATTTCTGGTGAAGAGAGAGAGAGAGTAATAGCTCTATATGATGCTCCATTGGTCCAATTTTGATACCTTTTGTATTTTTGAAATTTCAAATAGACTGAGCAAAGGGTTTCATTTTTTAGAGCAAAAATCAGAGCAGATAGGGGAAATCCTTTGCGTATGTCATTAGAAATAGTAAAGCAAGCAGAGAGAACTCCTGAAGTATATACTTGGATTGAGGGGAAGAGTTTAATGCCATGATTATTCAAAAAAATGTGGAGTTTGAAACCAAATTTACAATGAACTACTTGCAAAAATCTTCAATGTACCCAGTCGAATGCCTTTTCTGCATCCAAGGTCAGGAGAAGACAAGGCATTTGCTGGGCATTTACACCTGAAATTATGTCTATGAATCGATGCATAGCATTTAGTGTTTGACATTCTCTTACAAAGCCAACTTGGTCCTTTGCTATAAAACATGGAAGAATGTTCAATAGTCGACTTACTAAGACTTTAGAGTAAAATTTAAGGTCAGTATTAAGAAGCAATGTATGTCTAGAGTTAGGTGGAACATATTGGGTTTCCTAAGTTTGGGTAACGTTACGATTATAGCCTTCAACTTTCTTGTGGAAAGGTTCCCCTTTCTCTTATCTCATTAAACACTCTAAGCAGATAGGACACAAAAACCTCTGTATATAAATTTGTAATATTCATTTGTTAGATCATCTGGTACTTGTGATTTGTTGATTTTAAGAGAATCAATAGCAGTAACAATTTCCTCATATCTGATAAGGAATGACAAGTTTTTTACTTGAGCAGAAGTCAACTTAGGCTTATATGGGAAAGTTAAAATACCAGATTGCTTAGGCTGCGGTATCTGAGAATTCAGCTTCAAATGATGCAAAACTGAGTTGTACTCCACAACAACATTCACTGTTTCTATAGGGTCAATTACTTGAATATTGCTTGAGTTGTAGATATACGGGATCTTCAATTTAGCCTGTTGAGATTTAAGTAGTTTGGGCAGAATTTTACCCAGTCTATTGCTTTGCCAATAGAAGTTCATCTTTACATGGTGCAGTATCAGGCTGTATTCATAGAGGTTAAACTCATGTGACTGTGCTGATATCTCTGATGCTCTATTACAAGAATAATAAACTTTGTTGAGCCAATGTAGCCTATTAAGTTGAGACTGCTTGGGCCTTTATGTTTCAATTCCTCATTATTTTCCTGATCTCTGCTACCAGTAGATAAAAATCCTCACTTACATTCACAGAATGGGATGAATATCCATACAGACCTAATCAATTTCACATGAGAGAGGTGGATACACCAATCTGGGCAATCCTGATAGTCAAGTACATCATCAGTAGAACAAACCCCTCTCACAAATTGATAGCTCGTTAAAATGTATCAGTGTAGGTTAAAATGTACCAGCCTGAATTTCATCTCACACCGGATGTCTAGACTGTAAACTGTAAAAGCCTTGGATTTCATTTATGACACTGCAAAAATAATTCTTAAGGCGACAATGCACACTGGCAAAGTGGCTGCCAAGCCATCAGTCCTGATGCCCCCCAAAACATCCATATTCAACTTGCCAAATGTGCATCTAATGAGCATGAAGAAGGATTGATGACTGGCAACTCCAGAAGTTCTTATCCACAGAGTGAACAAAGGAAAATCCATCATGTCTGCAAGTTCTCATTTTTTTCAGATTTATATCCTATTGTGATCTTCCAACATAACTTTAAATGTAAGGGCAGATTTATTAGGTCAATCTAACACTAATATGCAGTAATTTCTATACAAACGTCTTTGGAACTCATGACATTAGTGTTGTATTGTCATGTTATGATCGCCAGCTCAGGCTTCAGCTGGGGACTAGTAGGGGCAGACCTTAAAATTAGGGTTATTTAGTTCAGAGGGGGAAAAGATCTGATGATCTATTTATACCCAGGACTATAGCTGTAACAAAGGGGCATCCTCTATGTCTAGAGGAAAGAAGGTTTCTCCAGAGAGTTTGTTTACCTGATCGTCAGCTCTGTAAATGATTGGCCAACGAACATGCAAACACTTGTTCATCAGTTGATTGGCTCATTTAGGCTTGCTGATCAGCTGCACATCTCCCTGTCTGAACAGTTGAATGCGAAGTTGACCAATTATAGCAGTACAGGGGATAATGAACATATTTAGGATCATTCATCCCCATGCTGAATATTATCTGCCCATGTGAAATCTAATAAACAAGCGCTGATCTACATGCTCATTGTCAGTCAGGCTTGTAGGACTGGCAAAAGATCTAAAAAGGATGTATAATGCCAATGCATGTTAGTACTTGTATGACATGGTTGATGGTCCTAACATGGATCTATGTCTGGTTAAGTGTAATGAAAACAAAGGTTTGGTACGGTGTTAGCCAGTAGAGCAAAATGTGATTGTTCCCAGCAAGAGAAACCAAGTAATCTTGTAGATATGATACCTTTTTATGGCTAACAAAAATACATGATGTAATAATAGCGAGCTTTCGAATCAACGCAGGGTTCTTCTTCAGGCTTATGGATTGGATCTGAAGAGGCATGGATATTTATACACACTTATAACATACATACTTATGACAAGGCACAGGCATGGATGTGATTGGTTTGCATTTAAAAGGAATTCTGCAACAGCAAACAAACTTTTTTGTCTAGGCACTGACAGCGGAGTGAAAGTTTTACGGTCCCTAAATTACTGGGGGGGGGGTCGTCAGGCAAGAAATGCTACAAGAGGTACACAAACATTTTTAGCTAAACACTGATAAGGGAGTGAAAGTTTATGGTCCCTGAATTACTGTAATAACTACTGGGGGGGGGGGAGGTCGTCAGGCAAGAAATGCTACAAGAGGTACACAAACATTTTTAGCTAAACACTGATAAGGGAGTGAAAGTTTGTTTACTGTTGCAGAATTCCTGTTAAGTGCAAACCAATCACTTCCATATCTGTGCCTTGTCATAAGTATGTATGTTATAAGTGTGTATAAATATCCATGCCTCTTCAGATCCAATCCATTTAAGCCTGAAGAAGAACCCTGCGTTGGTTCTAACGCTCGCTATTATTACATCATGTATTTTTGTTAGCCATTAAAAGGTATTATATCTACAAGATTACTTGGTTTCTCTTGCTGGGAACAATCACATTTTGGTTAAGTTTAGTCACAGAAGGTCTTGGTGTTGTGGGCATAATAAAAATAAAATAAATATTGTTATTTGTATAGCGCCAATTTATTCCACAGCACTTTCAGGTAATTTATTTATTACCCCCCCCCCCCCCACCAAGCTGGGTACTCATTTTACCAACCTCGGAAGGATGTAAGGCTGAGTCAACCCTAAGCCGGCTACCTGAACCATTGAGAGATTGAACTCACAACCTTCAAGTCGTGAGCGAGAGCTTAGGACTGCACTTCTGCTGCCTTAACATTGCGCCACACGATGATTTTTCTTCATTTTTACCTAAAGCTTTGTCTTTGATGTTGCAACTGTATACTAGAAGCCATTACAATGAGGAAATGTTGGACAATATGTGGCCAGACCTGGCTGGCTTATAGATACATTATACTCCTCTTGGGCACATACATGCAAGTAGTTCAGCATACTTATTGTATTTCAATATACAAGTAATTAAATATTTATGATCTCACTAATTAACAGATTCAGTATCTCACCTGCCAGAGATGATATGTTGATTATGACTCCTCCTTGACCTCCATTCTTTTTGTTCATAAGTTCTAAGCCGATATAAGTTCCTCTAATAACTGAGATCTGAAACAGAAAGTGGGATATGAGAATTGCTTCTACTGCATCTACGATAGATCTCAAGGACACTCTAATATGTTTTATGTAACACAAACTAATATACCAAGCTTACACCAGGTTCGCAAATGGGCAAAATGTAAGCAAGAATGTAATTTTGGTTTCTCATAGTATGAATTAAAGGTGGCTTATTTCTGGAAATACACATAAAATATCTATATTCAAGCGGATTTAGTTTACAGATATGGTAGTCTTATGTAGAACTCCAGCTAACAATCATGGTACAAGAGAAATGTAAAACCCCATAGTAACAGATGACACAATTCTTATTTATCACACCCAACATCACAAGGCAAAAAATAACGGCTCACAAAAACTAGTAATATTTTAACTGCATTTTGACAAAACAGAATAATAATTTACAGTCCCGGTAGCTTCAGTTTCTAAGAATCCTGCACTGTTGGAAATGTATTTTGGGCAGTGATTGTAAGAATGATTTGACCCTACACCTTAGGCTGGGTTCACACCAAATGCAGCTTCCAATGCAAATATGAACTTTGCCTTACAAACAAATACAAATATTACTTCAATTGAAGACAAGAAGAATATCGGATGGTTTAAAACACAGATCCTAATGACGCAATTAACACAGCTTACATAATTACTGCTGATTTTGAAAGGTGAGCACCTTCTTTTGTTTCACCTCATTTAGATATTTCTCTTTCATTTTAAGAGAGCATGAACACTTGCTCTACTACTTCAATGCATTGAATGGAGTCTTTGCTGCTCCTTCTCAGGGTTGACGGGAAGTCTTATGGACCTTTCACACAGGACTACACCCGCCTGCAGAATATTCAGCACCAAAATCTGAACTGCTACTATGCGGATTTTGATGCGAAATGAAAGAAATGAGAGTTCTGCTGGCAAATTAGCGCCGTAGTCGGCTGTCCAGATTTCGGTACAGAATTTATGGATGGCATATTCTGGAACGCTGTTATGGAATATTTTGTTCTATGTGAAAGGCCCCTGAGGGTGGGTCACACACAGCATTTTTGGAAAACACACTTGCAGTTTTTGATGTAGGTTTTTGAGCCAAAGTCAAAAGTGCATTAAAAAAGAATAAGAAATATAAAGAAAGGACACCTACTTCTCCTTCCTGCTGGATCCACTTCTGGCTTTGGCTCAAAAAACTGGATCAAAAACTACAAGTGTGTTTTCCAAAAAAGGGCTATATGTGAAGCCACCCGTAGCAGTTCATTTTAGACACAACTAGACTTTTATGATACATTTAGTGTTGACTTCAGAATTTTTTGTTTCATGCTCATTCTATGCAATTTAATATGGTATCTGTAATGTCTACACACATATTCTGGCCATGATATATATGGTGCTACTCACCATCTCAGGAGCAAAATAAAGTAAATGGGGGTAAGAATTCAACAATTGTATTAATATTTACCCCAGAGCAAACATGCTTGCTTCTGGTGGCCCCAGTAGCGTAACTATAGGGGGTGCAGGGGATGCAGTTGCACCCGGGCCCAGGAGCCTTAGGGGGCCCATAAGGCCTCTCTTCTCCATATATGGAGCCCAGTACTATGAATAAAGCATTATAGTTGGGGGCCCTGTTACAGGTTTTGCATTGGGGTCCAGGAGTTTCAAGTTACACCTCTGGGTGGCCCCATACATATTCAATCTTAGATGTAGTTTAATATTATATTAGTTTTCTGATGAGTTTATTCTTCATTAACACATTTTTCCAAAGGGCTGTGATGAAATTAACATCCTGCATATGGTATGGTGATAACAAAGTAAGCACCCAATCTTATGCAAGTTCAACTTCCTTTATCGTATAGAGTACACAGTTTCCAGAGTTTTCTTACATCTACATGGTTATTAGACATAATTCACGTCTCTCAGGAATTGCCCAGAATTGGTAATTCCTTACATGTCTGAACAGAATATATTTTTGGCATGTTAGCCTTGTTGATGCAGAAATTGAAGTATTCCAGAAACTTAATGTCAACACATAGATCTACAATCATTGTATCGGGAAGGTTCTGCAACTGGGTTAAAGGTAATCTTGTTCATGTTTCATTCACGTCAGCAGATGAACTATTTACAACACCTGCTGTTTGCTTTTAAAAAAGACAAGTCTCTGTGAAATTACCTTTGAGCTGTTCCCATTTATATGAAATATATATATACACCGACAGTATATTGTGTGCTTTACTGTCACAATAATAATTGGATAGGAACACCTGAGGGATCCAAGGCCTTTAGACATTACTCTGACATTGTTCCATTCTGTCCATAGAGGTAACGGCGTATGACATCTGTTAAAATTTTATACATTTTTCAAAATATCGAACCGATACACTAAAGCTAAAGCCATCTTTATTCGCCTCGTTCTCCCAGTCTACTCTTTTGTTTAACGTTTGTTTAAATAAAAATCAAACAATGAAAAGGTCAAAAGAAGACGTTTTCTTAACCTAATAGAAGGATAAAGCAAACACGGCAGATTAAAACAAGCAGAGAAGAGTGAAGTGAATGCCAAAAACAGCCATCTGGAAGTTTCAAACTTTTTGTACGTAATCGGGATGAAGCGGTCATTAATGTCAGCGCTCCATCACCAAATATACTGATGCCAAACACTAATATACTTCCAAGAGGTCTAACTGTGGCATTAATTAGGTCTTAACAAATAAAGATGAAGGACATGTAACAGTGCAGAGAGGAAGTGTCTGAAGCAAGAGTCATCATAGACTGCAAAATTAACTAGCGCTGTCGATTTATGATCCTAAATTAATGAAAAAACTTCAATTAGTATTCTGGGTATATGTACTTGAAATTGGAAGACAATGAAATTCATAAGAGGTTGTCCAGGATTTCAATAGGAGGATTTTTTTCTTCCCATTAACGATGCCACAACTGCCCATTGGCTGTGGCCAGTATCAAAACTAACTCCCATTCAAGTCAATGGGAATATGGAAAAAATACAATTTAAAAGAATTGTCTCTTTAAATAAAGGGCCCTATAGACGTTTTGTAGTGCTGCTGATTCATTTTAACTATTGAGCTATAGCTGCAGTCGACAGGAATACATTCAGTATGCAATCTTGTGGATCACAGATGTCAATATGGAGTACAGTGCTACAAAACGTGTCAGTACAATAATCGCCTTAGGCCAGTTTCACACAAGTGTAATACGAGCACAACTCCCAGCCCAACTATGGATCTAATAACCCAAACAGGCAGTATTATAGATCCGCATGATGCTCTCAACTCGGATCATTAGACACTGCAGTTGGCACCTATGGTTGTAATGCACCTATATTCTGCTTGTGTGACAATGGCCATAGCCTTTTACAAGTGAAAGTGATCACACATTGCACCTAAGGCACAATTCTGATAATACATATTAGGGAACGGTTATGCATGTCATTCCCTTATGTAAAAAAAACATCCTTGTATTTTTAGGAGATTCATCCCTTAGTTTGGAAAACAATTAAATAGAGATGGAGGCCCAATCATGAAATTTTTCCACTGGCTTTACTAATGTGTTAAAACTGTCATAAGCAGAGATATGAACTTCTGCCAACTTTTCATTACTTCCTCTCTGATTTATACTGCTTATGAAAGAGGTTGCAGGCTACTGACAGACAGAGGTGTGTCTATAATGAAGCAGCCAAGCTGATTGCCGAAGGCTCTAAGTTTTCATACTTTAACGTATTATAGTGTTTCAGATAACGCTGACTGTGCGACCACAAAAGATGCAAATTCAAAGCTGGCAGAACTATCTCCTGTGTTATTTCATTATTCTACCTTTTCCAGTATAAAATGCATTATTAATAGTTGACTTTGACCCCATTCACATGTGCTGGCAATGGTGTGATAGACTGTGCTATCATTGCAGTGCTAGAGAAAGCGCCACAGTAGCTGCATGCATTTTTTACAGCAGTTTTGCCCATATGGTGCTCTTGGTTTTTGAATAGAATGGTTGTCGTAACGAGCTTGAGAAATTAATTTAGAACAGGGAAAGTGTGTTTGTTGGAGGTGTAGATTTCTTTGTACAAACAGTAATTACAGCAACCATTCATACAAACAAAGGCTTCCATACATGTGGAGATGTAGAAATCTTTAAAACTTTCCTCCATTGATTTTTTTAATATACGAATAACTCTACTTCGTTCTTTTATCTCATGCATACACAGTTCCTTTCTGCAATGTGACATTAGGGAATGGGAAACCAGTTCAATTTGGTAATGCGTAATTTGTTAAGTGATGTACTGTGCAAATGTCAACTACCAATTTGTCTTTCTTTGGATTTCCAGTCAAAATGACCATAAAGTACAATTCCCAAAAAGTTGGGACATAAGTGTGAAATGTAAATAAATGTTAAGAAAAAAAGTATATAATGATTTTGAAATCTCATATAACCATATTTCATTCACAATAGAACATAGAATACACATCAATAGGGGAAAGTGAGACAATTCTTATCATTTAGAAATGGATGGCAGCAACACATCTCAAAATAGTTGGGACAGGGTTAATAAAAGGCTGTAAGAGTAAGTGGAAAAACATGTGCGTGTACCTACAAGGAGTATGTTAGAGAGGCAGAGTGTGTGAGAAGCAAAGGTAGTTAGAGGTTCTCCAATGTGTGAGAAACTGTGTCTAACAATCGTAGAACAATTTCAGAAAAATGTTCTTCAACGGAAAATTGTGAAGTCTTTGAATATCCCACCATTTACATTACATAATCTCATTAAGAGACTCTGGATAATCTGGAGAAATGTATGTGCATAAGGGATATTCAATACTGGATGCTTGAGCTCTGTAGGCCTTCAGCTCATCGTCCATCATTTATGCTGCATAAACGAGGGACGATGAGCTGATCGCTGATCGTTCAGTGTAAATAGCAGCTGTTCAGTATTGAACGGCCGCTATGTTAAGTCAATGGAGAGGGGCGGGGGAGAGCAAGAAGAGAAATCTCCTGCAGCTGCCCCCGCTGTGAAGCAACAATACCCGCTCCTGTGCAAAAGCACGTGAGCAGGTACTTGCCGGGACGAGTGTCGGGAATCGCTTGCCTGACATTCGTCTCTTCTAAATCGGCTTTAAGGCTCTGTTCTCATGTATATTTTAAAAACCATGATGCAGTGCTAGATTTGTTGCACAATGGACATCAGATTCGATTGACTTTTAATGGAGTACATTCAGTTCTGCTGCAGTGTCCCTCATCTTGACAGGAAAAATCGGCTACATTCAGCGCCAATATCCCATCAAAAATGAACATATCTGCGATGGAGGCTGCTAACAACTTATTATACCTTTAACAAACAAATTATAAACTCCACATTATTTTGGAGCATGAAGTGGCAGTAGAATCAGTGATTACTTCTATGGTGTGTACGAGTCTTTGTATGTTGAGTTTACACTAAGAAGCGCCTATAACGCCACAATCCATCTTCTGCTGCCACCATGGTTTCTAAGATCAGCAACTGGGATCTAGACATATAGCAGGTCGTGTGAAGGAGGCCTAATAATGAAATTAAAGGTTGAACCATCAAAAAAAACATGAACATCTTTTCAATGGTTTAAGACAGCTGAGGGCCCAATGACTGCATCTAGTAGGTGGACTCCACAGACATGTAGTATGCAACTTACCAAGTTAACTTCAATAGTCTTCTCCCAGTCTTTTTCATTGTTTACTCCAGCATTGTTCACCAGGATGTCCAACCTTCCAAAATGGTCCACTGTCTTCTGGAATGCATCTAGAACATAAAAGTGGCACATAAAAAGGAATGTCCTCTTTCTTTGAATATCTGGATGAATAAATGTATTGCATACATCATCACCATGCAAATCATGACATTTTAACAATTATCTCCTCTAGTACCTAATACCTCTAGTATGTTACACTGGCCTGTCTCCCGTCTATAAAGTTTTACAATGATTTCTCACATTAATTTATTGCTGAAATCTATGATTTCATGCAAAAATAATTCTTAAATAGGACAGGCTTTACACAGCGTTTTGCCGTGTGCCCAGTCTTTCCGTCTCGGGGTTCCATCACAATTTCTGAAAACGGCATTTTGACAGACCCCTTGATAAAATTAAAGTCAAAGTTCCTGTCCCTTTCCGAAATTTTTGGAGGACAGAATAATGTAGTCCACTAGATGCCAGAAAGAAACAAAACCAGGTCAAACGGAGACCAAAGTGGTCTCCATTTGGCTCATTAGCATTTTCTGTCCTGTTGCACTTAGGATCCTAAGAGAGTTTGCTACCATGTTAGCCAGTAGAGCAAAGCGTGATTGTTTGATAAGAGAAACCAAGTAATCTTGAGGATATGATACCTTTTAATGGCTAACAAAAATACATGATGTCATAGGAAGCTTTCGGGTCCTCCATCAAATCCTTCATCCGGCAATGATGAAGGGTCGATAGAAGATCCGAAAGAACAATCACACTTAGGATCCTGGCATATCTGATTCCTTTCTGAAGAATTCAAGTCTATGGCAACATGCTGCTATACGATACACATTCTTTTGGGCTCTTGTTGCACCATCCTGTTTGAGGTCCGTTTTTTTCATGATAAAAATTAGGGTGTTTTAGGTCATGTTTATGTGTGTGTCAAAGCAGATGAAGCACAAAAATAGGGTGGGAAAATGCCAGGCATCATGTCTGTCTATCTATATATCGATGGGTGGTTTCACATCAGCGCTGGAACCTCCCATCCGAATTTCCATCACTGATTCAGCACAAAATACCAGAAGAAATAGAGCTGCATATAGCGCAACTGAGTGGAAAGTGAACAGACCCTATGATAGTCAATGGGGTCTGTTCGGCTCTGTTTGGTTCCATCATAAGACGGAGCCATTAAGTAAGGGGATTCCCCTTTCCTGCTCCCCGAACTGAGCAGGAAACCGGAACTCCCTATGCAGGTGTGAAAGAACTCTATCTATCTAATCAATCTTATGTTACACATAAATATTGCATTTACTATAATTATAATTGTCACTTTATTAAAGCCCATTTAGACGGGACAAGTGTTGGGCAAAGATGTGCCCGACACTCGTCCCCACACATACTAGCTCCCGTGCATCTGCAGCATAAACGATGATCGTTCAGTGTAAATAGCAGCCATTCAGTACTGAACGGCTGCTATGTTTATTCAATGGAGAGGGGCAGGGGAGCGAGAGGAGTCAAATCTCTTCCTGCTGCCCCGCTGTTTCCAGCGATACTAGCACGGGAGCTAGTATGTGCGGGGACGAGTCTCGGGCATCGTTTGACTGACACTCGTCCAGTATAAATGTGCCTCTACTCATTGAACTCTGAGCTGCTGCAAGGCTCAGGTTGGGTTTAGCTTACCACCCCACTCCCATTTATCTTTACCTCTCAACTGTTCTTGGTCTGTGACATCACACTGGATAAATAATAACCTATTACTTCCAAACTGCTCTTCGAGGGAGGTCTTACATTGTTCACCCGCTATGCGATTTAGATCCAGCATTGCCAGCTACACACAAAAAAAGAAAAACATGAAAACACATGAATAATTCCTTAATGAGTAATTGACGCATTGTATAAATACATACATACTTTGAACCCATAACATGAATAGGTGTGATCCCTTCATCAAGAGTTTTAAACACAATTTTTTTAACAGGTAAGCAGTGCTCTAAAGTAGGAAGCAGCATAGTGAGGACTGGATTTTCCTTTCTGTATACTTCGTAAGCATGTGAGAGACTAACTTCAGCTAGTAAACCTTCTAAGAAGAAAAGTGGTGGAGAACATTTAGTAAATCAGTCACACATGTAGCACTGGAAGATGATTAGTGCTTTTGCCAACATACACATTAAAATCAGTACTATTAGCAAAAGTAGCAGAAGGCACAATGCTGATGTCCATTTTTTGCCTTTAATTTCATGCACTAGTAAAACTTAATTTTTTTGCATAAGCTAAACTAAGTTTGAGCCATAATGTGCCCAGAGCCTTCCTTATGTCGGGATCACATGGCCATAATTAGCTACGACATTCGTGCAAGCTCGCACCAACTATGCAATGACATGCGTACTTGCTGCATGCCATCAATCCCTATGCATTATCCTGAAGTATATATGCGCATAATATAGATCATGCTGCAATTTTTTGGTGCATATTTTGCACTGTTTGTGTGAGCGGCATCATTAAAGTATATTGGATTTTGCTACTGCGTATTATGCGTGCAAAAATCTAGTGGATAATACACAATAAGCATACAGTCGTGTGAGCCCTTTATGCAAGTGACCTCTCTATATCCATCCGATCATAAAGTACCTAATCTATACTGCTCAAATAACAGTGTTGTACACTGGCCAAATTAGCTTACCATACACTTACTTAAAGGGGACCTATTACCTCCCTACAGCATCATAAAGTAAGTTATAGTGCTGTTCAGTGAGATCATAGGGAGCCAGATTATATATTTTTTATTCTCCCCACTCCCTAGTTCCATCGCTCTCTACCGGTGAAGATCGCAGGGCACACAAAAATTAAACTCTTTTCAGATTGACATGCGCATGCTCTCCCATACAAGCCTATACATTTTCCTTTTCATTTAGCAAAAGTAAGATGTTCTTGTTCCCCATCGCAACAAATCGCAATACAGCTTTCATTTCTCAAGCTGCTGGGGTAAAATAAGCTGCACTGTGATTTGTGGCTATGGGGAACAAGGACAGTCCTACTGTTAGATGGCTTTATTCTACTGTAATTGTCACTAGGGAGATATGCCAACGAAGATGGGAGAGCGTTTTGAGTCCTGGATTTTCACGTCAACCAGTCTGTTATTAGTGTGCAGCGTCATTTTTGAACAAAGTTTGGTGAAGATCCAACCAGCAGGTGCACAACTCATAAGTGGTACTCCAATTTTAAGGAAAAAAGTTGCACCCGTAAGTGAAAATCATCTTGCCATCCACAAATAAACTTGGAAACAGCGAAGCGTGTTCGTGCAAGGTTCATACAAAGTCCTCAGAAATCCACCGTCAGAGCCAGCAAAGAAATGGACTTCCCGCAGTCAACTGCATGGAAGAGTCTGCGCAAATGTTTGCAATGTTATCACTATCGACTGCAGTTTTTACAGAACCTTAAACCGGGGTGACAATGCTAGGTGATGTTCTTTCTGCTAGAGTCTGCAAACTATGATGGAAACCAATGGTTTTATTGACTCTTTAGTATTTAGTGATGAAGCTGCCTTCCTCCTTTCCGGCGCAGTTAGCAAACATAATGTCAGAATCCGGGGGAGGGAAACCCACATGTCTACATGGAGCGGATGCATGACTCCCACTACGGTGAATGTGTTTTGTAGGAAAGTGTTATAGCACAAAACATATGAGCAAACAATCACAGGCATTTACCTGGAGATGCTACAGATATGTCTTATGCCGCAGCTGGAACACAAAATCCCAGGTTTCATCTTCCAACAGGCCGGGGCACCTGCTTCCCCCACCTCCATGAAGTCAGAAGTGAGCTCAATAGGGGACTATCAAACAGATGGATTAGGCGTAAAGGTCATGACGATAGTAAACTTTTTCCTTGGCCTCCGCATTCCCCAGACCTTACGCCTAGTAATTTTTGTCTCTGGGGGAGTGTTAGAGTCTACATACATCCCTTACCCCCCACCAAGCATGATCTATAAATAAGCCATTGCATAAGTTAATCATGATCCGCTACAATGTGTATGGCAGGAACTCAACTACAGACTCCATGTGTGTTGAGTGACAAAGGGGCTCACATTGAACACCTCTGATATGCAAAACATTTTTGACAGTGTGCAACAAAACTTTTTGAGTTTCCGTTTCCATTGATATCAAACTTATGTATACAAGTGTCATTAAACGTGAGTTATGAGTGTTTTTTAAATTGGAAAGATCATTTACTATAACCCTGTACTAGACAGTGCCTAAGGAGCAGTACCCTAACATGCCTAAGTGAATACTACTACATAGTGCTCTAATAATACCAACATATGGTAACCAAATAACAGTTTCATACATCTAATAACAGTGCTATATATGTCTGAATGATAGAGTTATACAAATGATATTAACATAAATGGTGTCTGGAAGCTTCAAATGGTAGGCTGTGATTTTCTCTTCAGCAGCGGCAGGTTGCACACTCCTATGGGGAACCCTGTGTGTGCCTTTAAGGTATAATTCCACTTTAGTAATTTGTTAATAAACTTTATTCAAGATAGTCTTTTTGGTGGTTTAAAAGAATCTCTTCCACTGTGAACTTCTATCAGTTCTGAGACTTTGGAAGCAACAGATTGTAAGTAATGATAATCCTCCTCACATTCCTCCAGACACGTCAGTAAAATATTTCAAAGGCTTGATCTCTTTGATTTAATAGTATCTTTGGTGACTAATAGAAACTACATGTTCCTTGATTTGATTTGATTTTTGTCAAGTTGTTTGGACACAAAATGTTTGTTCATTACGAGAGTCTGCAGAGGAACACTCATGTGCAATAGAGGAGGAAGACGGGATCCGGCTTGGAGGAGCTCCCACTCCAGAAGTTGCTTACAAATATTGATGCTAGGAATTTATCAGAACAGACACGTCCACATAATTCTTGTAACGCATAAAGATAACTGGTTGAACATGTAGGATTCCTAAGCTTCAACATAACATCGTCTATTTATAGTGAACAGGAAATATGCTCTTAAAAACTGTTGATACAGAATATTTATAGTGGAAATCAGATGCAAAAAAAGAAAAGCTACAAAACAGGAAAAACATGGGCTATAGAGTAAAATACCCCTAATATTACATTTATTATATTGTCCAGTAAAAAATGTTTTATTTATTTAGAACCCAGTTATGCGTGTGTCTGAAATAAAGCTAATTAGATTGTGAGCCCTTTTGGGGTAGTGGACTGATGTTAATGGCCACAATCTTAATGCAGTGCTGTGGAAATGTTAGTGCTATACAAACAATGTGAAGAAACTAAAATAAATCAGTAGGGTCAGACCACTATTAGATCATATTATCATCATTGAGGGGAATTACTGACTCAGGACACTAACTTTGAGCGTCCACTCAATGGAAGCCGTTCTATCTGCGGCTCATGCACAGCTGACACTGCAGACGGGCCGCAAATTCCACAGGAAAGCAGGAGTTTGAAAAAAACTCACAAATCCGCAGTACAGAAAAAGGAAGACCCTCTCGGATAAGCAGGGCCCTTGGCTGTGGGCAGGGTTGGATTCTCTTGCAGGCTCCGGTATGCAGAGTCTGATCCGCCTGTGGACATGAGCCATAAGAGACTTAGCATGACCATGTATTACAGAGTTGCCTACTCGTACTGCATTTCCCTTGTAGTGGTGCAGTTTGTTATCAAAGCAACTTTGCCCTGATGTGTATGTATTATGTAACTACATGCTATGCCTCACACACTCACTCATCATCACCATAGCATCTACTAGGTGGGCCACAAAAAAGTAGCCTGACACTACATTTTTATGAAGGGGTAAAGAAGATGACTGGGGAAGGCAGTAGCAAACCACACCACCAAAACAGTCTGCCAAGAAATCGTCACAATGTGATATCGCCCTAGGAGTCGGTCACGACTCGGTGCTTGCACCAGGGGACTTTACCTTTTACCTTAGCTAAAAGAAAATGTGTCTTTGTTGCACATAGCAACCAATCCCAGAACAGCTTTAATTTCTTACTGCTGGGTAAAATGAAAGCTGTGCTGTGATTGGTTGCTATGAGCAACAAAGAATTTATTTTAGAGAGCTTTCATAAGAGTGATGGACTAATTTACAATGGTGCATCTGGTACAACAAACTTTATTGGAATGTTGTTTACCAGGATATATTTTAATTAGATGCACTAAGAATAAAATAAAAGCCTGCAGAGCCTTTTTACAAATGTTGCCAATGTCTATAAAAGTAGGCACAGCAGAAGTATCGTAGGAATCCACTTCATATTCCAGCGCTGGCACGTTATGCGCTGGACTGCACATGCACACTGTCTCGCTGGCCGACACTCTTGCAGTGGATCCGGACAGGTGAGTATAGGACCTCTTGGGGGGGGGGGGGGGGGGGGGGTCTGATTCCGCTGTGAGATTTCGCAGGCAGAATCCGACCTGGCCATGGGCATTAGCCCTAACTCATTTAAGAAACTTTAGAAATGCCACCAACATTGCCACTTACTATGGGTATAAAAGACAAGTGCAGCCATGTTTAACCTATTATGCTAATTAGTTTATGTAGAAGATGACATCCTTCAACCGGTATGTCGCTATAGCCATAAATGCCATTTTTCAATAACAAGACAGAATTTCTGTAGTTGGAAACTTTCTATTTGAAATGTAATTAAAAGCAGCAAATTTTTACCATCACCTAAACAACTGTCGAAACTGGATGCTACATGCATTGCTGATAAGCCTTTCTTAGAAGACACCAATCATAAAA
Organism: Eleutherodactylus coqui; assembly: GCF_035609145.1. Lineage (NCBI taxonomy): Eukaryota > Metazoa > Chordata > Amphibia > Anura > Eleutherodactylidae > Eleutherodactylus > Eleutherodactylus coqui. Next base: position 107,516,734 of record NC_089843.1, on the reverse strand, counting down.
TGCAGTAAACTGATAAATGAATTACTCTAAGGCTTATGCCACACATGGAAACTGTGGTCACAATTAATTCCTCTTCATTAACAATTCATCAAAACTTTATTCTTTCCTTAAGGAAAAACATTAGTTAAGACTTTTATGACATTTCCCCCTATATGAAGCATCATACAGATACGCAACAAGTGGAAAAATATGTGGGAAGTGTGTCAGAGCGCCGTCTGGACTCTTGAACCTTCTCCCCACAACAACTAATGGTTTATGTAATTTGACTGTGTTAGGACATGTGAAATAATTACTCATCCAACTTAATAGATAGCTCTTAACTAGAATGATGTAATAGTAATTCATACTCTAGTGCTTGTATCCTGTCCGGCTAACACAGGATTAGCAAATGACTATACATCTCACTCGAGCTTTATTTATAAATGCATTTAACCCCCCCCCCCCCCGAGTACAGTCTATTTACAAACCCCAATCAGCCTCGTACTGAACAATATGTTCATTCTAACAACTTAATAAGCCACTCATCCTACTTATCTTATGACACAAATGTCTTCATGTATGGAAAAAAAACACGGAAACTGATGGTGTTCTGATCTAATTGTATCTTACACCCAAGTAAGTGTGTTTGTGCTACTTGTGTATCCTTCTTCTCTTCCTGCTGCTTGTGTTTCTCATAATTATCAGATAATTTCACATTCCTTCCTGCAGCTTATTCTTGTCTTGAAGGCCTAGTATTTGCTACAAGCATGCTTCCAGATGTGATAACTTCAAGTTGATGTGTATTTGCAATTGCAAAATGAAGCATATTTCACTATATACAATTTTTGATCTCTTTGCTCCTAACTGACTATGCTTCTTGAAAGTCCCCCGCCAACAGCTCTGGGTTCCGGCTGTGACAAATTGTTTACAAGCTGCAGCAGCTTGTGTACAGGACAATACAGGCTGTTGCGGCCAATCACAAAACTAAGCAATCGATCGCCGAGATCTGTGATTGGCTGCAAAGCCTGTGATGTCCCATACATAAGCTGCTGAAGCTTATAAAAAGTGCATCGAAGAAAAGACCAGGATCTGCCCATTGGCGACTTGTGGGGAGTCAAGAGAAATGATCATTAGCTGATTTGTTATTTTTTGCCATGGGAGACCTAGTTTTAACAAAAAATTATATACTGAACAAAAACCCCTCAAAAATAACGATATCAATTGTATGACCACAAATGCACGAAGTCTGATTGGTAAAGTGGGTGAGCTTGAAGCAAGAATGACTGATGAGAGTTATGATATAGTTGGAATAACGGAAACATGGCTTGATGAAAAGTGCGATTGGGCAGCAAATTTACAGGGGTACAATCTCTTCAGAAGAGACCGAAGGAACCAGAAAGGGGGAGGGGTATGTCTGTACGTCAAATCGAACTTAAATCCGAGACTACGGGAGGACATAGGTGTAGGAGACGAACAGGTGGAATCTCTGTGGGTAGAAATACAGGGAAGAAAAAATAACAAAATCCTGATAGGGGTCTTCTATAGACCACCAAAAGCAACAGAAGAAACTGAAAACTTACTATTAAGGCAGATAGAAGAGGTGTCAAAGCGCAACGAAGTAATTATAATGGGGGACTTTAATTATCCAGATATAATATGGGAAAATGAGACCTGCAAATCTCACAGGGGTGATAAGTTCTTGAGAGTAATTAAAGATAATTACCTGAACCAACTAGTGCAGGAATCAACAAGAGAGAGGGCCATTCTGGACCTAGTACTAACTAACAAACTGGACCGAATAAAGGGGGTACAGGTTGAGGGGCACTTGGAGAACAGTGACCACAATATAATCAACTTCCAGCTGTCATTCAATAAGAAGCCTTATCAAGGAGCGACAAACAAACTAAACTTTAGTAAAGCAAAATTTGATCAGCTTAGAACTACTATGGGTAACATTAAATGGGACAACATCCTCAAAAATATCAGTACAGAGGACAAATGGGAAAAGTTCAAAAGGATCCTAATCACCTCATGTGAGCAGTTTATTCCCTTTAAAAATAAAAGAAACTCAACTAAAAGGAAACCAATGTGGCTCGACAAGACGGTAAGAGGGGCAATAAACGAAAAAAAGAAAGCGTTCAAACTACTAAAGCAAGAAGGCAGCGAAGAAGCGCTAAAATCGTACAGGGAAAAAAACTAAATATGCAAAAATACGATCAAAATTGCTAAGGAGCAGGCGGAAAGAGTGATCGCCAAAGAGAGCAAAAACAACCCAAAACAATTTTTCCACTATATTAACAGCAAAAGGATTTGCAGGGAGAGCACTGGCCCTTTAACAAATAATGCAGGAGGAATCGTTGAAGATGATGGAGGGAAGGCAAATCTATTAAATAGTTTATTTTCAAGCGTATTCACAAACGAAAAGGAAATCCCACACGAGATACAGGGGAATAAAATAAACCGCTCGCAAAATATGTCATACCTAACGCAGGAGGAAGTGCGGAACAGGTTAAAGAAGATTAAAATCGATAAATCGCCAGGCCCAGATGGAATACACCCAAGGATACTAAGGGAACTAAGTGATGAGATAGCTAGGCCGCTATACCTAATATTTCTAGACACTATCAAGACCGGTGTTGTACCATTGGATTGGCGCATTGCCAACGTGGTTCCAATTTATAAAAAGGGGACCAAAAGTGAGCCTGGTAACTACAGGCCGGTAAGTCTCACCTCAGTAACGGGAAAATTTTTTCGAGGGGATTCTGAGAGACGCCATCGATGAGCACCTCAGGGAGAACAAGGGAATAACTCCTCACCAGCATGGATTCATGAAGGGTCGCTCATGTCAGACAAATCTGATCAGTTTCTACGATGAAGTAAGCTCTAAGCTGGACCTGGGAGAGTCTTTTGATCTCATATATCTGGACTTCTCTAAAGCGTTTGACACCGTGCCACATAATAGGCTAATATACAAAATGAGATAGCTTGGATTGGGTGAAAACGTGTGTAACTGGGTTAAAAATTGGCTCAATGATAGAAAGCAGCGGGTGGTAATAAATAGTTCATACTCTGATTGGGCCACAGTCACTAGTGGGGTGCCACAGGGTTCAGTATTGGGCCCCATTCTGTGCAATATATTTATCAATGATCTGATAGAGGGGCTACACAGTAAAATATCAATATTTGCAGATGACACAAAATTATACAATATAATTAATGCAATGGAGGACAATGTGCGGCTACAAACTGACCTAGATAGGCTGGGGGCTTGGGCAGACAAAATGGCAAATGAAGTTCAATGTTGATAAATGTAAGGTTATGCACATGGGCAGCAAGAATGGATGTTACCAATATTCACTTAATGGGGTACCGCTAGGGAAAAGTGAAATGGAAAAAGACCTGGGGGTACTAGTGGATTGTAGACTAAACTGGAGTAACCAATGCCAATCAGCTGCTGCAAAGGCAAATAAAGTTTTGGGATGCATTAAAAGAGGTATAGGGGTGAAGGACGAGAACTTTATCCTTCTATTATATAAGGCACTTGTCAGGCCTCACATGGAATACTGTGTACAGTTCTGGTCACCGGTGCTCAGGAAAGATGTTACGGTATTGGAGGGGGTTCAAAGAAGGGCAACTAAACTAATACATGGAATGACGGGACTGGAATACCCAGAGAGGCTATCCAAATTGGGATTATTTACTCTGGAAAAAAGAAGGTTAAGAGGCGACCAAATAACTATGTGTAAGTACAAGAGGGGACAATACAAGGATCTCCCAGAATCTGTTTATACCCAGGACTGCAACGGTAACAAGAGCGCATCCGCTACGTTTAGAGGAAAGCAGGTTTCATCACCAACATAGAAAGGCGTTCTTTACTGTTAGAGCAGCTAGACTGTGAACTCTCTGCCTGAGGACGTAGTGATGGCAAAATCCTTAGAGGAGTTTAAAAGGGGACTTGATGTCTTTCTGGAGAGGAAGGATATTATAGGCTATAAATCTAAGGTTATTTGTTAATCCGGGTATACAGGCAGGTAGGAACTATTAGGGGTTGATCCAGGGAACAGTCTGATTGCCATTAGGGAGTCGGGAAGGAATTTTTTCCCCAAAAGGGCTAATTGGCTTCTGCTCTTGGGGTTTTTTGCCTTCCTCTGGATCAACAAAACAGGAGGATAACAGGCTGGACTAGATGGACATTGTCTTCATTCAGCCTTATGAACTATGTTACTATGTATGTTACTATGAACAAACCTTCTAATTTTTATATTTCACCACTATTTGTAGGGGATCTGAGCAAGGCAAAATTTATCCCACCGACCTGGTCAATAGGGCAATATAACTCCTTTGTCCTATTGCAAATATGACTCAATAACAAAGTTTCTAAAATTGTTCAAAGTTTTTTTAAATAGGCAATGCACTTTCTGCAACAATACAGATGAATATAAAAAAATATATATTTTCTTTCCTTACTTATCAGGCCCCTTCTCCCTCACCCGCCTAAACTGTTGTACCAAGATCAGAAGTCATCTCCTATCCACAAGATAGAGGATAACTTGCTGATAGGTGGAGTCTAACCGCTGAGACCTCCACCAATCTCGGGAACGAGGTCCTGTGTCCCCCCTCTGCCTGTCCTTGCAAGAGTTACTTCTCCCTCCACAATGATGTTAGAATGAATGGAGCGCTGGATAAGCACATGCGGTCAGCTCTCCATTCATTTCAATAGGGGTGACAGAAATACCCAAGTGCTTGCCACTCAGCTATCTCTGTAGTCCCATTGAAAGTGAATGGAGCATCAGCATGCTTGCACGACCAGCACTACATTCAGTCTCCTCCTCACTGCAGCGGGTGCAATTAGCCCACAGTGAGGAAAATGGGGGAAACGGGACCCCTGTTCTGGGGATTGGTGCTGGTCTCAGTGGTGAGACCCCCACTAATCTGCAAGGTACAAGTGCAAAGCTTTTAACTCACTATGAAAACAACTGAAATCCACCTTGGTAGACAACTAACAGCTCATTAACAAATCAGATTGCAAGCTGTCCATAGAAGTCTATAGAAAGAAAAGGAGGGAGGAAGGTAAGCAGAGAAACAGATATACGGATATGATGCTGCAGCTAACTGTAAGGGCTCCTGTTCAAGGGCGTGATTCCGCCGGCGAATCACACTGTCTGAAGCTTTCCATAGCGGCCCCCTGTCCACGAGCGGAAAATCATTCTGATTCTCCAGTCACGGTTGGCAATTCCCGCCATGCTGCAAATTGCCGCGATTCTCCGCGGTCAGCCTATCTGTCAAATAGGCTGACAGCTGAGATCCGTCTGCTAGCTCCTGCTCCCAGGCGTCTGCTCCTGCAGCAGAGATCCGCTGCGGGATACCGCAACGCCCGTGGACAGGCAGCCTAAATGTTTTACTGTCTCACAGAAACTGCTCTATAATGTTCTCCATGAGGCTTCTACTTCTCTGTATATGAGACATATTGATAGGGAAGCAGAATCTCCTCTACTTTGCGTGTGCAGAGTATGGGAACCATCATAACAACTAGTCTCCACCAACCAGTTCAGGGAAAACTGAGAATCAGAGATGAAGCCTGTAGAGGATTAAATGGTTGTAAATGTAGGAAACCAATCCTACCAGATATAGTGCTGCACCTCACGTGCACACACAACAGCTTCTTCTGAAAAGTTACATCAAACTAAAGGTACAATAAACAAAAAAATAGGCAACTCAGTACAAGCTGTGTTTACATAGACACAGGATTTTTTTGTGTGAAATTCAGCATTTCATATTAAATGGAACAGATCAGCAGATGTGAGGTCTAGTGGAGTTTTGTTACAGTGGAATTGAGATAATAACCATAATCCTTTCTTCCCTTGGGGCCTGGTCACAGCTGCCATTGCTGCAATTCATGTTCCTACACAATGATGAAGATACTTTGCGCACACAGAAGTTTGGATGTATTCTTTTTCTTAGTACCTTTTGCATGTTTGTTCAAGTGATATAAATGTTTATTTGTCCTTCATTGCAATTACTCATGGCTTGGAAAGAACTCTTAAAAAGTGTTTAGCAGCCAATGTATATATCGTTTATTGAGTTCTGCATGCTATGAGATAAAGAACCCACTTAGACTATTTGGGTGGACACATGGTATACTGTATGTGTCAAGCATATAGCCCAGTGGTGGCGAACCTATGGCATGCATGCCAGAGGTGGCACTCAGAGCCCTCCCGGCTGGCACGGGTTGCCGTCGGCCGCTCACCACGTTAGTGAATACCAGCAGCGGCCGCGGCTTCCCTGACGGCATTCACTCAGCAGCGCTGCTAGCGGTGCTGATCCAGGCCACAATGTGACATCAGTGTGCAGCCGGGATCCTCCTCCCCCCTCCCCTGACGTCTCCTACTTGATTCCGCGAGAGCAGGTGAGGAGGCGTCTGGCAGCACAACGACATCAGCGTGCACCCCGCAGTCAGGGCTGCTGGCGGCGCGCCGGGCAGAGGAGCAGCGGCACTTCCACGAGGAGGCGGAGGGGGTAAGTATGTGGGTCTGGGGCAGTGGTGGCGAACCTATGGCACGCGTGCCAGAGGCGGCACTCAGAGCCTTCCCAGCTGGCACTCGCCGACGTCGGCCACTCACCACATTAGTAAATACTGGCAGCGGTGCCGCATCTCCCCTGCTGGTATTCACACAGCAGCGCTGCTAGAGGCGCTGATCCTGGTGCACACTGTGATGTCAGTGTGCAGCCGGGATCCTCCTCCCCCTCCTCTGACGTCTCCTACTTGGTTCCACGAGAGCAGGGGAGGGGAGGAGGTGTCTGGCAGCACATCCCAGTATACTCCTGGGATCAGTGGCAGCAACAGCGCCAAGCAGAGGAGGTGGGGGTGGGGGGGATTTGGGTCTCAGAGGAAGGGGCTATATTACTACATAGGCCACTGTGGAATGTCGCTATTACTACTGGGGGCCACTGTGGGATGTCACTATTACTACTGGCTACTGTGGGATGTCACTATTACTACCGGGGATGCTGTGAAGTGTCACTATTACTACTGGGGCCACTGTGGGGTGTCACTATTACCGCTGGGGCTGCTGTGGGATGTCACTATTACCACCGAGACCACTGTGTGGTGTCACTATTACTACTGGGGGGGCACTGTGGGATGTCACTATTATGACTGGGGCCACGGTGCGGTGTCACTATTACCGATGGGGCCGCTGTGCGGGGTCACTATAACCACTAAAGCCGCTCTGGGGGAGTCACCATTGGCACTGGGGCTGCTCTGGGGGGGGGTCACCCTTACTGCTGGGGCCGCTCTGGGGGGGGGGGGTCAATATCACTGCTGGGATATGTTTACACGAGGTGGAAATGCTGCAGAATGTCCTCAGCGGAAATTTCCATGGCAAATTCCACAGCATTTTCGCATGCAAAAGAAGTCAAAATCTGCACGCTGTCTATTTTGAAACAGCCTTGTCCTTTTAAGAACGACGGGGGTAAAAATCATACGTCGTGATAAGCCCCGCCCCCTGACTTGTTGGCACTTTACAATAAATAAGTGGGTTTTGAGTTGCAGTTTGGGCACTCGGTCTCTAAAAGGTTCGCCATCACTGGTCTAGGGGGAATGGAGGGCTGCTGTGGGGTGTCACTATTACTGCTAAGGGGGGGCACTTTTACTGCTGGGGCAGCTAGAGGGGTTCCTTATTATTGCTAGGGCCACTGGGGGGGGGTCACTAATATCGCTGGGGCCACCGGGGGGTCACTAATATCGCTGGGGCCACTGGGGGGTCACTAGTATCGCTGGGGCCGTGGGGGGGGAGGGCACTATTACCGCTGGGGTATCTTTACATGTGGCAGAAATGGGCAGGGCTGTTTCAAAATAGAAGCGTGCAGATTTTCACTGCTTTTTGGATGCGGAAATGCTGCAGAATTTTCCACAGGAATTTCCGCTGAGGACAATCTGCAGTATTTCTGCATCCAAAAAAAGCAGTCAAAGTCTGCACGCTGTCTATTTTGAAGCAAGCCTGTCCTGTTTAGAACGACGGGGGTAAAATCATGCATTGTGATAAGCCCCACCCCCTGACATGCTGGCACTTTGCGATAAATAGGTAGGTTTTGGGTTACAGTTTGTGCACTCGGTCTCTAAAAGCTTCGCCATCACTGATATAGCCCATTTAAGCCTTCTTCCCACATCTCACTAATTAAATCTATGGACATCTATATGATTTTGTGTTACCTGGGAAATGTATTTGGTATGGGAAGTACTCTCTTCACACAGGAATAGAGGGTATTTTGAGAGTAGAACAGTGTGCACTGGGCAAAAGGCAGTTATTATATTCAGTTTACTGAGATCACACAGTACACAGATCCAGAGTTACTGAGGTCATTATGAAGTACACTCTGTAACAATAAAAGTACCTGATGTCATTACATACGGAAGCTTGCTAGATAATCAGTTGTGCTACCAACGTAATTCCAGAGTAGAAACAGTAGCAGTAAAAGTGCCAAGGTCAATATGTAATATAAGAATTATAGTAGCAAAGTCTTGCGCACAGGACATGTAGGAGAAGACAATGGCATTGAGAATATTGAGCAGGACTTATGAAATCAACTAACCATAAAAGATCAAATATGGTTAATGAGCTTACTGTCCAGGAGAATCAGCTCCTCAGCAAATACATTCTTGGCATCTTGTTAACATACACTGCTAGAGGCACTGCATAGCAAAATGCCGAGTTTGCAGAAATTAGAAATCCTTCGATGTATATTAGGAAACACGTAGAACTTCTGCTACAACTTAAAAGTTAGCATATGATCACAGATCACATGCAAGAAATTCTGAGGTTACCTAATACGATGGCTAAGATTGTACAACTCTTGTTAAAACATGCAGAGTTGCGAAGGTCGGTGAAATGCAGTTATTTCTACTTTGACGTATGTGTCCTGCTGCTCCAAACCTATCATTACAATATTACCTCGTTCAGTCAAGCATTCCAAAACATGTAAATCTTTTAATGATAAGTTAGATGCTGCTTACGTCTTAGCTGGCAATTTGCATTTCAAATAATAGTAGAGTCATAGTACAGAGGTGACAAAAGACAATTGTTACTTACCATCCTGTCTTATTTCCCTACATGTCTCTATGCTTAAAGTATGAATAGTGTTGAACTAACCAAAATGGATGAACCTTGTTTTGGGTAAAACTTTGCTAAAAATTTGGGTTCAGCACAAATTCAAACCTTGGGTGGTTTGTGTCAGTCGAGTCCACTAAAATTTCACCACTACATTATACACCAGTTAGGGGTATTGGTGAAGTTCCAGTTTGATTCAAACTAATTTGGCTGAACCAAACTTTTTACTGCTATTTGGTGAACCTTTGAAACGTTCACTCATCACTAATTATGAGGCCAACACTTATGCATTACTCTGCAATAAGTGTATTGTATGTTTTACTAAGATAAAAAAAGATTTCAAAGCTCTTCAAATGGGTACGTTAAGGTAAAAGCAATAGCACAGGCCATTAAACGGTTGTCTGGGACTTTTGGGATTTCTTTCTATCGATAACCTATCTTCAGGATAGGTCATCAATAGATGATCAGCAGAGGTCTGCCGCAAAAGATTCCTGCCTATCAGCTGATTCCCAAGATCTGCTTCCTGTGCTGTCCATAGTGACAAGAATCAGCTGATCAGTGGGCATCCTGAGCAGTGGACCCATGTTAGTCATCTTTTGTTGACCTATCCTGAGGATAAGTCATCAATAGGGAAAATCCCAAAAGTTCCGGACAACCGTGAGAATCATGGCCACATAACAGGATGAAATAAAACCATTGATTTGAATGGTTTCATTTTCACTAGCTCTTTTCTCGAGAGTTAAAGGGGTTGTCCCGCGCCGAAACGGGTTTTTTTTTTTTTTAACCCCCCCCCCCCCCCCGTTCGGCGCGAGACAACCCCGATGCAGGGGTTAAAAAAACAAACCGGAGAGTGCTTACCTGAATCCCGGCGGTCCGGCGTCTTCATACTCACCTGCTGAAGATGGCCGCCGGGGTCTGCTCCCTCCGTGGACCGCAGCTCTTCTGTGCGGTCCATTGCCGATTCCAGCCTCCTGATTGGCTGGAATCGGCACGTGACGGGGCGGAGCTACACGGAGCCGGCATTCTGCACGAGCGGCCCCATTGAAGACAGCAGAAGACCCGGACTGCGCAAGCGCGGCTAATTTGGCCATCGGAGGGCGAAAATTAGTCGGCTCCATGGGAACGAGGACGCCAGCAACGGAGCAGGTAAGTATAAAACTTTTTATAACTTCTGTATGGCTCATAATTAATGCACAATGTACATTACAAAGTGCATTAATATGGCCATACAGAAGTGTATAGACCCACTTGCTGCCGCGGGACAACCCCTTTAACCCATTCCAATCCAATTTGTATCCTGGTTTTCCTAGGGGGCTTACTCTTTTTCTGCTCTTATACAACGGTGCTATATGCTGGCTAAAGCCAGTACTGCATGAGGTGACACGTTGGATAGGCTCTGACAGCAGAGAGGTTGGCAACATACAGTAAGAGAACCCCAACGGATGTCTTCCAACATCGATGCTGTACAGCCTTAAATCATAATGTCTTCAGAGGTCAGACAGTGGATTGGAAAGGGTCAATACTACATCTGAGAAAAGATGGGACTTGCCCTATCTTTCCAGCACATTGCTAATGCTACTACCAGGAAAGTTAGTGTAGAATCTATCTTCCCATGGTTTTTTACTAACTCCTGCGCTATGGAGTAGATTTCGAACGGCCGGAAGAAAAAAAGAAAAAATCCTATTCATGCACAGCTATGCTCCATAGCAGCAAGAGTAGTTGTGCATACGGCCATCTCAAATCGCCCATAGGGCTTAAACAAACGAGTGCATGCGCACATACACTTGCTGTTACAGAGTGTATTTGTGCTTGAACAGGTCAAAAGTCTTCCTTTTTCTTACCATTTAAATTTTTCACTAATGTGCACGGTAAAAAAAAAGTAAGATAAGTCCTGCCTTATCTTTTCTTGTACATAGAAAAGCTAAGAATCACGCTAGTCAAAACGAAACCATTGAAATCAATAGCTTTGTCTCACTCATCTTGCAGCAGAAATCTATGTGCATGCTGCAGAAGCAACCATTCAGATGATTGGATCTGATTTTCAGTTGTGGAAATTTCCACAACAAAAGTGCTACATGTGAAAGTGCCCTAACATGACTGTATCAGGAAAGGAAGGCTAGCTTTTCTCCTTGGAAAAGAGCACCTAGAAGGTGAGTGAGTCAGGAGACTTATAAGGCCATCCATGCTCCTCTGGGTATTAAGCAAATATCGTTCCTGACTCACATTATAGGCCTCTCGCTAGCCAAGCCAGAAACCTATTGCAGACTGATGAGGATCAAACACCCCTAAACAACTGTCTGTGCATGGATTCTGGCTTGGCTTTCAATTTCCAGTCATTGTTACGAGGCTTGGATAAAGAGTCTAACATTGACTTGCAGGAATGCTGCCTTCCAATAGGTGGCGCTGCAGAGGTATTTTTGCATACGTTATGATACACCGTGCTATACCTAGTACTATACAGTAGCTATTTTGCCTGGTGTTCCTTTAAGCAAATTCCTATTCCAACGCTACTTATAAGGTACCCACTGAATCACAAAATCAAGAAACATGAAAGTTTGAAACATATGGCTCGGCATCTGGTAAAGAACTATAAACCTCAGCCATAACTCCTGAGATTGAATGTACAGATCAGCTCTTAGAGATTCCAGCTGCTAAAGAACTAAACATGTCAGGAAAATAAATTCAGAGGAAATACAGAATAACATCTGGTGAGTAATGTTTATTCTCCACCAGCAATGTACTGTGAGAGGACAAGCATAACCATTATCTACTACCTCTCTTCTACTAAAGAATTTCAAGTCTCAATAAATATCTCTGAGAGTGAATATACTATAAAGTTCTTCCTCTTCAAAGGAACTACACATTTCAGTGAGGAATTCTGGGAGTAAATCTATAGATACTTACAAGAAGGACTACAGGTTTTAGTAATCAATTCTCAGAGTGAATCTATAACTAGAGTCAAGGGGCAGAGTCTGATGGCAGGTCTCAGAGTCTGATGGCAGGTTTCAGAGTATGATGGCAGGTCTCAGAGTCTGATGGCAGGTCTCAGAGTATGATGGCAGGTCTCAGAGTCTGATGGCAGGTCTCAGAGTCTGATGGCAGGTCTCAGAGTCTGATGGCAAGTCTCAGAGTCTGATGGCAGGTGTCAGAGTCTGATGGCAGGTCTCAGAGCCTGATGGCAGGTCTCAGAGTCTGATGGTAGGTCTCAGAGCCTGATGGCAGGTCTCAGAGCCTGATGGCAGGTCTCAGAGCCTGATGGCAGGTCTCAGAGTCTGATGGCAGGTCTCAGAGTCTGATGGAAGGTCTCAGAGTCTGATGGCAGGTCTCAGAGTCTGATGGCAGGTCTCAGAGTCTGATGGAAGGTCTCAGAGTCTGATGACAGGTCTCAGAGTCTGATGGCACAGTCAGGTATAAGAGTCATATCTCAGAGGGGAAATGTCAGATTCAGGTATCAGAGACAGATGTTAGAGTCAGCTGTCAGAATCAAGAATCAGAGTCAGCTCTCAGAATCAGACCTCAGAGATAGATGTTAGAATCAGGTGTCAGAGTCAGAATCAGGTAACAGAGTCAGGCGTCACAGTGAGGTGCCAGAATCAGGTGTCAGAGCCACAGTCAGGACTCAGAGTGAGATGTCAGTGTCAGATATTAGTCAGAATCAGGGATCAGAGTCAGGTGTTAAGTCTGCTGTCAGAATTAGATGACAGTCAGTTGTCACAGTCAAGTCTCCTTAAAAGTCTATGGGTGAATCTTCAACTACCTGCCTGAGGAACTACAAGTCTCAGTAAGGAACTCTTAGGCCGCCTGCAGACGAGCGGGTCGGATCCGGCAGCGAGAAATCTCGCCGCGCGATCCGACCCCAGAGCCTGCAGGGACGAGCGCGTACTCACCCGCGCCTGGCGGCCCCGGCTCTTTGATGTGCCGGCTGCCGCGCAGCCGGCGCATGTGCAGACCGGAGCCGGCGGCCAGGTGAGTGCGTGCCCCGCAGAAAATTAGAACATGCCGCGGTTTGTTTGCCGCGCAAGATTTCGCGCGGCCAAACCGTGGCCGTCTGCATAGGAGTGCGTATTGTAATGCACTCCTATGCAGACTTTCAGCGGCGGAAATCCCGCGGGAAATCCCGCGGCGGGATTTCCGCTCGTCTGCAGGCGGCCTTAGAGGAAACATGCCATATACCTCTTTATCTCAAGAATAAGCTATCCACCTTTGTGGAACTACATGTGTCAGCTATGAACTCCTAGAAAGAATATGCAGAACGTCACCCTGAGCAGGAATACATTTTACAGGTCTTTAACTAAGTTCTTGGCAATAAACTCTGAGAGATGATCTACAGCTATTGAAAGTGGTGCAGAACTACAAGTCTCAGTGGTATATCAACTTGCTAAGAAGTCCCACTAATTGGTCCTGAGAAAGAAACAACCAGCTACTCTTGGGAAGGAATATATAACTTCTTTCTGTTGAGAAACTTCTCTCTCTCTCTCTCTCTCTCTCTCTCTCTCTCTCTCTCTCTCTCTCTCTCTCTCTCTCTCTCTCTCTCTCTCTCTCTCTCTCTCTCTCTCTCTCTCTCTCTCTCTCTCTATATATATATATATATATATATATAGCCTCAGCAGTGCCAGGGAACTTTTGGAGAACTACAACACTCAGTAATGCACTCTAGTTCTGTAACTAGCCACTACTTATATCAGCTCAATATAGGAATGAGATTCGCTGTGATCTCTTTAAATAGTTTTCTCAATGAACTAGAGCTGCTAAACTCTTCTACATGCTGTTACAGTCTGTACAAGTCCATGCAGAGCCCAGGGGCATTCACCAACTTACCGCAGCTCCCTTGTTCAAAAGTTCCTCCACCATAGCTCTGCCAATCCCCTGTGCAGCTCCAGTGACCAGTGCCACCTTTCCATTGGCATACATGACGAGCCTATTCTGATGCCTGCAGATATGTGTAATGAATAGCTGGGATCGTCCAGTGTCACTGAGGCTGCAGTGCTGCCTTATGCTGTCACCTCCTCCAAGGCTGGATGAATGTGCTTGTCTTCCCCTCCTCTACAGCCTAATGTGCGTTATCTCTCTGCTTTCCTTCTCTTCGATCTTTTTACAAGTGGGAGGGAACAAGTGCTGAATGCAGTTTATAGGTAACTTTGACTGCATCCACTTTCCTCCTTACCTGCCCCTTAACTCTTCTCTTGCCAGAGAGTAAACTAGCAAGTATAGTTAGTAGTAGTTTATTTCTAATCACATTTTTTCTATTATCTATCTATCTATCTATCTATCTATCGATCGATCTATCTAATATCTATCTATCTATCTATCTATCTATCTATCTATCTATCTATCTATCTATCTATCTATCTATCTATCTATCTATCTATCTCATATCTATCTCTCTTTCTGTGTTTGATAAACACAGCTCTGCTAATTTAACTCTTCTTTGTATGTATACCATTTTCCCTTCTCAGTCTTCCAAGTTCCAAAGGCTAATGCATCTCTTATCTTATTTCCCCTTAGCTGCCGCGTTCTATTGCTCTGAGTTTTAGGTTATTCCCTCTGTGAATTAATCCCTTTTACCTCTTTTTGTGTTTTTTTTTTGTGTTTCCAAATAATGAAATCGTTGGTGACAGCCAGGAAAGAAAAATCAGGCCAACTTTTCTATCCATAACAGATAAAAAGCTAAAACAATCGGTGCAGAGCAGTGCCAGTCATTCCTTAGAACAATAATTTATGAAGCCAGGCTGCTTGCTCATCAAAAACTGCAGAAATCCTTAAACTATTCCCGCTCAATATGCCCTGTATTATCCTGGGCTCATAGCAATTACTGCTGAACTGTTACAGAGCGAGCTTTCTTCCCTACAGACTGTTACAGTTGTGCTTAAAAAGTTTGGGAACATTTCAGAATTTTCAGATTTTCTGCTTATATTTGACCTAAAACTACATCAGATTTTCACAAGTCCTAAAAGTAGATTAAGGCCCAATGTCCACAGGCGTATTTTAATTATAAAATCTGCGCAAGTCTCCCGTGCGGGAAACTCAGCTGTAGCTGCCCATAGGGATGCATTAGCATCCGCAAGGCAATTTAAAGCATGCAGATGTGATTTTTTTTCCTGGCATGCAGATCGTATGTGCAGGAAGGAATCGCAGTATGCTCCATTTTTCTGCGCACGGGATGGCTTCCATTGAATCTGCTGCACAGCCGCAGCTGTCACCGTGGACGTGCCATGGATCTGCAAGAAAGCTGGAGATTTAAAAAAAATTGCACTGCGCATGCATCCGGCACGTCGCTAGAGAGCATCTGGACGCATCCGCCGTGCTGAAAAAAGAAGATCTGGCAAGCACAGAGGAGACCTGCGCTGCATCTGGACAGGTAAGAAAATGTGCTTTCTTGTCCATGTCCGTGGGCACGGCTGGATTCAGCAGTGGAATCTGTGCGTCCAAGTGGACATGAAGCCTTAGGCTGGGTTCTCACAGGACGGATTCTCGGCGGAAATCGCGCGGTTTGGCCGCAGCGAAAAACCGCGAAATTTCCGCCGGGAGAACCGCTGCTGCAAAACCCACGGCGGCTTTGAAGTGGCCCGGCCGCTCGCTCTTCCGCTGTGGCTGGCGCTCCCATAGAGGAGAGCGCGGCCGCAGCGGGAAAAAAAAAGGACATGCTGCGGTCGGCAAATCTGCGCCGCAGCGGCGGATTCTGCCTGCTTAGCCGCAGTGGATTTGCTATCCCGTGTGGACGAGATTTCTGAGAAATCTCGTCCACATGGCTGGCTAATCCCGGGATTAGCAGCCGCATGCGGATTTGCCGCGGCGAAATTCTGCGGCGAATCCGCCCCGTGTGAACCCAGCCTTAGGCCTCCTTCCCGCGGACGGATTTCCGCCGCGTAATTCGCGGCAAAAATCTGCTGCGTTCCAGCAGCTATTAGGTTCTATTGAACCTAATAGCTCAGGGCTCACGGTGCGGAATTCCACCACGGAATTCCGCACCATGAAATCACTCGCGGCATGCTCTATTTGCCGCGGGTGTACGCGCGAACGGCTTCCATTGCAGTCATTGGAAGCCGTTCGCTCACGCTATCTTCCGCTGTAGCACAGCGGAAGATAGCGTGAAATCGCCTCTCCGCCTACCGCCGCTGCGGTGGGCGTATCATGTAACGTGGCCGGCGTGTCACATGACACTGCGGCGCGTCACGCCGAAGCGTCATGCGGGAGCGAGGATGCCGGATCCACAGGTAAGTTTGTGAGCGGCCAGGAGCGGAGTCATACAGATAACTTGGACTGTAGGTCCAGTATCATCCTATGTCCCGGAGTGCTTGTGTCCAGGAGCGGAGTCATACAGATAACGTGGACTGTAGGTCCAGTATCATCCTATGTCCCGGAGTGCTTGTGTCCAGGAGCGGAGTCATACAGATAACGTGGACTGTAGGTCCAGTATCATCCTATGTCCCGGAGTGCTTGTGTCCAGGAGCGGACTCATACAGATAACGTGGACTGTAGGTCCAGTATCATCCAATGTCCCAGAGTGCTTGTGTCCAGGAGCAGAGTCATACAGATAACGTGGACTGTAGGCTCGGTTTCATCCTGTGTTTTCGTCCCTGACCTCTGTAATTTGTCTTTCCTGTACTGGTGTGAGAATTTGCTTATCCTTCAAGTAAAGTTCTAGTCACTGACTGTTCCCAGTGACTGAGGTTGTCAAGTACTTGTGTGTGGACTCCTGTATTCATCTTCCCATCGGACATCCTGTGGAGTAGGGGGCGGTGGCGTCACCTGTGACATAATTCTTCTGACCCACCACACTGCTTATTCAGGTAACTGCTGCCCGAATGTTGCAAGCAAGACGCCTGGTGGCGCCTTGGCCACGGTTGCACACGTCCCTCCGGGGAGGAGTTGGTCGGGCCACCACTCTTCAAGCATGAAGAGGGCGATCCAGTCCGCCGAAACGCGTAGTTAACGTCTATTATAATAAAAATATAATTTATATTTCATGGACATTTGGGTCCGTTAATATCCTGGGAATCCGCGAGCGCTGGGGTTTTCTTTTTGGCTTTGGAAATGTGGATACAGAGTGTCATCTTTCTGTTTATTGGAGAAGCCTTTGGTATTTGTCATGCAGAAATAACAGTCAGTATGGTGGTCTCTTGTTCTCACTGTACCATCAGAATGGCGAATGGCATTAAACTCTTGCCTTTCAGCCACTGTGTGAGATGACTGTTACATGATACACAGATGATGTGTGATGCCACATCTTATCCTGGTCTCCAAGCTTTATTCCAAAATACTTGTGATAGGCCCACTTTACCACGGATGTTATTTTCCTCAGCTGTGCCTTTGTTGTGAACTGTTCGCAGACATATCAGAAATGATCTGGGTTGTTCAGACATCGGCGCCATTCAGCCACATTGTAATAACATTTTTAAAATAGTCCCAGTCCAACCCATGACCTGTAAAAACACTGTTCATTAATTACAACTTCCTGGTGGATTATCTGCAGTGTTTCCGCCACATGGAAACATACCCTATATGTTACATAAACCTACCCTTATAGTGTTCAGTCAGCGCGCGGTGTGTAACAGTGATTGCAAAATAGTTGCGCAGTTACTTTTGTTCTTTTTATTAAGCAAAGTTAATGGCGAGCCTACTGGATTAACTGTATAAGCATATTTCCAAAGTACAACACCAATTGAAATACATTTTGACCCATAACTGGAAAACCTTACGTGGCAGAAAAAAATGAATATCATATTTCACAGCGTGTCAGACATGCGCAGTACAGATTTATTATTTAAACCTCTGATTTTCCCACATCATCCCCTGGCGATGACGTGAAATGCGCAACCTTTCTGCAATGTCCTTGCAGAAGGGTCTGGGGATCGGACAGCTTCGATTGACTTAAGTGGAAGTCGTCCACGCATAATCTACACAAAAATAGAACATACTGCGATTTTTGATTTCCACTTGTGTAGAGGAAAAAGCCGTTTTCAATAGCATGTTATGGGCAGTATTTCCTGCGGAATCCGGAGGCGGATTCCCGATCCAGATTCTGCAATGCAAATCCACCTGTGTGCAGGCGGCACATTCAGATATTTTTGGAGAAGATTGCAATGTCTAAAAGAAGAAGAAGGATCTGTGATTGGCCTTTTGCTCATTCAATTGTGCAGCCAGACAGCTTGCTAAATATGGCTTTGTCTTAAAAATGTTTTAGTAAGTAGAACTTTTATTATCTGTTTTACTTTATTTGATCTTCTATACATTTAGACCTTGACTAAATTTAGGAGTACTTATAGATTATTAACCCCTTCCGGCTCCAGGATGTACATTTACGTCCTGGAGTGTCAGGGTATGTATGCAGAGAGGTCGCGGGGCAACCTCTCTTTATACAGTGCGGGCGCCAGCTGTTTATAACAGCTGACACCCGCGGGCAATAGCCGCTATCAGTCGTTCAGCAGATCGCGGCTATTAACCCTTTAAATGCCCCGAACATCCCGCACAGCCCCCCCCGCGGTGAGATCGGGGGAGCCGTGCAGGTGTCATGGCAGCTGGAGCATCACGTCATACTGCAGGAGCAATCAAAGCATCGCATGTTAAAGTCCCCCAGGGGGACTTCAAAGTAAAGTTAAAAAAAATCAATAAAGTTTTTTTAATTGTAAAAAAAAAAAGTTATAAAAGTTTAAATCACCCCCCTTTTGCTCATAGGGATTGATAGTTTCCCTTTAAAGTAGTTTTAGGGCATGGTCCTATGAAGTGTCTGTGGCAACCACCATCTGAGACGCGTCCACGGTGAAGCCGCAAGCTGTAGCTTAGCGCAGTTCACAAATTATTTCAGTGATTGCCAATTTCATAGTTAATGGCCAGGAAGTTTCGGCCAAGCACATGGCAACTAACAAGGAACAATATCCACTTAAATCATTTAAGTTGCATAGATTTTGAGCTTTCGGCCACATCTCATGTACATGGTAGACGTGCGGTAGTGCCATAGCACATTTCATGGGGCCCTACAATAGCTCTATACAGTCAATAAGGTGCTGAAGTCTAGAATATTGGTAATCATTAAATCTGTGACATTATAAAACAGAAACAGCAATAAGGTCAGATAAATGTGGAGTGGTAGTAATTAGAAGTAGACTCCCTTCGTATCTTGGGCGTTTTCGCTCCTGAAACTGTCAACATTAGCAATGGCTCTTGCTTGATAACAAGTTTGGCAGACTATAAATACGTATTTCCAAACCATAGTGACCATTGTATGATTCCAACCATTAGCTCCCCTGTATATGGTAACTGACATTCGTTTTCTAATCCTTGGGGGCACTACTTTTATACTTAAAATGCCTGTCCTTTCTGACTCATTGATTATAGTAATTTAAATTGCTGCTAAATCCATGCTGTCAAATGATGAGACTGTACTGCTGCACCTTTATAACAGCCTGTATAACCTGTGTTTCCAGAAATACAGTATATCAAGTCCATGTATTACACAAGTCATACTAATATAAATAACTCTGTCTGTCTGTTACCTTTTCACGGCTAAACCACTGAAGTGATTTTGATGAAATTTGGAAGGGAGATAGCTTGCATCTTGAGGAAGGACATAAGGCCCTTGTAGACTGAGTGAGTGTCGAGCAAACGATGCCCGACACTTGTCCCCGCACATACTAGCTCCCGTGCACCTGCACAGGAGCTAGTATCGTTAGCTCTCAGCGGGGAGTCAGCAGGAGATTTCTCTCCTCTCACTGACAAGCCCCTCTCCATTGACATAACACAGTACTGAACGGCTGCTATTTAAACTGAACGAGGAGCGATCAGCTGATCGTCCATTGTTTATGCAGCATAAACAATGGACGATGAGATGATCGTTCCTTGTTCAGTGTAACTAGTGGCCATTCAGTACTGAACGGCCGCTGTATTATGTCAATGGAGAGGGGCGGGGGAGCGAGAGGAGAGAAATCTCCTGCTTCCACCCCTCCTGCTGTCCGCTCTGTGAGCGAGCCAGCACTACTAGCTCCTGTGCAGCAGCATGGGAGTGAGGACTCACGGGGACGAGTGTTGGGCATCGTTTGCCCGACATTGGTCCCATGTAAACCCAGCAATAGGCTATGTTTTATAGAGTTCTCTAGGGAGCGCGACAAGACAGATTTATTTGGTGATTCGCAGGAGCACTTCTGCTCTGCTGCCGGCACCGAGGTAGAGGGGAGGGGGGTGCACATCATAAGGTTTGCCGAAACAAACAGGCAGACATGTAAGGGCAGATGTCGTTGCCGCACGTATGCGATTATTAAGTGCGGGGGAGGGCAAGGGACCTGCACATCATACGCTAGGCTTCCCCAAATAGGCAGACACATGAGGGCAGACGTCATTGCCGCACGTATGCGATTATTAAACTAGCAGGGATACCCGGCCTTACCCAGAATTAAAACTTGAACAAACGACACAATAACATGGATTGAGATTTTAAGGAAAATCTGTGTTGCCCATAGCAACCAATCACGCCACAGCTGTTATTTTACCTCAGCAGTAAAACAAATGAAAGCTGGGCTGTACGACACAAACAGACAGATTTTGCCTTACAACTTGAACAAAAGACACATTAACATGGATTGAGATTTTAAAGAAAATCTGTGTTGCCCATAGCAACCAATCACAGCGCAGCTTTTATTTTACCTCAGCAGTATAAGAAATACCAACCAATCAGAGCACAGCTTTTTTTACCTCAGCTGTGAAATGGATCAGATCTGGCACATGGCTTTGGCAGAGTTTGTGCTGCGAAAATTTCTAGAACCGAAGAATTTGATGACCACACTGAGGCAAGAAGGCATCAACAAGCTGAAAGACAAGCTGCTCTTAGAGCCGTAGAGCTCCCGGAGCAGTCTCAGGCCCACTGGACTTTAGATTATGAGCATCACGTGTCTCTTAGACCTACAGAGACATTGGAGCAGTTTCAGGTCCCCTGAATTCTAGATGCTGACCATCACATGCCTCTCAGATCTAGAGATAAATTGGAGCAATGTCAGCTCTGCAAAACTTTAGATGCTGACTGTCACGCGTTTTTTAGAGCTACACAGATATAGGAGCAATCTCAGGGCTGCCGGACCTTAGATGCTGAATGTCATGCCTCTCCTAGAGCTAGCAAGACATTGGAGCACTCTGAGGTCCGCCAGATCTTGCCCGACACTCGTCCCTGCACATACTCGCTCTTGTGTTGCTGCACGCTCATGGCGGGGTGGCAGGGGGAGATTTGCAGCATAAACGATGGACGATGAGAAGATCACTGATCTCTCAGTGTAAATAGCAGCTATTCAGTAGTGAACGGCCGCTATTTTAAGGCAATGGAGAGGGGCGGGGAAGCGCAAGGAGAGAAATCTCCCCCTGCCGCCCCACCATAAGCCAGCAATACTAGCTCCCGTGCAGCAACACGGGAGCTAGTATGTGCGGGGACGAGTGTCGGGCATCGTTTGCCCAACACTCGTCCTGTCTAAATGGGCCTTCAGATGCTGTGCGTCACGCATCCCTTAGAGCTGCTGAGGCGCTAGAATAGTCTCGTGCCCATTAGATTTTAGATGCTGAACATCTCTGACAGCTTTACAGATGCTTAAAGACTCACAAAAATGGCGTGTTTTATTTTCTGAACGACAGTCAGAAAGGAGACAGGCGCTTGTATGTAGCACGTGGGAGCCTTTTAATGATTTTCATTATGACCCATTGATTGACTATGTTAATCATCAATAAGTAATCATGGGGAGAATGAATCAAAAATGTAGGCATTGCAAAGTGCTAAATGGAAGGAGGAAACTGTTGGTATCTGTTGTTACCATCCCATCACTAGGCAAGCCAGAGTAACCGCCTAAAAAAACTCTACTTTTGTATGATTGCAATGAATCACAGCATTTTAAAAATAGATTTAGGAAATATAATTTGTGTTTTCAGATTACATCATTTGGTGTGGATAGGGAAGTCATAAATTTTCAACTACTTTCATAATTAAAGGTCAAATTTACCATAGAATTGGCTCTTTGCTTCCTACAAATAATCAGTAACATGACTTCTTACAGATTTATTTCATGGAGGATGAAAACAATGAAGCAGACTGCAGATGGCAAAATATTCAAGGGGTTGAAAAAGATACTGTTCTAAAAATCCAAATAATGTTGAATGAACATAACCATCTTATCACCACTTTCAAAACTACTTTAAACTGAATACCGGGAGAAGATTCTAAATTAGTGATGCACCCAAACCGTACGCCAAGTGGGGAACACGAAAGATGATATAACACAACATTGATGAATTATGTCGCAGCCATGCTTACAGGAAAACAGTTTGCAACCCGTTTCACATGCCCGTGATGACAGAATAACCAGGGTGCCTGATACACATAAATATTATGATGCATTATAATATCCTCTCATTTTTAGCAAGTGGCAGGAAGGGTATCACTTTGAAATACCGCAAATCAACCCTGTAACGAGCCTTTCCTTGGCAAACAAAAAGGTGTCCTTTTTCTAATATTAGCATAAAAAAAAGTAAAAAAAATTAAAACCCCACATATTTGGTATTGACGCGTCCATAACGACGTGTACAAAAAACTACGGCTCGTCTCACAAAAAATAAGCCCTTATAGAGCTCCGTACATAGAAAAATAAAAAAGTTACAGAACTTTGAATGCAGCTATAAAGAAAAAAAAGATTTCCAAAAAAAAAGGGTTTTTATTGCAAAAAAGTGTAAAAACCTAAAAAAAATATAAGAATTTTGGTATTGTTGTAACCGTACCGACCCGCAGAAAGAATTTAGTGTGTCATTTATGCTGCATGATTAACGCTGTAAAAAGAAAAAATCTATGGCAGAATTGATGCTTATGTGAGAATGACCTTCAGAAAGAGAAGCAGCTGTCATAGGTTTGGGCATCTGTCTTATTTAGGGGGATAAATTAAGATACCATCTTAGCCTTCACGCAGCACTTTAGCCAATTACAAGATGGTGCAAATGTAAGGGGTTACGAAAATAAGAAACCCTATTTTGTCCCATCATGTGATGGTGCACAACAAGGTATGGTGAATGTCATATGTGTGGGTGAAAGGCCAGATATAGACAACCCTTCTCCTTAGCAGGCAGAGGTGGTGAAGTGGGGTGCAGCTGCAAAAGAAGTGAAACATAGAGAACAAAAAGATGGAAGATGCATGACTGAGATAAAATGAAGCCTGCTAAAGAACAAGAATGGGAAAGTACTCAGTGAAAAAGGGAAAGAAAGACTAAAGGGGACTATAGAGAGAAGGAAAATACGCCCTCAATCAGAGAAAGAAGTGAGAGGAGAGAAACATATGGTGGTCAATTCATGTATGCTGATGAGAATTCTACCGAGGGTCTGTGTCTGATCAGCTGTAAAAGAAAAGAGAAGACCCAGTAATGAGAGAGTGAGAAGAATAAAACTGGCACCAAGAGACTAGTGTGAATGCTGCACTAGAAATGCCCACCCTAGTGTGCAAGGGAAGAACTGCGTTGATGCAGATATATGTAAGAGACTGTGTTATTATTCAATGAAGTTAGTTTGCAAAATGCAATGTGGTGTCAGAAGTAGTCTATACCGGCCTCCTGTATCATCTCATGGCAAACCTGTGATCGATAGTTCCATGCAAGGTATACAGCTATAGAGCTGAGGATGGGGCAACTGGATCTACATGAGCCATGGAGTCAGAGCTATTCTGTTACCAAGTGCTCAGAGAGTCCTACTCATCCTCACACTGGTATCAATCCTCTCACTGGCGCAGGGTCCCAAAAAGGCCCCGTTCATTGTTGTGCCAAATTCAAACCTTCCACTGGCACCAAGTCCAAAAAGAGTCCTCTCCAATGTCTAACTGGTATTGCACCACCTATCGGTACCATAACACTAATGTCAGAAGTGACTCTTTGATGACACAACACGCAGGAAAACTGTTACAGTCAAACAAAATGTTTTTACTCTGTCCATCAGGTAAATACAACAGTTCTACAACAGTTCCAAGTACAACATGAAACCTAGTAAACATAGGCCTAATGTGGTCCTCTGCTCAGTTAATTACACTACCATGCAGTCCCTCAAACAGAAGTACACTTTTTGCAATCAGGGATGGTCACACTGGTTGGAGATGCCCTCTATCCACAACCGGAAGATCCAGTCAACCTGCTCTGTCAACAATGAGACTTCTCTTACAACACACCTAACTCCTTGTAACTTCCAGCACTACGCTTACTTTTGCAAACCTCCCATTTGTGCTAATATCCACTCTTTATGTTCTCCCTTCTAATTTTTCTAATTGGGGCAGTTATATCATATGCCCACTGCAAATATTTTTTTCTCCTGCAGTCCAGTGACCAGTTATTCCAACCACTCATGTGGTGACCGTACAGGGGCAGAGACCCTCTTGCACTGGCACCCTCTCAACTCCATGCCAGTACACCTTCAATAAACATTAAAGAAAAAATACACACTGCAACCCCTCAAGTAACTGTAACTTCAAACTCCCCTGACTGTTCATTAACAGCTTCAACTCGTTCTCCATTAGGAGTCATTACGTGAGTGTGAGAAGAAAGAGAACAACAGGGCATTGTGAGTCAGAAGCAGAAGTAATGCAGCCGTAGTGGCCATCTATGGTCGCTTTATCTGAGTTTTTTTATTACATGGTCAATAAATATTTATTTTAACCTATCTTAAAACTAACTGCACATTTTTCTTTTTTCTTTTCACCTTATTGTATATAGAGTATATATCTACATTATACTGTTGATATTCCAATTACATCCGCTAGAAGCATCTTCTGCTCTTTCAAGAAATATAGAATTTTCATTCCTCTAAGGGCTTAGTCACACGGGCGCATCGGCGCCCGTGTTACTGCAGGTAGCAGACGGCTGTACCTGAAGACAGACGTCTCTCTGCAGCGCCGGAGGAAAGAACATGTGACCAGCTTCATTGCCGGTCATGTGTTCTTTCATCAGCGCTGCAGAGAGATGTCTGTCTTCATGTACGGCCGTCTTCTTTCTGCAGTAATGGCTCAGTCACACGGGCGCATCGGCGCCGGTGTACAGGTGCCGATGTGCCCGTGTGACTGAGCCCTAATGGGAATGATTCATGCATTTCCAAAATCATCTCTTGGTGCAGCTATATTGGAGATATACACTTCCTTTCTGTATTGTCTGTATAGATAGTGCAGCAGGGTGGGTGTAATACTTGAGCGTAATTTGCACATGCAAAAATAGTGCGCACAATATGCAGAGAATAGAACCCACTGTTTTCAGCCCATGTCAGCTGATTAAGATTATTATAGTATCCAGGAGTCAATAGAGTATAGTCTATTCTCCTAGAGACTAAAGAGTGACAGGGGAGATGCAAGCAAAGCCTCAGGCTCTGTTCACAACAAAGTATACAAAAAGTTCCATAGTCCCGTATTCACCCAACAGAAGTCAAAGGAGTGTCTTTCTGAAGAGACTAAAGAGTGACAGGGGAGATGCAAGCAAAGCCTCAGACTCTGTTCCCATCAAAGTGTACAAAAAGTTCCATAGTCCCGTATTCACCCAACAGAAGTCAAAGGAGTGTCTTTCTGAAGATAAATGAAAAAAAAATTGCAAATTCTATCTCAGTCTACACAGCAAAGCTGAAAAGTGTACTGCAGAAAACACTAGTCAACCTACAGTGACAGTTCTGGTGGTCAATGTGAGAACTGAAATAATAAAATATCTCTTTAATGTGGATAGTTACATAACCTTCCAGTTCAAAAAAAGACCACTCCAAAATGTGTTTTTAATAAGAACCTGATTTATCCTCTGAACACCAGAGGACATAAGTTTACATCATGGGCACATGTTACTTGTGTTTAAAGTGTCACTGTGGCAACACTGTAGTGACACTGACCTATTACTACTTGCCATTGGGGGACCAATCACAGCAGTCCTGCCCCAGTGATCACAGTAAAGAAGTGAAATAATGAAAACTTGCTCATCTAAACACTCCTCTACACCATTTAACCCTGCAGATGCTGCAGTCATTGTTGACCGTAGCATCTAAACGTTTTTACAGAAAAAAAAGTAAAAACTTCTTCCCCTTACACAAGACTTTAAATATTGAAAAAATGAAAAGAACAAAAAAAAAATAAACCCTACACATAATTGGTACTACCACATTTATAACAACCCGTATTATAAAATATTCTATTATTTATCAAGCATAGAAAACTCCATTAAATTTAAAAAAAAACAAACAAAATAACTGTTTAATGACCATCTTGCTCCCTCAAAACAGGAATAAAAATATTTTAAAACATCATTTATAACTCAGAAAGGTACCAATAAAAACTACAAGTCATCCCCCCAAAAATCAAGCCTGATACAGCTCTGTTAGCTCAAAAATAAGAATGCTCTGGGCCTGAAACATGGCATCACACAAAAAGTATTTTTGTAAAAAAAAAGAAAGAAAGAAGAATTTATATTGCATACGAGGGGTAAAGCGTAGTAAAATCTCTATAAATTTGTTGTTTTCACAATCATAATGGCTCATAGAATAAAGATAACATAAAATTTATACCACACTGTGAATACCATAGAAATAGATCACAAAAAACAGTGGGGAAATAGTTTTTTTTCCATTGCCCATAGCAAAAAAAAAAATCTCAGGAAAACCCACGCTAGGATAGGATCCATTTCTACAAAACTGGCCAGAGAAGCCTTCAATCAGTGCTCATGGGGTAAATGCACCGCCTGTAACCACATGACATCCGAGGAAGAGGGCGCTGGGCCGTATCCAAAGAACCACTAAATCTTGACAAATACTAACACCAGGCAGAAACAAAATGTGTAAACCAGTGCTCATAGCTGTGCACTAGAAATGATGAATAGTAACAAAGAAAGGGAAAAAAAGGTTACTTACAGTACTTTGAGGGCAGTTTGTGTTATAAAACATCAATTCCCATCCAGGTTGATTGTATGGGTGAACCTGGATGGGAATTGGTGTTTTATGACACAACCCGCCCTCGAAGTACTGTAATTAACCTGTGTTAAGGCCCATTTACTGGGTTCAAATGACCGAATTTGAGCAAATTGTTACATGTAAATGCAGGCATTGGGCACTTTTTGTTTGAACAATGATTTTAAGGTGAACTTAAGAAAATCCATTGTTCAGCTATTGGAGATAAAGCAGTTTGCTTTATCTGTCAGTAGACTGCAGGCTGTTTTCTCCGCTGGGAGCTGACAGTTAACATTGTATTCTGCCATCACTAACAACAAGAACAATGCAGCTGTGCGCACAGCTGGGTGTGTGATTATTCACATGCTGGGCTCTACAAACAGCTTGTGTAGGCTCCTTTAAATGCAAATGAAGATGATAAAGTGTTAATGGCTATCAGTGGCTATTAACATTTTTTGCAAAAAGATCACTAGACATTTTCAATTGTTTAAAATATTTTCTTTACGTGTACATGGCGTTTATTCCTGTCTTTCTTTCTATTGATCATTTTTGGTGCACACCCCTGAGCACTGGTTTTCATTTATTTCTTCTTGTCTTAAATTGAAGTTAAATTACCTTTGGCTTTTCTCTCCATATGGAAATGATTAAAGTTACACACAAAGTTACAGGTAATTTCCTATTTTAGGTGGAAATACTCTTAACCCCTTTAGTGGCATGCCCAGAAAATCTCCGGGGCTTGCTGCACTGACCATGCAGTTTAATCCTGGAAGATTTCCGTGGCAGCTCTAGTGCTGAAATGCTGGCTAAGACACACAGTTATTGTGCCACTGTACACGTTTGCCACTTCGAATTACCTCAGGAAACTTTCCGGGGCTTGCTGCGCTGACATGGTAATAATAAACCTGCCACTGAAGGACTGAAGGGGTTAAAAGGGGCTGTCTAAAAACAGACAACTGTTTTAATGTGAATAGTGCTGTCTCTGGAGGCCCCCAGCAAACAGCTAATTTTGCAGGCTATATGGAGTATGTAGTATTTCACGGCAGCCTGTCAGCGAGCAGATGTAAACTTGTTTTCCTTTTATTTCGGTCTTATTTACTTGACATATATTCAGATATTTTTGTAAAGAAGATTTCAAGGGAAGAGGAAGAAGAAGAAGAGGAAGAAGAAGAATCTGTGATTGGCCTTTTGCTCACTCCTTTGTGTAGCCAGACAGCTTTCTAAATATGGCCTTTGTCTTAAAAATGTATTAGTAAATAGAACTTTTATTATCTGTTTTACTTTATTTGATCTTCCATACGCTTTGACCAGAGGCGTAACTTGAAGTTCCCGGGCCCTGATGCAAAACTTGTAACAGGGCCCCCAACTATAATGCTTTACTCATAGTACTGGGTTCCCTATATGGAGAAGAGAGGCCTTATGGGCCCCCTAAGGCTCCTGGGCCCGGGTGTAACCGCATCCCCTGCATCCTCTATAGTTACGCCCCTGACTTTGACCTTGATTAAGCTTAGGGGTACTAACAGATTACCAATTAATGATCTCGGACAGCATGTGACCAAGTGACCAAAAGATGGATGGATGTTCCTGCATGTGCTAAAAGGGGTAACACGTTATGCATATGAAAAATCAGGTGACTTTGAGTCACCTGACTTCAATGCATTTGTCTTAAAGGACTATATGTTCTCTAGCTGTTCTGACAAATAAACAGAATCATTTGCGATTTACACAAGTGCTGCTTGGCGTGTCAATGATTCTCCCAGATGTTCATATTAACCCTTAATATAGAACAGCAAGAATATACATATAGCAGTACATTTCTCTAAAACCACACTCTGCCATGGCTTTGAGCTAAATCTGGAGGCAGCATCTCATTTACCCCTCCAATTGATATGGTCTTCACTGCGGGGTCCAGAGACACAACCAGGAAACTTAGCTGAGCTCAAAGCAGGCAGGATAAAAGTCAGTACAGGAGTTAAGCAAGAAATCATGGCTGGCAGAACAGGTGCAATGCGATAGACAGTCTGAGTAGGGATGGGCAGCTGGCAGATAGTTATCCCATAAACATAGCTGAGGTTAGCGATGGAGACGTCAGAATAGTTAAAGGGGTTGTCCCGCGCCGAACGGGGGGGGAAGTTGAAAAAAAAAAAAACCCGTTTCGGCAACCCCGATGCAGGGACCTAAAGAAAAATCCGCACAGCGCTTACCTGAATCCCCGCGCTCCGGTGACTTCTTACTTACCGGCTGAAGATGGCCGCCGGCATCTTCTCCCTCGGTGGACCACAGGGCTTCTGTGCGGTCCATTGCCGATTCCAGCCTCCTGATTGGCTGGAATCGGCACGTGACGGGGCGGAGCTACACGGAGCTACACGGAGCCCCATTGAGATAAGAAGAAGACCCGGACTGCGCAAGTGCGGCTAATTTGGCCATTAGACGGCGAAAATTAGTCGGCTCCATGGAAACGAGGACGCTAGCAACGGAGCAGGTAAGTGAAAAACTTCTTATAACTTCTGTATGGCTCATAATTAATGCACAATGTACATTACAAAGTGCATTAATATGGCCATACAGAAGTGTATAGACCCACTTGCTGCCGCGGGACAACCCCTTTAAGAACAGGCAGAAGCTAGAAAGCCAGAAGAGCACATAAATTTCTGATCAGGCTATAACAAAGGGTGGAAACAAACTGTTTAGACGTCTGACCAGGACTGACAGGGAATAGGTTGACCTGGGGAGGATGTCGCGTATGCAGCAGGAATATGAACAGTGACTGACCGCAGCATTAGGTAAGCCAAGAGGAAGAAGCAGTTGCGTGCCATGACACAGATGTAGTGGCCCAGAACACCATCCTGGTCCCCTTCATAACTGTCATACATATTTGTCTTCTGTGGATGCACTGTGCAAAGCTTGTCCTATCATATCCAGTGTGTGTTTTGCACAGCTGCGCTGCTTGAGAGGCTAACTCTAAAAAAATCATTGCCTGCATGTAGATGTATCAGTTTGTCATATCATGTGGAACAAGTGAAGATATAAATAGGAGTGTGTGAGAGCGGGAAGGGGTCCATCTTCAGGTGTTCGAAGAGAGTGCTAACACAGAGCCCCATGGAAGCACCTTCAGCTTCCATGTAGGTGAAGATGGAGAAAAAGGAGAGATATCCCGTAGCGAGTGAGGACTGGATGTGAATCGAGTGAGTCCCTAATAGAGAGAGAGAGTAATCTACAGTAGTTCTGTATAGAGGAATCCATCGTACAGGTACCAATACACACTACAGGCTTTTACTGTGTGGCTGTCCAAAGTCAGGATCACTGCACAGAGGTACACTACTGAGACACACCCATGCTCCTGCCGTGCGGGGTGTTATTGTTTAAGCCGTATGTAAATGTTTTTCCAGTTATGCCTTAATTTAAGGACTGAAAAGTAATGTTTTTTCCTTGCAAATGTTTTTCTTCCAGCACTCCTAGGTTTAATAGCTTCAGGCCTTCTGTTCAGCTGATGCACCTTTTCCAATCACCACCCTATGTAGCTGCCCTGGGCCTTTCAGACCTTGCTGCAGTGTTGATGAGAGTTTGTTCCCTTCACTTCATGTCCAGCCGCTGCTTTGGCAGTTACCTTGCTACCTTGCGTTCTGCTTATGGTCTTCGCTCGTGTACTCTGTAGTCTGTTGTTCCCATTGTCCATTCTCTGTTTATCCTTGTCTTCTTCTTCCTCCTTTGTTTCTTTATTCCCCGCTGCTGTACTATCTTTCTCTTATAGGTGTTCTGGCCCGCCAGGGTACGTCAGCATCTAGAAGAAGACCTTGGGGTCATTCTTATTGGGATGAATGCTCCTTTTGTAGGCAGGGGTCTCCCTCTCCTGGTTATCAGCTCAGGGCAAGATACCTTCCCTAGTTTCCATCTATATACAGGGCTGTTTAGTATAGCTGACACCTGCTGGCAATAGCTGAAATTGTCCGTTCAGCCAATCGCGGCTATTAATCCTTTAAATGCCGCTGTCAATTCCGACAGCGGCATTTAAATCCCCTGAAGGATGTTCATGGGTCCCGTACGGCCCATACGAGGTGAGATCGGGGGAGCCATGCAGGTGTCATGGCAGCTGGGGGCCTTCTGAAAGGCCCAGGGCTGCTTTAGCAGACTGCCTATCAAGCCATCCCCATGGGGTGGCTTGATAGACTGCCTGTCAAATGGCAGTATGGCGTAATGCTATAACGATCAAAGCATCGCATGTTGTAGTCCCCCAGGGGAACTCAAAAGAAAAGTAAAAATAAAGTTTTATTAAGTGTAAAAAAAAAAGTTATAAAAGTTTAAATCACCCCCCTTTTGCCATATGTATAATTAAAAAATCTAAATCACAAAATAAAAATACATATTTGGTATCATCTGTAAAAGTCTGATCTATCAAAGTAGCACATTATTTTTCCCACAGAGTAAACGTCGTCCAAAAAAAATAAATAAAGAACACCCGAAATGCCCTTTTTCAGTTACCCTGTCTCCTAGAAAAAAACACAATAAAAAGCGATCAAAAACATGTATGTATTCCAAATTAGTACTAACGTAAACTGCAGGGCATCCCACAAAAAATTAGCCCTCACACAACTACATCATCGGAAAAATAAAAAAGTTATTGTGCGCAGAAGATGGCACAGAAAATAATTGAAAAAAATGAAATGTCTTTGAAAAAAATAGAGAAGTACAGAAAAAAAAAAAAAAAACTATACAAGTTTGGTATCGTAGTAATCGTACTGACCCATAGAATAAAGATATCATGTCATTTTTGTTGCAGTTTGTGTGCTGTAGGAACAAGACGCACTGAAAGATGGCAGAATGTCGTTTTTTTTTTTTCATTTTACTCCACTTAGAATTTTTTAAACGTTTTTCAGTACAGTATATGGTACAATAAATGGCACTATTTAAAAATACAAATCGTCCGGCAAAAAACAAGCCCTCATACAGCTACATCAATGGACAAAAGGCAATTATGATTTTTTTGAAGGGGGGAGGAAAAAACGAAAATGGAAAAAGAAAAAGGTGCCCTGCCATTAAGGGGTTAATACCATATACTAGATTGACCCGATGTTCGCTACGCTAACATAAAATGTTTCGAAAGTGGTGGTTGTGAGCTTCTAAATCTGCTTGGTTAGGTGATTATTTAGTGTTACTTTGTATTTGGAGCAGATATCTAATATAAAAAAGCTTACAGGTCTTTTTCTGTTTGTCTGTCTTTCTCTCTGTCTGTCTATCTCTCACTCTGTCTCTCTGTTTGTCTGTCTCTTTCTATCTTTTTGTCTGTGTCTCTCATTGTCTCTCTGTCTGCCTCTCTCTCTTTATCTGTCTTTTTATAGGTCGCTTTCGTTGTCTGTCTCTCTCTGTTTCTGTCTGTCTATCTCTCTATCTTTTTATCTTGGTATCGCTCTGTCTCTCTGTCTCTTTCGCTCTCTTTCTGTCTCTCTCTCTGTCTCTTTCTCTCTATCGCTCTTTATTTCTGTCTATATTGCTCTCTCTCGCTATGGCAACAGCACGCAAAATAAATTTACTATCAGAAGTATACATATCTATAATCAATACTCTCTAACCTTATTAAATAGTGCAAGGTTCTTGGTATACAATTCGATCAAATTACATTGGCCCATCTACCAACGTCCAGGTGACCAAGCTCTCAGATGGGTCCAAACGCTAATACCAGGTGGTAAATCTCAACCAGGGAAAGTTGGGTTCCTACCTCTCAGAATTCTCCTCTCTTGGGACTTAGCCTACAAATAAAACCAGGGAAGGTAGGATACCATTTAAATGCTCCAGTAGGAGGGACAGAAGGCAAATGGGCAGCAGGTGTGCACGACCCAGTGAAGGCAGCCAAAACTTCACAATATTGGTACAAAAAGATAAAATAGGTCAGTACTATTCAATGGTAATATATCCTAATAGAAATATGTAGGTGCACGTTAAACCATGGCTGCAACATACAGTAGGAGCAGAAACCCAAAATGGCAACACCGCGCAAAATACATTTAAACTATCAGAGGTATACATACCTATAATAAATACTCTAACCACATTAAATAATGCAAGGTTCTTGGTATATAATTCGATCAAATTACATTGGCCCATCTACCAACGTCCAGGGGGCCAAGCTCTCAGATGGGTCCTAAAACTAATACCAGGTGGTAAATCTAAACTAACGTGCACCTATATATTTCTATTAAGATTTACCACCTGGTCGAAAAGTTGCAGCTTTTTACTTGCTGAGGAATAAAAGATACCCGAAGTCCTAGAGTGCTGGTCTATCTATTGACTATAGGAAGGTTTGATAAGGGGGTCTTAAGTCTGGACCCATTAAGGACCGTGCACCTATTCCCTCTTTTTTCTATTCTCATTTTGGAAATATTGGATATTGGTTGTGCTGCTATCCATATATCTACCATTGGGAACTCTCTCTCTGTCTATCGCTCCCTCTCTGTCTTTCTATCGCTCTTTCACTGTCTGTCTCTCTATTTGTCTCTATATCGCTCTCTATGTCTCTCTATCACTCTCTCTGTCTATTTCTCTCTGACTCTTTATTACTATCTCTGTCTCTTTATTGTTCTCTCTTTCTGTCTGCCTCTGTATTATTCTCTCTCTCTATTGTTCTCTCTCTGTTTCTCTATCACTCTGTCTGTTTCTCTATTGCTCTCTCTGTCTCACTATCTATCTCTCTCTTTCTGGCTATCGCTCTCTCTCTCTATCACTTTCTCTGTGTTTCTTTCACTGTCTCTCTCCCTATTGCTCTCTCTGTCTGTATCACTCACTCTGTCTCTCTATTGCTCTTCGTTGGGCAGTGTATGGTGCATACATTCCAGCGCATACCTGGAGCACAGCAATGCCGCCCATAGACTTAACATTGTAACTTTCAACCCGTCTGACAGGTACCTGAATGTATTAAACTCACATTTAAATATTTTATGGCACCGGTGAGCATGTGTGTCATCTAATGACACCAACATCATACACCAAATTTAAAGCAAAAGGGTCAAAGTGTGGTGCAAGAAAAAGCATGTAGGCTTATTTATGTCAGATTGGAGTAGTGGGTACATAGCTTAAACTATTGGGAAATATTGAGGAACACTGTTGCATGAGATAAATATGCTGGTTATGTACTCTTAAAAGTTAAATATACATGCAAATAGCTACATTGATGCAATCACTGAACAATAACATCCCTAGAAGTACAGAACATTCATTTGCATCCAATACTAAGAAGTCCCAGAACTTACCTGGAACCTTGGAACTTACTGCACTTATCTCATTAGACATCAAATAATATTTTAATATTAAACTAACTAGTACAAGCAGAGTGAACACGTGGCAGTATATAACCATGAAACGCCTGAAAGAAAATAATACACGGCTGTTTGTGTCTATTTAATAATATTGCACAACCCGTTAATGGAATGTTTGAATCTAGGTTCTAGGCTTGGCAAGAGATAGGCTACTAACTGTATGCAAAAACTCAGCATTTTTTACGCAGTGTTTAACTCATTCAGAGCTGTGTTTTTATGCGTTTGGTCTATTTTGCGTGTTTTTATTGCGTATTTTTGCACAGCAAAAATGCAAGCAAGCAAGCTAATAATGTCACAACTTTTTTTCCCATTCAGCTAGCATAGCATCCTGCGTAAGAAATGCAGTTAAACGTAGTATTACATGAGCAATTGCATATTTACTGCACTTTTTATGCACCCCATTTATTTCAATGGGCGAAATATGCACTAAAACGCCCAAAATAGGACATGCTGTGTGTGATTTGGGCACAAAAACACTAGTGTGAGAGGCCCCATTGAGATACACAGAAGGTTTAGTGCTGCGTATTCTGTGCACATGAATAATGCGCAGCAAAAAAACCCGCTTGTGTCAGAATGGCCTTAGGAAAGATAAGCAGTAGAGATGAGCAAGCATACTCGCTAAGGGCAATTACTCGATCAAGCATTGCCCTTAGCGAGTACCTGCCCGCTCGGAAGAAAAGGTTCGGCTGCCGGCGGCAGGCGGGGAGCGGCGGGGGAGAGCTGGAAGGAATGGAGGGGAGATCTCTCTCTCCCTCTCTCCCCCCCCACCCCCCTCCTGCTCACTGCCGCAACTCACCTGTCACCCGTGCTGGCAGCCGAACCTTTTCTTCTGAGCGGGGAGGTACTCGCTAAGGACAATGCTCGATCGAGTAATTGTCCCTAGTAAGTATGCTCGCTCATCTCTAATAAGCAGCTGTCATGGGTTTGCATCTGTCTTATTAACCCCTTAAGGACGAGGCTGTTTTGTACATTAAAGGGGTTGTCCCGCGAAAGCAAGTGGGGGTATACACTTCTGTATGGCCATATTAATGCACTTTGTAATGTACATTGTGCATTAATTATGAGCCATACAGAAGTTATTCACTTACCTGTTCCGTTGCTGTCGTCCCCGTCTCCATGGTGCCGTCTAATCTTCAGCGTCTAATCGCCCGATTAGACGCGCTTGCGCAGTCCGGTCTTCTCTCTTCTGAATGGGGCCGCTCGTGCCAGAGAGCGGCTCCTCGTAGCTCCGCCCCGTCACGTGTGCCGATTCCAGCCAATCAGGAGGCTGGAATCGGCAATGGACCGCACAGAAGACCTGCGGTCCACCAAGGGTGAAGATCCCGGCGGCCATCTTCACAAGGTAAGTAAGAAGTCACCGGAGCGCGGGGATTCGGGTAAGTACTGGACGGTTTGGTTTTTTTATCCCTGCATCGGGTTTGTCTCGCGCCGAACGGGGGGGCTATTGAAAAAAAAAAAAACCCGTTTCGGCGCGGGACAACCCCTTTAAGGACCAGACACGGTTTAGGGCTTTTTCTCATGCGGTGGTTTAACTACCCTATTTATTTTCCTTCAGCTGCCAAAATTATTTTTGCTGTGTTTTTTTTTTCTGTGACATATAGGGCTATTTTTTTTTTCCACTGACTTTTTTTCCATTTTTTTAGTCTTAGGGCGCCCACCCACTGGCGTTTGCGATTTTCGTGCGTGAAAAATGCAGCGTTTTCGTCGCGTTTTTGGCGCGTTTTTCGCGGCTTTTTGCGGTAATTTACATTGACATTCATGGGTGCATTAAGAGAAAAATAAGGACACATATGCAACTGACAGTTCCTATGTTAAAAATTGCAATGGACTGAAACAAAAAACGCCAGTGGACAGGAGTACATTCAAAACTAATTGCTCTTGAGAAAAAACGCAAAACGCAAAGGAAAAAAAATCGCCAGTGGGTGGGCGCCCTTATTGTGGTAAAAAGCTAAAAAAAAAATATTTTTTTAACATTTACAGTTATTGTTTTTTAAATTAATATATTTATGCTAAAATAAAGTATGTGAACGGGTTCCTCATTTTGTTTCGGACTTTTTAATATATAATATGTATGGTTTTGGATTACAGGGCACTTATAGCGACGGTTTTGGTTGGTGTCAGCTTTGGGTTATTTTCTTTCTTATGTATATATTTTTATTTTTTTCTGTATTTTTTTTACTATCTATGTCCCCCATGATGTCATATAGGATCTCTGGGGGACATTCACATGTTTTTTTTTTAAATTTGAGACTTCCCCACTGTAGCTGGGGCATCCATAGGATCTTCAGTTACAGGGAAAAACTTCCCCTGTAGTGACATTAGTCACTGGCAAAGCTGATCAGGGTCTGCTCCCTGCAGCTCTGCTGTAGCAGGGAACTCCTATGGTCACATGACCCCCCAACTCCCAGGCTCCACTTTCAATTTTTAGTACATAGCACTCTGTACTAAAAGGAGGAGGCAGAAAAGGTTAAAAACAGCTGGCAACCCGACATGCTCATGCTTGATTGCAGAAGCAGGGGCTTTAAGCCTGTGCCATATTTTTACAATGAGGTGGGTTTAAAGCCCAGGACCAAGCACCGTAAATTTACAGTAATTGGTACTAATTGGGTTAAGGGGGATAAATCAAGTTACCCTCTTACAGCTCAGTCACACGGGCGCCGATCCGCCCGTGTTTCTGCATGATAAGATGGCCGCACCATGTGCGGACAATTCTCTGCATGACCGGCTCCATTGCTGGCAATGTGTTCTTTCTTCCCACCAGTGCGGAGAGTCATCTGCACCTGCAGTGCAGCGGTCTTATCATGCAGAAACACGGCCAGATCGGCGCCCGTGTGACTGAGCCCTTAGGCTTCACGCAGCACTTTAGCCAATCACAAGATGGTGCAAATTTAAAGGATTAAAGGGGTTTTGTCATTAGAAAAAAAATCAATACTTACCTATTTCATCCCGCAGTCTTCTTACTGCGTCTTCTCCTCACCGATTTTCTCCTCGCTCCTCCAATCCACCGATGGCTGGATCCTCTTCTTCCTGTTATGTAGCATCCATTTACAGGCATTTTGCTTCCTGCAGGTCAGTATGCACTACATCAGTAGCATGGCGTTCACTGCCTAGCAGGGAATGCTGAATCCTATGCCGGGCTGTTGCCGATACTGCGCATGGTGCTGTCTCGCCACAAGTCTTCATTTACTATTGAGACGACACCCCTTCTGACTGACATAAAGTGTAGCTTGCTAAAGAACAAGAATGAGAAAGAATTCCATGAGAAAATGAAAAAAAGGCGAAGGGGGATAAGTGAGAGGAGAGAAACATATGGTGGTCAATACATGTATTATGACGAGAATTCTGACGATTCTCTGTGTTTGATCAGCTATAAAAAAAAAGAGAGGATTCAGTTATGGGGGTGTGAGAATAAGAAAACTGGCACCAAGAGATTAGTGTGGGTGCTGAACTAGAAATGCCCACCCTAGTGTACAAGGGTAGAACTGCGTTGATGCAGATATATATAAGAGACTGTGTAATTATTCAGTAAAGGTAGTTTGTAAAATGCAATGTGGTGTCAGAAGTAGTCTATACCGGCCTCCTGTATCATCTTATGGCAAACCTGTGACCAATAGTTCCATGCAAGGTATACAGCTATAGAGCTGAGGATGGAGCAGCTGGATCTACATGAGCTATGGAGTCAGAGCTATTCTGCTACCAAGTGCTCAGAGAGTCCTGCTCATGCCCACACTGGTATCAATCCTCTGACTGGCGCAGGGTCCCAAAAAGGCCCCGTTCATTGTTGTGCCAAATTCGATCCTTGCACTGGTACCAAGTCCGAAAAGAGTCCTCTCCAATGTCTAACTGGTATTGCACCACCCATCGGTACCATAACACTGATTTCAGAGGTGACTGTTTGATGATGTAACATGCTGGAAAATTGTTGCAGTCAAACAAAACATTTTTACTCTGTCCATCAGGCTCCAGATAAATGCAGCAGTTTCTCAGCCTTATGGCCCAAATGGTTCAAGTACAACATCGAACCTTGTAAACATAGGCCTGATATGGTCCCCCCACTCAGTTAATCACACTACCATGCAGTCCCTCGAGCAGGAGTACACTTTTTACAATCTGGGCAGGCCACACTGGTTGGAGATGCCCTCTATCCACAACAGGAAGATCCATGGCTGCAGCTCTGTCAAGAATCAGACTTCTCTTACAACACACCAAATGTCTTGTAGCTCCCAGTACTACACTTACTTTTGCAAACCTCCAATTTGTGTTAATATCAACTCTTTATGTTCTCCCTTCTAATTTTTCCGATTGGGGCAGTTCTACCCTATACCCACTCTGAATGTTTTTCTCCCACAGTTCAGTGACCAGTTATTCCAACTACTCATGTGGTCACCATACAAGGGCTCTTGCACTGGCACCCTTTGAACACCATGCCAGTACACCTTCAATAAACATTAAAGAAAAATTACACACTGCAACCCCTCAAGTAACTGTACCTTGGGAGAAGGCTATTATCTCAAACTTCCAACTGTTCATTAACAGCTTCAACTTGCTCTCTGTTCAAGGCATTGTTGAGTCAGAAGCAGAAGTAATGCTGCCGCAGTTCCCGTCTATAGTCACTTTATCTGAGTTTCTTATTACACGGACAATAAATATTTATTATAACCTGTCTTAAAACTAACTGCACATTTCCTTTTTGTTTTCACCTTTTCATATATACAGTGTATATCTACATTATACTATTGATATTCCAATTACATCCTCTGGAAGCATCTACTTTTAAAATCGGCCTTTCAAGAAACATAGAATTTTCATTCCACTAATGGGAATGTTTCATGCATTTCCAAAATCATCTCTGGGTGCAGCCATATTGGAGATACACACTTCCTTTCTGTATCCTCGGTATAGATAGTGCAGCAGAGTTGGTGTAGTTTTAGGGCGACTCACTTGAGCGTAATTTGCACATGCAAAAATAGTGTGCACAATATGCAAAGAATAGAACCCACTGTTTTCAGTGGGTTCATTCTCATCTTCCGTATTTGCATGAGCATTTCGTGCACCAAAGGTCCCCATGGGGGGTGTGCAAATATGCACATACGTACGCATTGGTTATGTGCAAAGCGCTGCACTTACCCACGAGCACTGGCACTTCGTTTAGCTTAATAGCCATTTAAATCATGGCACCATGATTCTCCCACCCATGTGAACTAGCGGTGCCTGCGCAAATACGCACAGTAATATACAAAAAAGTGCACTCCCTTACAGTGCAAATATGTTATGCTTATGCAAGCATTTTTGCGCTCACGCTCATGTGAAGATACCCTCAGGGGTGAGAAAAGGGCACTATGCAGTGACAAAGTATTGTGTGTCAAGTATAAGGACAAGAGTGGTAATTACTAATGAATAGGATAAGGAAGTCATTTGAAAGCTTCCACAGTGTCCAATACTGTATTTATTTGGTTTCAGATGTTTTCTACATTTAGTCATTGTGAAGCATTACTGCTGACTTAACAACTATCTAAAGTGAGTCATATTTTCAGCTATAGAAAACTGGGTGATCGCAACAATGACTGGTTTAGATGATACATGTGTATTTGTTTTGGCAAATCCAATTAGGCTCATTTCGAGAGGTAGCTGAGTGATATTTTCCTCTTACATGACAACATGTTGAAAACATGAGGATATTCATGTATGTTTGTGCTGTGACATAGTCCAACGATTACACCTTGTTACATCACCGCACGTTGTTTGTGTTATGGCTTCTTATATGTCGCAGTTTTTTCTATCTAGGGAGATATAAAGCCTTTGCATTATGAGCTTCTTTATTGCTGAAGCCTTGTGTATGTCAGGCTTAAGGGCTTCTTCTGATGAATGTATACGTAAAGAAACTCGGCTCAGCACAACGTATTTGCGCAGTAAAAGAGTTTGATTTGCCCGCGTATCGGCGAATTATACTGTACTTTTTTGCGAACGCAGGGCTTGTTCATATGCATGCATGATACACTCCCGTCCTGATTTAAAAGGCTTTTAAAGCATTTGCGCACCAACCATAGAATTCTATGGGGACTTTTGCTTTGCAGATACGCAGAAAGATAGAGCAGGTCATATTTTTTTTTTTATGCGCACACAAAATGCACGAGAAAAAAATCATTCATGTAAAAGAACCCGTTGTCATCAATGGGCTCTATTCTCTGTCTTTACATATATCTAATGCGTTCAAAAACAGACACAAATTCGTTCATCTGAAGAAGCGCAGTGTTCATGGCACAAATGTGCTGGTTTATGCAAGTGTTTTGGCCCATATGCTCATGTAAATAGGCACTTAAAGATAAGCTATCTGGCTGCAGTTTCATTTCTAACCACACAAATGCTCAGTTGAGCAGAACATCCCCGTGCATGGGAACATTGACACCTATGTTGAAGGTATATGGGCACCTTTAGCCTCCATGTTGTCTTATGATTACATAAAAGTCCACATAGATGTTTCACTAGACAAACCACATCAAATGGCTTTTTGGGGCAAATTATTACAGGGTTTGGTAAATCTACAATCGAGCGAGCCGCTGCAATCATATGCAATGCAGGAACTACAGGTATGCAGGGTCACCAGCCAGCTTTACAGTTGGAGTTTGCTGAAGGATCCTGCATGTGGACTCCGAATCGGTCATGTGAAGCCGGCCTGAAGAGTATCATTTTCCAAGGGTTATTTCCTTATTGAAGGAATTGTCTCAACCAGATGGGAATTAGAATCAAAAGTCAATGCAAAGAATGTTGTGTCATTGAAACATTTCTATATCATGATTAATCTACTGATAATAGTTGATTACCCAGGGTTTCAGTAACTAGACTTGTGAGTCCTAGTGCCTTGGGGGGCCCAAAGGTATTTCTGCCATATGAAAAGATACCAGTATCAGGGCTCAGTCACACAGGCGCATTCGGGCGCCGATACGCCCTTCTTCCTGCAATGGAGCCGGCCATGTGTTCTTTCTGCCAGCGGTGCGGAGAGTCGTCCGTACCTGCAGTGCGGCCATCTTATCCTGCAGGAAGACGGGCGCATCGACACCTGGATGCGTCCGTGTGTGACTGAGCCCTTATAGATGACATACAATAGATGGGAAGCACTATTACAAATCCTGCATTGGGACGCAGTGGCTTCGAGTTACACCTCTGTATTTGAAAAGGTTTTGTCCAGATGACTCCATTCTTTAAAGTGCCCACCAACTTCAGGATTTCTATCATCTAGTTTAAATGCATCGCCTTTTGCTGTGTTTACAAAGGAAATGTAAAAATAACACCGGTCTGCATCAAAATCCCCCGTCCACAATAATGTCATTTCTTTATGCATTTTGAGGTGCTGAATACAACTCTGGGCTCCGAATTCCTTCAGCACCCACAGCTTTTAAGGAATGAAATTTTTTTACTGATATAAAAACTATAGCAAACCGTTCTTCCACGCAAGGTCAAAAAATGTTTTGTGGGCTTTCCTCTTAAAATATTTTGATTAACTTTTAAGGTAACATTAAGAGGGTTCTTACTTTATGCCTGTGACTTTTCATTGTATAGTCATATTTTCAAAAGTTTTTAAGAGCAATGTTTTTAGGTGTAAAATAAAGTTTTGAACGATAACACCTTTTTATAGAATTCTTTTCT
This sequence comes from Eleutherodactylus coqui, assembly GCF_035609145.1. Taxonomy (NCBI): domain Eukaryota; kingdom Metazoa; phylum Chordata; class Amphibia; order Anura; family Eleutherodactylidae; genus Eleutherodactylus; species Eleutherodactylus coqui. The sequence goes on along the minus strand of NC_089843.1, from coordinate 107,474,798 downwards.
ATAAAATAATGGAATAGAACAGGTTGGGGGCTTTAATTTGGTCTGTTGGGAGTTAAAATTGTGCTAAGTAAATAAAGAAAAAAAACTTTAAAAAAGGAAAAAAAAACCACAACTTTATAACCAAAGAGATAAGAAGCAGCTCTCTATTTGGTCTGCATTTTTGACAAATCATGCGTAGCCACATTCATTATACAAGGAGCAGGGGATTGATGATAGAATATTCAGATTGTCATTTATTAACTACTTTAGTACTACCGAATGACTATAAGCATCCTGCGCTCCTTAATAATCAGCGGCTTTTATCTGTCTTTGATAGCTGACAGTCATTGGTAACTACCACAATCTGATCACAGCAGTTAACTGTTTAGGTGCTGTTGTCAAAGCTAAACAGTCAGTGGGTAGTGGAGTGCCCCCTCCAGCACCCAACGAAGCACCTTCCGCATCATATTTAGAAGGTTCCAATAGGATAGCATGGCCTAATTTTTTTCAGAAATTTGTAATTGTAACAATCGACATTACTAATTCATAAGGATACAAAGGACAAGAATAAGGAAAAAGAAAATATGGCATGGGACAGAACCATGAGTGGCCATTATCTTGAAGAGGTTGTCCAGATACCTCTTCCTCAGTTATATGCTTAACAACCAGCATTCAGGGTTTAGGACTGAGTAGGCTTGACCTACGTGAGTCGTCTCCAACCTGTGGCTATTCAATTTTTTCAATACTACAATTGTCAATGCACGCTGGGAGTTGTATTTTTGCAAGAACTGGAGACCCACGTTGGAGGCCATTGTATAATAAATGATGCTGCTTGGGGCCTCCATCTGCTAACTCCTTTTTTCGACATACGGTAATCCGAGCACATGATAACAACACATTTAGTAATAAAGAGAATTTATTTTTACATTAAAATATTTACAGTCATCAGTAAATAAGCTAGATCATTTGTTTAGACTTTAACTTTTGAGGCTTGGCCTGCTAGCAGTAAATGGAAAAATTACATCATATAAAGCATGCAGTGTGTCTAGGACAGGAAAATGAGCAAACGCCAAAAAATAAAGTCCCTCAAAAAATAAGTGTCCAGCATGTTCTTAGCAATGAGCTTGATAAATTACATATATATATTTAAAATACAATTTTCGTAACAACCGAGACATCCATCATTTCGTTGCCCCTTGCTTTTTTATGGCACACATTAATACAACACATACATATTTTGCCTTTTTGAAAATGCCATTTACAGTGGGATCACCAACAGACACCATTTATATATATTTGTATGCCTATATGAAGATAAAAACGTAATGTTTGTTCTTGCATATTTCACCAACATAATATAGAAGTGCAATAAAATTCAAGCATTGCAAGCATATGTTACATAAGATATTTTAAGAATTTTTCATCTTTTTTGCTACAATTGAAGCAAATGCTCCATATCACATTCAACAGTTTTATCGTTTTCTATTCCATTTTTAACAGCTGCTTAGACTCAGCAAGAGTGTCATAACATATATGTATTGTGCCAAAAAATGGCATACGCCCATACATACCAGTTTTGTGATAGTTTTGCCTCAGTTTATGTCCTCTGAGCCAAAGTTAGAAGTGGATCCAGTGAAGGGAAAATTAATATTCTTCCTTTACATTTCACATTCTTTTTGAATCTACTTCTAGCTCTGGGTCAAAAAACTGCACCAAATTTGTACCAAGAACTGCGACCAAACCATCGTCTGCGACGCTTGCGTAAGTCTGGAATCACGCATGCAGTTTGGGTGTAGCTTATTTTTAGTTAAACACAGAAGTGGATACAAAAGAGAGCGGTATGGATCTTTCCACTATAATTCAATGTCCTTTCTGTATCCACGTCTGGCTTTGACAAAAGAAAACTGGATCACAAGCTATATTCGTGATTCCAATCTAACGGCACATCTTACAACTCCTTCTAGCAACACCCCTTCTTGCTAAACACATCTCAAAACTGTCAATAGACGTGTGAAATGTATCCATAGCTCATAATATAGTTTAAAACAGTATTCTCCAAAATACTGGCGCATTTTTCTTAATAAATTGTTCTTTTCACATTTTATAAAATGTAATTGAGAAATAAAAATGTGATATTTTGTTAGGATATAATTTGGGGAAAACATAGAAGGTAAAAAATTATATTTTGTTATACGAGTATCTTTTTTGTTTTTTTTCTGGGGCAGAATGGAATACCATTGCTTTTAAAGGGAACCTGTCCCATTGAACATGGAGTCTGATTGGCCAGCAGCAAGTTATGGAGTAGGATGAGCTGCACAGATTAATATATAGCTTTGTTGGAAAAGATTCAAGGTAACTTGTAGTTTATTTATTTGAATCCCTGCTAATTCTGGGGTTATGCTTCCAGTGGGCGGTTTAAAATGGCAGACTTCATGCAAGGCCCGCCCACTGGACTCCGGAGACCAAAATGAGCAGGAATTTAAATGACTAAATACAAGTTATAATGAATATTTTCCCATAGAACTATATATCAATCTGCTCAGTTCCTCCTGCTCTATATCATCATGCCTGCAGGTAGATCTTCATGTTCAATGTAACAGGTTCCCTTTAAATGAATGAGTAAAACAAATAGTCTAATATTTATTTTTATAATAAAAATATGGTACTTCTGTGTTTATTGCACTTTCTTTTTTATAATGGATCTTACCAGAAACAGTTAATAATACTAGAGGTGGTGATCGACAAGTGCAGCAAGTCTACCACTTAATTTAATTACACTTTACATAACACGGACATTTTGCTTTTACATCTTCTTCAGTGTTACATTCAATGGCAACATTAATTTGATGACAGAATTGAAGTTTATGTCAAATAGTTATTGCTGAAATAGAGAATATATAACATCTACATACAAAATTATTTGTAATTTAATTTAAGGAAGACATATAATTTCACTCCTTGAAAAAAATCTTATTTTTCACAAAACAATAATACAATTTCATATTTGATTAGGATTTTATCCAGAACTACAGAAGTTCAGAATTAAACTTTCAATTTATTATTTTTTATACATTTTAGACTTTATATATATTTTAGCAGCATTATTTTACGTGTACTTTTTTCTCAAAGTGTAACTACATTTAATATTTAACCCAATGGGTGATACAGTAGTTACAATGGAAATGCAGTTGTTAGATATATAAATTCATGATATTAATATATTGTACTGGACCATCGAATTTTAAGAGATTGGTAGAGATGAGCGAGCACGCTCGTTTAAGGCTGATGCTCGAGCGAGTATCGGTCTTTTTGAGTAACTGATTATTCATTTGAGCACCATGTGGGGGGGGGGGGTGCGGCGGGGTGAAGCAGGGGGGAGAGTGAGAGAGATCTCTCCCCCCCCACTTCCCCCTGCTCTCGGCCACTACCCCCTCCGCCCCCCGCATGGTGCTCAGAAGAGTAATCAGTTACTCAAAAAGACCGATGCTCACTCGAGCATCAGCCTTAAACAAGCATGCTCGCTCATCTCTAGTGATTGGATATTAAATATATTTGACATACCTCATTTTTGTAATTGCCATCCTGCAGTGTAAAGAATATTCATTTTCCCCGTTAGTGATTTTTTTAATGCCGTTCAAACAAGAAGTTATTTTGATTACACGATTAACATGATGCTACAGAAAAAATAAGTCCCATTAAAAAAATGACCAAGTACGTTTAAGTGCAGTAAGACACAACGATTATCGCTCAAAAGACGGCTTTTGAGCAAATTTTGAGCGATAATCATTGTGTCTAAATGGGCCTTAACAGATGCCTCAAAATTGATTAAATGTTGCAGCTGCCATTTTTCTTTGCCTTATCTGACCAGATACACTGTATAACAGTGCTTATGCCCAATAAAATGGGGGCATACACAAAACAAAAAGATTATGCATCATTTATAAATGCAGTTCTCCAACATGCTACGCATTTTGTAACCATATGTCTCCTATATGATGCATCCAGCCATTTTCACGAGTGACTTATCTGTTGCAGATTTTTGGACTGGAAAGTACAGGACAATAAAGTTTTTTTTAAAGTTTTTTAAAAAGAAAAAATGGAAATAGAAAAATGTGGATTTTAGGACATGCAATTTTTTTGAATCGACAATGATTGAAGATATGTCATGGAGAAAAAACTGATTAGTGGTAGAGTAGGATCACAGTCCTTAATGGTAGAGTAGGATCACAGTCCTTAAATTAACAAGCAGAACTCTGCACACACTGTTTCTTTGTAGTGGATTTCACCCATTACACTTGCAAATGGTGAAATCTGTAGCAAGATCTTTATTTAAAGCAACACTCTGGTCCTGGACAAGCAAAGATGGCCACACTTCTTCTCTGACTATCTGCACATGTGAGCAGCACTGACCAGTCAGAGCAGCATGTAGTGTTTTTGACTATTAATGCATGTTGATGCATAGTATGAATTAAGTAGTCAGAGAAGCGGTGCAGTCAACTTTGTTTACTTGCTTTAATACAAGATTAGATTCATTTTCAGTGGATTTTGAGGTCGTTTCCACAATTGAAATATCCCATTGCTTCTAAACCCGGCCTTAGATTTCAGCTGTGATATTAGTTCCTAGTGAATTTACAGTTTTGTTGCTCATGAATTAACCCGTAGAATCATTGTCTAACTTTATGTAAGAGTTGTGTCTACTTCAGAGATTGTTTAGGGCTATGAAAAGCACATTTAATTATTTATACAATGGGAGAAATGTATTCTCATATAATTCAACACCAGATGTTCAATGATCTTGGGAGCAGTGTTTTATTAAGTCACCACTAAGTGAAAGAAAACCATGTGCTGAGTATTCCTATCTAAACAGTTACAATTAGATTGCGTAACTCTTTTAGTGCTTCTCCCTATTTCTAAGCCACCTATCTTTATTTATAATGCCAAAGCTATGTTCACTCCCATTTCTGAGCACATGACTGCATTGATGACTCCTTCAGTAGTAAAGTGTCATGGATGTGCCCCAACAACAGCTTTTGGTAGCAATAAATGGATGCAATAGTACCTGAGTTGCATCCTTCAGAGCATAATAGATGCTTACTATACTGAACAGAAGGACTGTAAAAGTGGCATTCACCATCCACAGAGTCTAATTTAAGGATGTGCATAGTGGGTGCTTTTTGTATCCACTGTTGAGCAGGCCGAACTTTTAAATTCCTATTTTGTACCTATTATCTTTCAGAAAATGAATGTAACATCAACTGATCTTCCCTGTGCTATTGAGGGAATAAAAAATGCAAGCTATCTATAAACAGAGGGATGGTGATGAAACACATAGCTAACTTAAATTAATTAAAATCTCCAGGTCCACATGAATTACATCCTAGGGTACTGAAGGAAGCAGCGGATATAAATACCAAGCCACTAGCAGTAATCTTTGAAAATTCCTGGAGAACAGGAGATGTCCAGAAGATTAAAAGGATAAATTTTGGCCCTTCCTTCAAAAAAACGGGAAGAAAGTGGATACAGGAAACTACAGGCCTGTGAGTCTGACTTCTATAGCTGTTCGAGAAAATTATTAAACAGCATGTATGCAAGTACTTGGATGAGAATGCAGTAATTAACAATAGCCAGCATGGATATGTAACAAACAATCATGCTAGACTAAACTAATTTCCTTCTATGACAAAATCTCCAACTGGATTGATCAGGAAAAGGCAGTAAAAGCATTTGCCAAAGTATTTTATACCATTCTTATTGAAAAAATGACCAAATATGGGATCGACAAGGCAACTGTTAGGCGGATTCACAACTGGCTGAGTGATCGTTCTCAAAGAGTCGTCATAAATGGCTGCACATTCAATTGAGAGAATGTCTCAAGTGGGGTGCCACAAGGCTCTGACCTGGGCCCAGCGTTCAAAATTTTTAAAAATTATCTAGAGGCCGGAATTGAGTCGATTCAAAAAATTTCGACAAACACGAATAGTGGGCAGCAACTAACAGAATGGCACTTAACAAAGAGATATACATAACAAGATTTAACAAGGAGGAATTCCGAGATATTAAAAAGTGCTAAGCATTTAAGAATCAAAATGATTCAGGCTAAGATAAATTAGTCACATATGAAGGAACTCCATAAGAGTAATTAACAATTAACTACTTGGTGAAGATGACCTCAGTAATAATTACTTAATAACTATGGGATTATTATAGAGGTATGTTGTTATAGCCTCTAAATTTAGATTTAAATTTATATTGCTGTTCTGCCAGTCTACAAATTCTAACAATTTGTAGACTGGCCGAAAGCACTTCCATAGAAATAAAAATGAGGAAGTGGCAGGGAAGATAACAAAGCTCCAAAATTAGTTAAAAGAAGAAGGTTATATATTAACAAATAATTCCTGCATACTTAGCTAGTCACAGTGACACCACTGTCTACAATATCCTTAACACAAAAATAGTTGTAATTCTAGAAGCAGTAGTCGTGGTAATAGTAGAAAGTGGATTTTTTTTAACAGAATTTGAATGCAGTTTATCTTAAGAAACATGTGACTATACTGTAGTGATACTGCAATAGTATAGCACCTTTTAAAGAACACTATACTTTACATAGTGTCATGGCAGTGAGTATATTGGTGAGAATGAGTATATCATTAATTAGCGAAAAACCTTTGTTTTTCATACGCAACTTTATATTTCTTTCTACCATTTGTGCAATAACTATTACATAAAGAGTCCAAATCTCACACAACTATGGTCTGCGCATGCACAAATTGTTTTACCCTATTCTGGGCAGATATTACTGACTCTTCTGTGCATGTGCAAGTCGACAATTGTGAGGCGCATGCACAAGATTCGTCTGGGTCTGTGGATGATGTAGAAGATGTCATCTGCATCACCCGTCAAGTAAACAGAAATTGGTTAGGGATTGGAGGACACTAAAGGCAGCAGAGACGGTTTGGGCTCAGCCATCAGAACTTTTGAGGTTCATTTACATGGAGTGCAAGAAGAATTAAACTGAAATTTTACAAGGCGTGATTGCATCATGGGCTGTAATAAGAGAAGCTTTCACATATTCTCAATTTTTTTTCCTATATGCTATTGCTTTCACCAGCTCCAAGCTGGGGACAGGTTTTCTTTAACCCTTTGCAATCCAATTTTGGATTCAGGGTTTCCGAGGGGGTTTACTCTTTCTGCCATTATACAATGGCACCATCTGCTGGCTAGAGCCAGTACTGCGGTATGTGACATGTTGGAGAGGCCCCCGACAACAGAGCCGTCAGTAATATACAGTAAGAATACCCTGCTGGACGTCTTCCGACATCGGAACTATACAAGCTTCAATCAAAATGTCTTTAGACGTCAGACAGTGGATTGGAAAGGGTCAAAATATCAGCAAAAACTCAGTTGGTCATCTCCCTTGATGTATCCCATAACATCCACGTCCAGGAGTGCATGGCTATTCAATACTAGTGAGAGGAATTCGGTGCTTCCTGTAGCACATATTAATCTGTCAGTGAAGGAAAGGGATTCAACATGTTGAAATCGAACATGCTCAATTTTCATTTCCCCTGACATCTCCTGTCAGGACGATCAGGAGGCCTCTACACATATCTGATTGCCATTATTCTGTAGAGTTCAGCAGGATTAGCCATTAATAAGGGTAGTCTAATTTTACTTTAGAAGTACAAAAAATAATCAAACAACCTCTTTCTAACATTTATATAAACTAACAATGTATCAATTTTGAAAAAAAAATGGATACAAAAATACAAAACAAAATAAAGTGTACTGTAATAAGGGTCCTCTGCTTAATGTACCCCAAAACTTCAAAGTCCAATGAGATCTCAGAATATTTATCAAAAGTAGAGAATTTGCCCGAATGAACATTTCTATTTTTCAGAGACCCTCTGGGAATTGAAAAAAGGAAACTTACTCTTTACTATGGAGAACTTCTTTACTTTTCCTTTGTATCACAGTTTGATAAATCCCCCTCACTGTGTTATTGTGACAATATCTGTGGCATTATGACAAAATGTAATGCAACTCCTAAAATTGTAGGGTGTGATTTGCTTTTGCTGCGGCTACTTATTTTGATCATTTCATTTACCGCAAATCATTTTAATAAGAAATAGTTTGAATGTATAAAATTGCCTCTCTTCTATTGTATTTGTGTATGGAAGTTATATAGAAATTGTACAAAATTAGCTGAATATGTCATATCCATAAATATGGAATATTTGAATGTTACATGTAAATATGTTCAGTGTGGATCATAGATAATAATATGGATCACAGTAGTAGAAATAAATAGTTTATTGCCCAACCAGTATTTTGGGAGACACATTTGACTCTTGGAAAACCTACATGTGGTACCCTAGCTGTTGGATATGTTAGTGCATCTGTGGCACCTGTAATATCAAAGCATTATTGAAATTTGGCACATACTGTATATGATTGGCAGTTACTAAGAGGACAAGTTTACCTGAGTGATTTTTGGTGGACTTTTTGTGTATTTTTTGTGCAGTTGATCCATACTGATTGGTCAATTGATGCATAAAGTCAGTTTGCATCAGCTTTTCAATCAGCTTCTTTGGATCTACGGTGGTTCTGTTTGCAGGACTCAAATATGAAGAATGGCTTCTGTCCGCCTCGGTGTCTTTATTTCCGTTCTGCGAACAGTGCACTTTTCCCTCGGTTTAAGGCTAGTTGCACACTTGTAGAAAAAAAATGTCCATGCTACGTCTGTAAAAAATGTATTCATACACGTGCAGTTCCATCTGGCCTCCGTATTTAGTCCGTATTCAGTCTGTTTCCACAATTGTTTTCTGCCATGTGTCATCCATAAAAAAAAAAATTAAACATGCCCAATTCTTTTAGTTGCATCTTTTTAAAACAAGGGATAGCACACTGACTGCACACAGATGAGCTCTGAGTGCGGTCTGTTTTTTTTCCCTATCACCATCGGCTTTAATGGGCAAGTCACTTCTGTAAAATGGGTCAGCATAGTGCATACAATGAGTTTTGTCACGCAGTCCATGTCTGCATGAAAAAACTTGCTAGTGTGTGTTGCCACATTAAGTGATATGGGCCTATATGATGTCCATGTTTAGTTTGATTTTTAATGGACTGCACATGAACAAAAGCGAGGGTGACATCAGGCTATGATTCATGGCCCGATATCACGCACCTCACCATGTGAAAGCCCGTATATGCAAGGCGTTTTCATGTGATAACAGGCTTGCATCACTTTGGGGTGAAGGGAATCCCCAATGCGGCTTTCACACCCGCGGCTAAGGATCATAAAGCTCTCCCATTGCTTTCAATGGAGCCGGCACATCTGCCGCCGGCCCCATTGGAATCAATGGGGCTGCGATGAGAAATCTCGCAGCTAGATAGAACATGCTGCGATTTGTTTCCCGCATCACATTGCGGTGCCATGCAAGAAAACATCGCTCATGTGCATGACCCCATTCAAAAGAATAGGGATGATATTTGTGTGACAGTTATGCGTCTCGCAACACACAAATCTCGCACGATTTTCACGCTAGTGTGAAGGCAGCCTTAGCCTCCTTAAAATGTGTGTATTTTGCTGAAATTTTTTAAAAATCTTTTTGAAAATCAAAAAGAAAACCCCCCAAACAACAGAGTGGACAGAGCAATGCTAAGTATTTTACATTATGTACAAAATGGGTCTTGATGGGCCTGATATAAACTGTTTAAAACTATTGTATTTTTGCATCCCAGTAAAGTCAATATGATCTACTAAAGAACCCTGTCATTTACAAAAAATTGGAAAAATTACCAGTAGCATGGATGTACCCTTTGCGTCCTGGGTGGGCATCACATATAGTAATATGTCTTTTCCAATAGAGTCAGCACCACTGTACTTTCTCCAAGATCAGGGCTTACTAATACTACTTTGAGAATTAGTCGTTATCACACTATCATTTGTTAATAATTTGTTCTTGATGATGAGTTATGTATGTCCTTTTTTGTTTCAGTAAAGTTTTGACTTTTCCTGTATATATTTTTTAGAGATTTAGTCCATGTGAATGATCTCCCTGATTACTCAATAAGCAGCATACATAGTATCCAGTTTATGGCATGACTGTACTGTAGTTGTGATGTTCTATTCTTAAATACGCATATTATTCATGTTACATATGCAGACATAACAATCTGCTAACTTAAACATAAAATCTCCATAACAAAAACATACAGTAAAATTCAGATTTCAAATAACCAAAAATAAGCAATATACATATAAATATACATACACAGTATATAAATTAAATATACAGTAAATGTGGTCAATATTGTATGAATATCCTACTAAAGTTTTAGGCAAGTAGTGTGCAAAAGTTTTAGGCAGGTGTGGAAGTAATGTTGAAAGTAAGGCATCTGATTGACTCCAAATGTATTCTGGAGCAGGACAACCCAAACATACAAAAAGTGTCACTAAGAACTATCTTCAGTATAAAGTGGAACAAGGAGTCCTGGAAGTGCTGATATGGCTCTCACGGAGCTCTGATCTCAACATCATTGAGTCTATCTAGGGCTATATGAACAGACAAAAGAATTTGAGCAATCTGTGGTGAAAAAAAGAACATATGGCTGGCAATGGAGCCAGTCATGCGCAGATTCGTCTGCACGCGGTGCGGCCGTTTTATTGTCCAGAGACACGGGCGGATGGGCGCCTGTGTGACTGAGTCCTATGAGAGTAGCCTAACAACAGATTTCTGCTATTTTCAATTCCACACCAAAATCCGTATGTTAGCAGTGCAGATGTTTGGTGCTGAATATTCTGTAGAAGTGCAAATTCAGCAACACTGTTGCGGAATATTCTGTCCTGTGTGAAAGGAAAAGCGGATTTGCCACGGAAATTCCGGGGTTAGCCAGCCATGTGGACGAGATTTCTAAGAAATCTCGTCCACACGGGAAGGCGAATCCATCGCAGCAAAGCCAGCAGAAGCCGCCGCTGTGGCGCGGATTTGCTGGCCGCAGCATGTCCATTCTTTTTTTTTTCTGTTGCGGCCACGCTGTCCTCAATGGTAGCACTGGCTGCAATGGAAAAGCGTGCAGCCAAGCTAAGTGTCACGGGTTTTGAAGCAGCGCTTTCCCGGCGGAAATTTTATTTTTTTTGCTGCAGCCAAAGCATGAGATTTCCACCGGCAATATGGAAAAAAAACTTCTATTTTTATTTTCAATAATTTTTATTGGGTTTTATCATAAACAGAGAATAAAAGAAAGTTGACATATTTGTTGCATTAGATGAAAGCATTCTTACTTTGTGGCATTTTTTCCACGCCTGCCTAAAAACCTTTGCACAGTACTGTATATTCTCCTTCTCCTGTAATCATGTAAACTTCGGCCATACTCAAGCTCTTTTTGCCATAATTTCCAACACTTAGGGGGAAGACTTATCAAAAGTGATGCAAAGGAAAAATAGAGCGGTTGCCCACAGCCAGCATTAGATTCTACCTATTATTTTTCATGGATCTTTTCAAACTTGATAGAAGCTTTCTGAATGTTTTCTGTGAGCAACTGCTTCATTTTTCTTTAGCATCAGTTTTTATAAATTTCCTGATAGTTTTTAATAAATCCACGCTTTCCTTCTATCATTTAACGTTTGGCATTCCATTTTCTGAAATTTTTTAGAAAACATTTTTTAAAGTGACATCGCATATTTATGTTTCCTGCCTGAAAATACTTTTTTTTCTGATATGATGTGTTTTTTTTACTGTTTTAAAATTGAACCTCTCCATTGCTCAAAAAACAAAGAGGATATTAGCTTCCAATATCAGGATTGAGGTAACTAGGCTTCCTATAATGGTGCAGTGAATTTCACAGTTTCTTCGAACCTAGTGTGATCTCAATGAACAAGGCTTGACTCGAGGCCACACTCTATGAGCGCCAATGTACACTAGGCTGTATTGTTCTATGTTATTGTAAGCAGATTGATTATGGTTTTGCCCTAGTTTCAGCACTGTTGTTCTTGTACAAAATGTGACATTAATTACACATAAAAATAGTATTTACTGCACAAAAATAGAAGTTAAAATGCTTTCACAAAAAAATGAAATAAAAATGTAAAGAAATTTGTGGTCACTGTAAAATCTACAACCAATTTGGCTATTTGGTCCTGTTGTGTATAATTGTATACAATAAAACAAACCCACTTAAAAAACAGTAAATGTTGTGTACTGACACCTCTGAGTAATAACATATAAAACAGCTGGCAGTATATTTTAGCTGTGTTTGTACCATTAGATTGTGTTGACATTTTCGGCTTGATTTGAGAAGTTACATATTTATTATGGAGAAATGGAATTAGGACGTTGATGTTGATACTTTTGTGTACAACCCTACTGTTGACATACCAGCATTTAGTCTCTTTAATCTTGCTGCTGATGAATGTCCTCATGTCGTAGAATTTTGTAGATCACCCAGTAAAAGATGTTGAATATTAAAAAGGCCAGCGGGAAGCAAGCTCGTGAAATTGTGTCTATCTTTTTTGCTCTGTCAATAAACACTTTTCTCATCTCTTCGTGTGTTTTTGGTGCTGCAGGCGCTGGATTGGGTCCCTTTGGAGTCACTCCATCTTTTGCTTGTAGACAAGGACCCATACCATAAGCTGTAAAGCTGAAACGGCTTTCTCTCACATCATCATCCTGCAATGACAAAGTTGGCCATCTTTTAGACGAGTCGTTTGCTTTTTCGGTTAGGAGTATGTAATTACAATAAAAAAATATTTTTGGGTAAAAGAACACAGATTTGCTATATCTCACTGCCGGAAATAACAATACATCATGTTTAATTATAAGGACACTTTAAAGGTAGATTACTACAAATATTCTCCTAAACAAAATGAGTCTTAGTCACTCATCCACAGATCTTACATCCCACTAAAGATAACTTTATACTCAACAACTATATCATTCAGATAGCTGCTAAACACCGTCCCTGAAGTGTATAAAGAACAGCCATTTGTTTGCTTGTACACAGAGTGCTTATTGATCATTAGCTGTTTGCTGACACATAGTTCGTAGGGAGGATCTCCATGCAAATCCATTCACAAGTCCTACAAGTACAAACAACTATGACTTTTCACCAGATGATTTTAGATCAACTAGGTGATTCGAGATAAAACGACAATTGACCAGTGAGTGGATATTGCTTACCACACTGCTGGTGGCCGTGTTTACACCGAACGACTCTCATTTTGCTCTTTTGAGTAGTTATTCAGATGACAGTCGTCTCATGTAAAGCCAACCAGGCAGATCAGAAGTTAATGTCTATAACTCTCACCAACATCTAGACCAGTGTTTCCCAACTCCAGTCCTCAGGGACTTCAACAGTTCGTGTTTTCTGGATTTTCTCAATATTGCACAGGTGATATAATTATTGTCGGTGCCTCAGACATTGCCACAAGTGGTCTTACTATAGAATATCCTAAAAAACCATGCCCTTTGGGGGTTCATGAGGACTGGAGTTTTGGAAAAACTGACCTAGAATAATGGGGATAAGATGCTTATCTCTAAAGTGATAATGCAATAGTCCCTTTTTTTAAGCAAACTGTCAGGATTCAAACCTGCAACCTCCTGTACCCCGAGCAGCAGCCCTTCATACTGAGCTATTCAGCATGCTGGACAGCTCCCTGAATTCCTAGCCTTGTGTTCCTCATTCCTTGTCTCCTGTTTCGTGTCTTCCATGTCTAGTCCACCCTGTGTCTTGTACCTTCCCCAATTAGTCTCCTATATAAACCTGGCCCTGTTCCCTTCTTCCTTGCGTGTTAATTGTGCCCTGTGCCTCTTGCTCAGGATACACTCGGCCCCGAAGACCTGCTTCCTGACAGCACTCAGTTTCTCCATGCCTCCTGCTGGCTGGAGCATCGTCCACTGCAAGCGCCTGGTTTTATCTTTCTTCACACAAGTCGCCAACAAACAACACACCCTAACAGTACCTCCCAGTTAAAGGGGGACCTCCGAGGAGACAAGCACCTAACACACAGGGGTTTAAAATCTGGGGGATCGGTTGGCTGGAAAAACCCACACCCAGCCAGCTCAATCAACCCCTACCTGTGAGGCTGCGCTGCTGGAAACCCATGTAGAACAACAGATCCTAGCAGCACACCCACATACAAACACACTTAATGGGTATGTAGAGCATTTTTTTTCCACATCATTGGCATAGCTATATGGGTCACAGCTCTTGTAGTTACAACCATGCCCCACATACCACAGTAAAGCTATTTATACTGTTACTTCTTTACTGCTCTCATTTCTGACTCGGAGCAGTGCTGGAAGGAAGGCATGGGCTCACTATACTCCTACTACTTTAGTGCTCTCTTTCCTGACACAGTGTGGTGTGTGGCAGAACTGCAAGCATATAGGGGTGGAGGAGTCAGGATACTCCATTTGCCACATGGCATGCTGAATCAGGAGTGGGATAAGGAAGAAACAGTATCATCTGAAAATAACAGCGGTCAACTGCATATCCCACAGTCTGTCTGTGTAGGCTGCAGGGGGTATTATCACTTTGGGAGCAAAGTATGTATAATTATTATGCAAAGGTACTATTACTATGGATCAAAAAGGGGGCAGAATTGCCCTTGGCTGCTAATGCTGCATCAAGAGTTATTTAGAGACCCAGCAATGCACCTGACAGATATGGAGGGGGCATAGCTTGCAACTGTGAAAAAGAAGCTGTACATGGGAAGTGGCAAGGTGAACTTTGCACCAGGACTTTTGACCCATTATTTATGCCCATAGTTCTGATGCATCTAAATAGTAAAAAAAATCTTTCTTCTTTTAAAATACTATATTTTTTGCATCTACAGCTCTTAAAGGGGTTGTCTCGCGAAATCAAGTGGGGTTAAGCACTTCTGTATGGCCATATTAATGCACTTTTTAATATACATCATGCATTAAATATGAGCCATACAGAAGTTATTCACTTACCTGCTCCGTTGCTAGCGTCCCCGTCGCCATGGTTCCGTCTAAGTTCGGTGTCTTCTTGCTTTTTTAGACGCGCTTGCGCTGTGCGGTCTTCTCCCTTCGGCTCCGCTCGGCAGCATCAGCGTTTTGGCTCCGCCCCCTTGTACGCGTCATTGCGTAGCTCCGCCCCATGACGTGTGCCGGTTCCAGCCTCCTGATTGGCTGGAATCGGCACATGACGGGGGCGGAGCTACGCGATGACGCGCACAAGGGGGCGGAGCCAAAACGCTGATACTGTCGAGCGGAGCCGAAGGGAGAAGACCGCACAGCGCAAGCGCGTCTAAAAAAGCAAGAAGACACCAAACTTAGACGGCACCATGGCGACGGGGACGCTAGCAACGGAGCAGGTAAGTGAATAACTTCTGTATGGCTCATATTTAATGCACGATGTATATTACAAAGTGCATTAATATGGCCATACAGAAGTGTATAACCCCACTTGCTACCGCGAGACAACCCCTTTAAGCAAGCAGATTTTCACTCTACAAACAAACACTGCGTGCAGTCTAATATTGCAGACCTACCCCCATCATTTGTCCCCTACTTATTTCCAATGTACATTTGGTATGATTAATTAAAAAAATAGCATTAAAGGGATTTTCTTGAAGATACTGCTGCCCATATGCCCTATTAGAGCATATAGGCATCATCAAAAGGGATCCCCTGCTACGGACTTTCTTTGTGAGCCAGAATTCAAGATATCCTTGTATTACATGGGTGGCCATTCACTTGAATACCCACCCTGTAATAGTACATATCAAGCTGGTTGTCCATGGCTTCCCACAGTGAAATCAACTGTTTTATCATGGAGTAGGGCCTATGGCAATTAGCGGATTGTTGAGGTTGCCAATGGTTTTGTCTCTGATGAGATAGGCTCTTTAATAAGATACAATTCAAAGCTTGAATAAAAACAAGTCGGTTTCATTTCACCATGTTGACCGCAGCAACCAATCACAGTGTGGCTCTCATTTTTACAAAGTAGTTTAAAAGTGAAAGCTGCATTGTGATAGGTTGCTATGGGCAACAAGACTAGTTTTTCAATTAGTCATTTTAGATAAAACACCACAAATGTTTTGATTGGAAGGAATGCATCTTCCTAAATTTAAACTCAATGTAAACTGTTTTAATTGTAAATTCTTGATAGACAGGTAGTCTTCACAAACAAGTATCTGACAGTGGTGAGGAATCAGGGATGTGCTGTCAGCCAAAACCAAGATTAATGGCTGAATTAATCAGCTAAAATACTTAATTCTAATTGAATGCTTAACTCAATATGACAATCTTAGGACATAAAGTCCAGGGAGGTGTAGTACTAGGTGTAGTCCCTGAAAGGCATACATATACATGATGCTCTAGCTGAGACTCACTGTATAGATTGATTATACGGACACCTATAAATCCTGTCATGTCTTTATAAAAGCACTGACAGGCAATGTACTTCATTTTAATCACGTGGCTTCTGCTGCCTTTACAAGACAGGGATTTTCACATGAAAGCATCTTCCAAAAGTTATTCGTGCATCTTCCTAAGGGCTTAGTCAGACGGGCGTTTTTACGTGCGCATGTTACTTGCGTTTGTGATCCGCATCTATATAGAACCAATGCTTTTCAATGGCAATGGTCACATGTCCGAATTTTACATGCGCATAAAATTCGCACCTACAAAAGATAGAACATATGGGTGGCAATGGACGTGGTCACACGTTTTTTTTTATACTAGCGCAGTACGATCTATTTTATGCGTGAATAAACGCACGTAAAAACGGACATCTGACTGAACCCTTAGGCCTCAGGGCTCAGTCACACAGGCGTTTTTTTTCGTCCGATTTTTTTGTGTGCGCAAAACTGATGCACACAAAAAAATCGCGTGACTGAAGCCCGCATCACGGCTGAAAAAAATGCTGCTAGCAGCGTTTATCAGCTGAAAGGGCTCGGTTACACGGGTGCTGCCCACTATCCTCTGCCACAGCTGTGCCACAGCTGTGGCAGAGGAGAACGATATTCGCCCATTGAAGTCAATGGAGCCGGCAATACAGCCGGCTTATATAAAATATAAGCCATTCCCTGAAAAACCATGCAAAAAAGGGTAAAAAAAAAAAATATATATATATACTCACCTTTTTGCAGCTGCCGGAGTGAGTGAGTGCTGCCTCTGATTGGCTGAGCACTGTGACCAATCAGAGGCAGCTCTCAGCTATCGAATGACAATGGGGTGGCAGCAGTACCGGTCCCATTGCGGTCCTCTGCCACAGCTGCCTCCGTATTTGAACCAACATGATCCTCCTCCGTGAACCTTCCCAGATTCTGCACATGCGACCACTGGCAAAATACCGGACACATGCGTAGGAGCCAGAATGCCCAGGAAATTTAAGCAATGACCTCGTTGAGTGGTCTCCAGTCACATAATAAAAAGGTAGCGATCTACCTTAGGCCGGTCTCACATGACCGCAGAGATATTACGGATTCTGCATGCTTCTGATCCGTGGTAATGCATGGATCAATCAAATGCATTGGATTACACAATTCCACTCACATTAGCGGGTCGGAATTACGTAATCCACTCGCAGAAAAGAGAACGCAGCAGGTTCTATTTTACCGCAGATATCCGCAACATAGAGCCCATTGTGTTCCATGGTCGCGGATATACCCGCAGCTTATAAGTAACTACATTGTGTACAGGCTGCGGGCACCAGTGTCATCGCTAATCGATGGCACTGGAAATACAAATAAAAAAAAGGTGTACTGCGTATGACTGCTTGTGTGAGTACGCAGTTATACTGGGCTGGGCTCACAGCTGGGATCCACTGCAGGCCTCTGCAAGTGGATTCCATATATGGTCGCATGAGCCCGGTGTTATCCAGACCGCTACCTGTGATACGTAATTTACAAGAAGCCCGGGAACACTCACCTTCTTGCAGTTCCAGGAGCAGCTAGTTAAGCGCCCTCTGTGTGAGACTGCCGCACCTCCGCAAGCTTACGAAGCCTCACAGAGCTCCACTTTTTACACCCCGTCCCTGCCACTGAGGTCAAAAAATACCCCCCAAAAAGCATGGGAGGAGGGGGGATACCCGGTTTTGTTGCCCCATGTACCCATCCCAACCAAGCCCCCATAATTATCCCTGTCTTCGGAAATACCACACAGGTCACATTATTACTTTTATCTAAGATTTGGGGAATGCCAAAAAGGGCACGCAGGAAGGGGGGCAGGGATATTTTTAGGGAGTCAATTTTTATTCCGTACAAGTGAGCGATCAGGCCTGGAATTTATTCAGTTGCGCCCTGCAATCCAACGGGTGTTCCCTCCATTATAGGCCTTGCCATAGGTCCTGTAAGTACATTAGGGCCACAATGGGTATGTGTCTAAACATGGGACAAACGGGGGTATCCATTTTGGGGTAAAGGTCCTCATTCCTAGGTATCCTGTACAAAAAACCTGATTTTAAATTGACACAATTGCCAAAAAAATAAAAATCATAATTTTTTCCTTCTTTTTTGCTTAGATTCATTCAAATACTGTGATGTCAAAATATGCAGTACACTCCTAGATGAATTCGTTAAGGGGTCTAGTTTTGAAAGTGGGGTCATTTGTGGGGGTTCTTTATCGTTTTGGACGCTCAATGGCTCTACAAGTGGGCAATGGGGCCTGGATTTATTTAGTTGTACCCTGAAATCCATCGGGTGCTCCTTCTATTATAGGCCTTGTGATGTGTCCTGTAAGTAGATTAGGGCCACAATGGGTATGTTTCTGAACATGGGACAAACAAGGGGATCCATTTTGGGATGAAAGTCTTCATTTATATGTGTGCTATACAAAAAAAAAACAGTTTTTAAATTGACACAATTGCCCAAAAAATGCAAATTGTAATTTTTTCCTACTGCTTTGATTAGATTTATTCACAAATTGTAGGGTTAAAATACGCAGTACACTCCTAGATGAATTTGTTAAGAGGTCTAGTTTTCAAAATGGGGTCATTTGTGGGGGTTTTCTATGGTTTTGGGCACTCAAGAACTCTACAAGTGTGCTATGGGGCATAAAAGGCCTTCAAGCAAAATTTATGTTCTAAAAGCCACTGACTACTCCTTTGATTTTGGGCCCCGTTGTGCATCCAGACATAAGATTAGAGCCATAATGGGTATATTTCTGAAAACAGGACAAACAGGGGTATCCATTTTGTAGTGCAAGTCTTCATTCATATGTGTGCTGTACAAAAAAGCTGTTTTTAAAATGACAGAATTGCCAAAAAAATGAAAATCACAATTTTTTCCTTTAGCTTTGCGTGAATTCCTTCAAAAACTGTGGTGTCAAAATGGGCAGCACACCCCTAGATAAATTCATTAAGGAGTTTAGGTTTCAAAATGGGGTCATTTGTGGGGGTTCTCTATGGTTTTGGCTGCTCAAGAACTCTACAAGTGTGCTATGGGGCCTAAAAGGTCTTCAAGCAAAATCTATGTGCTGAAAACCACCGTTTACTCCTTTCATTTTGGACCCCGTTGTGCATCCAGACATAAGATTAGGGCCACAATGGGTATGTTTCTGAACACAAGACAAACAGGGGTATCCATTTTGGGGTGTCAATCCTCATTTTCATGTGCACTATAGAAAAAAAATATGTCTTTAAAATGACATATTTTTAAAAATATGAAATTTTATTTTTTCTCCTCTAAATTGAATTAATTCCAGAAAAAAACTGTGGGGTCAAAATACTCCTGACCCCCCTCAGTGAATACATTAAGGGGTGTAGTTTTTAAAACAGGGTCATTTGTGGGCGTATCATTCTGTCTATCATTCTGACACCTATGAGCCTTTGCAATCTTGGCTTGGTGTAGGAAAACAAAGTGTTCCTCAAAATGCTGAAAAGTAATGTAAAAGTTGTATGTCTTCTAAATGGTTAAAAAAATACAAGTTTTTCAAATGTGCATCCAGAATAAAGTAAACAGATGGAAATATATATCTTAGCAAAAACCTGTACAGTATGTTTGCACATATTTGATATATTACAATTGAAAATGTGAAAAAATGAAATTTTTTTCAAAATTTTCCCAATATTGACACATTTAATAAATCTACACAAATTCTATCAGACTATTTTCACCACCTAAATGAAGTACAACATGTGGCAAAAAAACAATGTCAGAATCGCTTGGATATGCAAAACCTTTAGGGAGCTATTCTATGTTAAAATGAATCATGTCAGATTTCCAAAATTTGGCCTGGTCACTAAGGCACAAAGAGGCTTGGTCACTGAGGGGTTAATGGATCTGTGTTTAAGGCCTCATTCAGACATTCGTATTTAAGTGCGCTCATACGCTTGCACAAAACTGTGCGTCTATTAGAACCATTGGTTTCCTATGGTGTGTTCACATGTCCGTGTTTTACAGGCGTGCAAACCCGCGCACCTACAAAAGATAGGACATGCGTGCACCATAGGTCTGTGCTGCGCATCAATATTCCCCACGGAGAGTCCCCTCATCACTGAACACTGTTACATAGGCCCCCTGCACACAGGCGGAAATTCCGCTGCGGGATTTCCCGCAGAATTTCCACCTGTGCCTGCCTGCATAGGATTGCATTACAAAGCACAATCCTATGCACACAGCCGCGTTTTGTACGCGTAAAAACACGCACAGAAAACAAATCATGGCATGTTCTATTTCTGTGCGGGTCTTGCAGAGGTCCGCACACAAAGGTCACTACTGACGCGCCGGCTCCACTCTGCGCATGCGCCGGCTAGGCGGCAGCCGGCACATCACAGAGCAGACGTGGAAGCAGGTGAGCCGCACTGGTCACTGCAGGGGCACGGGTTGGACCTCCCTGTGAGAATTCTCGCAGCAAGATCCGACCCTTTCGTCTGCAGGCGGCCATATTGTCACAGTGTTAAGTGTTGATGGCACTCCATGTGGGGAGTAAAGAATTCCCTACAACAGCTGTCACGGCCATGGCAGAGGATTGCGATGTTCTTCCATTGCTTTCAATGGGGCCGCCGCTGCTACCGGCAGCCCCATTGAAAGCAATGGGCTGCCGGCATCCCGTGCAGTGATTTTCGGGGAAGGGCTTTAAATATAAGCCCTTCCCTGAAAATCAACCATAGCATGTGTAAAAATAAAAGTGTGAATGGCTGAATGGCTAAGTGCTGCCTGTGATTGGCGGAGTGCTGTGACCAGTCACAGGCAGCACTCAGTTGTCATTCAATGAACGGCTGAGTGCTGCCTGTTATTGGCTGAGCACTTAGCCAATCAGATACAGACCTTTCAACAGGTAGGGATTTTAAACCCCTGCCTGCTGAAAGAGCTTTAGAGCAGTTCAAGGAGACCAAGCGGCTAGACGCGGCTGAGCCCCGGTAGCGGTGGAGGGGTGAGTATATATATTATTTTTTATACATGCTAGAGAAGATTTTCATAGAAGGGATTATATTTAGAGCCTTTCCCTGAAAATCACTGCAGGGGTTCCCTGCAGCCCATATATATATATATATATACATATATATGTATATGTTTATACCTAGAGTCCAAAGGGCGAAGTATAGCAAAAGACACAGCGGTGATGCTGTGGAATTTTTTTAAAGCAAAATCTGTGGCAAAATCCACAACATTTCTGCGTTAAAAACATCCACCAGATAAGTATGAATTTTGACGTTAATCTTAGAGCAGATCCGCAGCACAGTTCATCCCTTCTACTGAAAGGGTGAAATCACCTGCAGATCCACACCAAATCTGCATCAAAATCCACAGAGTGTTGTGGGTTTTGACACAATCGTTGATGCGGAAATGCTACAGATCTTCCACTACATAAACTCTGCAGCATTTCCGCTACGTGTAAATGTACCCTTAAAGAGGTTCTGTCATTAGAAAACAAAAATTCTGTACTTACCTATTTCTTCCCTGTCAGTGTTTTTTACAGTATCTTCTCTGCGCCAATCAACCTTCTCCTGTAGTCCCCCCGGGTCACCTCCCCTCCAGCTGGAGGATACTTGTTCTTCCGGTGATGAAGCATCCATTCCTGGCAGTCTCCTTCTTGCAGGGCAATCTACACTACATTACTAGTGACATAGCATTCATAGCCTAGCAGGGAGTGTCGAGCTATTGCCGAGACTGTCTCTCTGCATCTGTATATGAACTCTCGCTGCGAGACAGCGTACATGTGCAGTCTCAGCAATAGATCGGCATTTGGCAGTGAACCTTACATCACTAGTGACACAACCTACACTGACCTGCCGGAAGAACAATGCAGAGAATGGACGCATCATAACAAGAAGAAAAGAATCTGACCGGCTTGCGGTGAGGTTATCCGGGGGACTGGAGATGATCAGCGAGGAGGAGATGCGGTCAGAAGACTGACAGAGAAGGAATAGTTAAAGGGGTTGTCTCGAGGAAGCAGTAAATTTTTTTTTTTGCCCAGTCCCCCTAATTAACCATACATTACTAAGCCCCCCTGTAAATGACTTTTCTAGCTGGTTTGTACTTACAGTTCCAGCGTTTCAGCAACTTATAAAAATTTTCCCAAGATGGCCGCCGGCTTTTTTCCTGTCGCTTGCTGTAGCCCGACGTGCGCGCTCCCGAGACGCTACCAGCTGTGTCTCCCTGACAACCAGACGCCCCGCAGCCGCCGACCGGACCCACCGCAGCCGCCGACCACGGCACACAGTCACCCACCGCCAGGCAGCAGGTAACCCCCCGGCAGAGCGGCAGACCCCCCCCGGCAGAGCGGCAGACCCCCCGCAGAGCGGCAGCCCCCGGCAGAGCGGCAGACCCCCCGGCAGAGCGGCAGCCCCCTCGGCAGAGCGGCAGCCCCCCCGCAGAGCGGCAGCCCCCGGCAGAGCGGCAGACCCCCCGGCAGAGCGGCAGCCCCCCCGGCAGAGCGGCAGCCCCCTCGGCAGAGCGGCAGCCCCCCCCCCCGCAGAGCGGAAGCCCCCCCCGGCAGAGCGGCAGACCCCCCGGCAGAGCGACAGCCCCCCCCCGGCAGAGCGGCAGACCCCCCCGCAGAGCGGCAGCCCCCCGGCCCCCCCGGCCCATCACTTACCTGGGCGGCAGGACGGCGGGACAGCTGGGCTGGGCTTCTCGGCTGGGCGGCTCAAGTTTCTGCACCTTCCTCTAAGAGAGGATGGTACAGAATGGCGCGCTCCCGAGCAGTGACAACTCGTCTGCGCATGCGCAGAAGAGCTGTAGCGGCGAGCACACTGAAGCGGCTCGTGCTGAAAGGAGAAGACCGGACTGCGCAAGCGCGTCTAAAAAAGCAAGCTGCCAGCGAATTTAGACGGAACCATGGAGACGAGGACGCTAGCAACGGAGCAGGTAAGTGAATAACTTTTGTATGGCTCATATTTAATGCACGATGCATATTACAAAGTGCATTAATATGGCCATACAGAAGTGTATAACCCCACTTGCTGCCGCGAGACAGCCCCTTTAAGTATTGATTTTTTTTAATTACAAAACTCCTTTAAGTATTCGAAGGCCTTTGTCTTGAAAGGGTTAATATGAAACTGTGAGTGAAGTCTTAATCCTGCATGTTGCATAAACTAATAATTTTTTTTACAATTTAATAAGAAAATATAAAATAATACTGATGAATGCGACCAAAATAGATAAAGTACTCAGTGAAAGTAAGGCCATTTTTATGTCAGTCTTTTTTGCTTGTTTCTTGTCTAAAAACCACAAATAAATAACACAAACAATCTAAAAGCTTCAATATTAGTTTCACATAATGGTTCTACTGCATCTCAGGACGGTGTATTTCTTCGTGACACACATTACAGTAAATGTTCACAGAAGCTGCGGTAGTTTAAGGAAATAACAAATACATTTATTAGGGTGTTAAAGCAAAGACACAGCTAGAGAAGCTACAAAATGCCCAAAGACAAATGCATATATATCTTTTCTAAGGAGCAATAAGGTACCTCTCCTGTAAAAGTCATAAGCGGCATGGATCTGATAAAGAGAAATCTGTGAGCTAGAGAAATAACTGGATAACGTGGAAGTGGAGACATCTCAGATTCATAAATTAGCCTCTTGTGCCCTCTGCTGCTTTGCAGGGAAAACTAGTTTTCGTAGTACTTGTATTCTGTCCTATGTGGAATAGGTGTTATCAATTTATTGTTTGATAGTATTATGCAATGTTTTGCAAAATATTCAGCTAATCCTACCAACATCAGGCCAAGAATATGATACCAACAATCATTAAGATTGGGATTTTAGGGTCTGCTTTGCTGCCTTTGAACACTGGTAAGATATTCATGGAAACATGGACTCTAAACTGTAATAATTGAGTTAGGCGCCTTTCAAATGGAACTGAATTAGTTAGCGTGGACATTATGTGCGCAATGCCATCCCTATGGGGCTTGAATTCCGCACCTGTTAAAATCCACACTTCCTTGCTTCAAAACCACAAGAATAAATTCTGCAGTGGAAAAGCTTTATGCTATAGAATTAGGGACGTCTTGCAGAATTGTTGTTATGGATTTCTAACATACAGGAAATGCAAGAAATTCCATAAGACCTTGCACAAGAAATTGTGCACTAATTGACAAAATCCACATCTGCTCTGCATCCTGTGGATAATTCTGTCCCATATGAAAGATTCCATAGAACTGCTTCACATTGGCAAGGGCGATATTGGGCCATGATTCACAGCCCAATATTGCCTTCGCAATCCACGTGAAACAGCCACAAAGCCGGGGAGTTCTTCCATTGCCTTCAATGGGGCCGGTGCTACTGCCATCGGCCCAAATGAAGACAATGGGTGAAATCACAAAAAGGGAGAACATGCGTCGTTTTTTTTTACGCAACATAGTGTGAGTGAAAACATTATAGAGTGGGAGGAAACCATTGAAAATCATTGGTTTCATAATTCTGCATTTTTACTCACTCTCACATTGTGCGTAAAATGTGCAATTTTCTCGCCAGTGTGAAGCCGTTCTTTAAAGCTCAGTCAGACATGCAGTTATTATGCGTGTGAACGGGCTGCCCCTAGCCCGCGGAGCAGCCTGATCACACGTCCATGGTGCGGGCAGCCTGCTTTCACGGCTCCCGTAGGAGGCTATGGTAAGCACCCTGGACAGTGCGCACGACGGAGCTGACAGGTGAGGGGATTATGTGCTTCCAAAAAGTGTCCAAGTGACCGCTTCCATAGCAACCTATTGTTTGCTATAGATGCGTGATTTACACATTGCTGAAGCAGCATGTAAAACACGCTAGTCTGATCGAGCCCTGTCACAGTGTTCAGTGATGATGTGACAGCTGTGGCAAAAAAATGCGATGTTTTCCCATTGCTTTCAATGGGGCCGCCACTGCTGCTGGTGGATTCATTTAAAGCAATGGGATGCCAGCAACCACTGCAGTGATTTGAGGGGAAGGGCTTTAAATATAAGCCCTTCCCTGAAAAATCATCCCTACCTTGTGTAAAAGATAAAAAAATATATATACTCACCTCTCAGCCATTCGTTGGATTCACTGAATGGCTGAGTGCTGCCTGTGATTGGCTGAGCGCTGTGACCAATCACAGGCAGCGCTCACTTGTCATTCAATGAATAGCTGAATGCTGCCTGTGATTGGCTGAGCGCTCAGCCAATCAGACACAGCCCTTTCAGCAGGCAGGGATTTTTAAATCCTTGCCTGCTGAAAGGGCTTTAGAGCAGTGCTGGGTAGCCAAGCTGCAAGACGCACCTGAGTCCCAAAAGCTGTGGAGAGGTAAGTATATATATATTTCTTTATTTTTTACACAAGCTAGGGGTGATTTTTAGGAAAGGGCTTATATGCAAAGCCCTTCCCTGAAAATCACTGCAGTGGTTGCTGGCATCCCATTGCTTTCTAATAGACACGCTTTTTTTTGCGCACATAGATGCTCAAAAAGAAAAGCTTGTCTGGCCGAGCCCTGAAGGTGTATACAAAGCTTACTGTGCTTACTATGGAGTAACGGGGGCCTATTTACTGTGCCTTGGATGCCAAGATTCTGGCATCCAAAAGTTACAATTTTGGCGCATGTGCCAAAACTGCAAATTTTGGAACATTTACACCCCACAATTTTTTTTGGAATGTCGATGAGGACTGGCTTTATGGAACATGGCCACATGCACCATCACATTTATTATAATCTTCACCAGACACTGGGAAAGATTAGAGCCCAAACCATCTTGGAGCTGATGCAGGTTTTCATCTGGCACATGGGAGTGCCACCAGATGAGACAAATGTATTAAGATGCTTGTGCCTCTTAAATAATTTGTTGCTTATAGCTGGGTAAACGCTTTATTTAGACTTACACATGATACACAGTACAAGTAAAAAGGCCTCATAGTGTATATTAAACCTCATCCTTAGGCCTCATTCAGACGAGCGTGCATTTGTGCACACGTATGCACGCACAAATCTGCGCGTCCATGAACGTGCCAAAACACGCGTGAATGCAGGACCGTGCCCACTGACTTTAATAAGGCCGCCGCTGCTGCCGGTGACCCCATTGAGAGCAATGGGTTACCGGAAACCCCTGCAGCGATTTTCTTGGGAAATGCTTTAAATATAAGCCCTTACCTGAAAATCATCCCTGGTTTGTGTAAAAAATTTTAAAAAATATACTCACCTCTCCGCCGCTGTTGGGGCTCAGGCGCGTCTAGCCACTTGATCTTCTGGCAGTGTAGTGAAGTTCATTCAAGTTCTCATTGAATGACAGCTCAGTGCTGCCTGCGATTGGTCACAGTGCTCAGCCAATCACAGGCAGTACTTGATCATTCATTGATTTTTTCATGTATGACACCTTGTATTTTGCAAGACGGGTTCTAGTTTTTATAATTTTGAGGACGTATAATGTATTATTTTTACAATTTTTTTTTCTGGAGCTAATGGAAAAAAAAGAATTTCACCTTTTTTTTGGAATTTATTTTTATGGCGTTCCTCATGTGGTACAAATATTATATTAATTTTATTCTATTGGTTAGTACGATTATGACACCAAATTTATAGAAGTTTTAATCTCTTTTACTACTTTTGCACAATATAAACACTTTTGTTTTTACGAAAAGACTTAATTTGTTACAAATTAATGTGCCACATTTCAGGACCAGAGTACAGTGATCCCTCGCTATATCGCGGTTCAATGATTGCATTTTCAGTGCATCGCAGATTTTAGATAGACTATATATAATTCTGTTTTCGCTGAGTTTTTCGCTATATTGCGGAATTTTGCGGTGCATACAGGAAATACAGTACGCCACTAGCACTTGCCAATGCGAGATTGTACACGGCACATTATTGGCTGATGGAATGGGTTCTGTATCCTGGGTGCTGATTGTCTCACTGATCGTAGCATTGGTCTGTTTGTTCTCCCGTACTGTGCCTGTACATGCCCATAAGAGAAAAGTTTGTGCAAGTTTGAATTTATAGTACATCTTGTATTTCAAGCCCTGCGATGCTACCCAAACATTCTGGGCCTCCTAAGGCTTCTCGCAGTCCGTCTACTGCTCTTCGTTTGTTTGTTGCGTGTAAACCGCCGTCGCTAAAAAGCGCATGATTTGTTCACTTTTGCAATTGTTTGGCGGTTCACCGACAAATTGATCTGTGCAAATATAACGCTGCAACTTCGTGGATTTTCATGTATCGCAGGGGTCTCTGAAACATAACGCCAGCAATAGACAAGGGGTCTTATTTTTCAGTCGACAGAGCTATATGAGGATTTATTTTTTTATGGAAAAACTTGTAATTTTTTTGATACCATTTTGAGGTTATGAATGTGTTGATACCATATACGTGCAGGGTTTTTTGTTCTTTTTTTAAATATTTAAAGCCTTGTGTAAAGGGAAAAAAAGTTAAATTATTTTTTTTTTCTGCAAAAATGTTAAGCTGCCAGAATCAGCAATGACTACAGTATCTGCACGGTTAAATGGTATAAAGGAGTGATTATATGAACAAGTCCTCATTATTTCACTCCATATGTGACAACCAGCGGGCAACTATGCTCTCTGATGGATGGGGGAGGTGATACCATGAACAAAAATTCATATCATCCCTGCCCTGTGATAGGGAGCTATACAGAAGAATCACAGATCTCTGCTGTGGCCATGTTTCCCTTCCCCCTCCCGCTCTGCTCTTCACACACAGACTGAAAAGTGACAGCTGTAAATTCAGTATTCCTCACTCTATTTCAAATGCATGTGCTCCAGTTCTGTAATGGATTCTGATATGCTTTTGGTGCCGTTTTAAAACCAAACCTTTCAGCCTTAAAATTACATTCAAATTATTTTGGTTGCACTGATAAAGCTGGAGCTACAGCCATTTAGAACAAACTCTCTTTGTTCCAAACTGTAATGTCCTTTTCCTATAGAATCAACTTAGTCTGTTCTAAACTGCTGGGAGTGAAGGGGAAAAAAACAATAATTTTAAACTTTTTGTGAATTTTAAAGTAAGATCCTATGGATGCTTGAGCATACTGTGTATCACCATTTCAAGGGGTTGGGCAAGTTATAAAATGACTTCCTGTCTCTAGGATAGGGGATAACTTTATAATTGATGGTGGTCTGGCTGCTACAACCCCACTAATCCCAAGAAAGGGGATCCAGTTGGTCTCAAAGTGTATAGAGCTAAGATCGCACAAGCGTAACACAATTTCATCCACTTCAATGACATCCTCGGTGATTACAGAATTTAAGCACTTTGGAAATCTCTAACCTCTCTGTAATCAAAGTGAATGGAGCAGTGGTGTGCCGGTGTATAATTCACATAACCCTTTCCAATCCAATTTGTATCCTGGTTTTCCTAGGGGGCTTCTTCTTTCTCTGCCATTATACTACAGCACTATATGCTGGCTAAAGCCAGTACTGCATGAGGTAACATGCTGGATAGGCTCCGACAGCAGAGAGGTTGGCAATATACAGTAAGAGAACCCCGACGGATGTCTTCCAACATTGGAGCTGTACAGCCTTAAATCATAATGTCTTCAGAGGTCAGACAGTGGATTGGAAAGGGTTAAAGACCGTCTGGATCCCCTTTCTTGGGATCGTAGGGGTAACAGCAGTTATATCCCCACTGATCATAAAGTTATCCCCTATCCTGTGAATACAGAAAAGCTTTATAACTTGTCACAACCCCTTTTAATACCTATAACAATGTTTTCTACAAATGTGTGAAGTGTTTAATACATGAAGTATACCTGCTAAATACTTGCTTTACTGATAGTAAATTTTCAGTTTACAATGCAGAACTTAACAGGACAGGTACCTTAGAATGAAGAACAGGCACGTATGGAAAGCAATGAAGGTTATGACCAGCTAAAACCTTCATCCATTCATTTTGGATTTTTACAGATCCATTATACAAATTATTTACCCTGAAATTTGTACTGTTGACTTGAGCCAATGTCCCATATGTTGGTCCAGCACTTCTCATGCCATTGCTACAACGTAAATTGCCTAGGTTCTCATGTTCATCAAGCACTGGCTTAACATTCTAGCATTACAACGAAGGGTTAAGGCAAAAAGAAAAAAAAAACATAAATACAAATGCGACTAAACCAGCACTACAACCTATTGACACAAAACACATTGTACAATTTACTGCATTTAGTAGTCATATAGCTCTGTCACATATAGAAATGATTTTCAGATACAACTTAACTGTAAGGAACTATTAATGACTGTGTAGGCGTCAATAATCCAAAGCGTTTGGAATTAATTATTCCTAAATGTGCGTTCATTTAAACTCAGATAATTATTAGAATTAGTCAGACTAAGTAAGATGCTGGGGTTCATTAAAAAGCATGCTGTCCATGTGCATTAACCTGCCACATAAGCACTTGTGCATTTATATGAATTCTATCAATATGTGCCATTTGGCTAGTTTCACATGCGTTTATTACAGGCACACTCATGCTTCTGTAATATGGACATGTGTCCCGGCCCAATTGCAGGGCTTACAGCCCTGAACTCAGATCATCATAAGGATCTATAGTGCTCCCGGTTCAGGTTAGTACACCCCATGGTCAGGCCAGGACATACACTTGTGTGACATTGGCCTTTTTGAAAACATTACCTGTACGTAATACATAAAACACATCTGCGACTCCTCTCTAAACATCAGTGAATTTTAATAGCAGTTTTGTACTATGCTTATTAAAAGACAGACTGTAACATAATTACAGTATATATATAGCAGGGGTGAAAGTTTCTATTTTTCTGCTATTTGAAAACCCATTAGCCAACTATGGGAGAGTAAATTCCAGTTCACTCCGATTAATCAGGCTTATTTGGTTTAGCATATCTGTGACAATTATATATTCCATGTGCGTAGTTATCTAGCAAGTGGGTGGGTAATGGATCAATGGTCTTTAGTGAGGAAAGAAGCAACAGATCCATCTGAGCTAGGTGAAAACTCGGCACCGTAATGCAGGGCCCATTTTGATCTTTACTATGGTGCTTCCCCTCTACAGCGCACACCACTGCCCTTACAGCTACAGAAATCCACTCCACATGCAATGACTTCCTAGTGTCCTTGTGCTAGGCTTGTGCTCATACATTGCAGCCAATATGAGCATACAGCATACAAAGGGTTAGTGCAGCTGCAGATCAGAGCTAAAAGCTGCTAAGTAGTCAATTCCCAGGAAAATAAATAACAGATATACTATGTATTATCCATGGGGAAGCTGTTTAAATGCATTTTTTAAGATCTGAACTAGCATTCTGATTTAATGGCTAAGCTAGTACAAGTATGAAATGAATTTTTAGTTTTTCAGATATCATTCACTACATGACCCAAATGTCTGATTTACTTCAGATATTTCATTCTAGAACTACTCCACCTAATCCATGGCTAAAACTATTGTTCCAAAGAGGATTCATTTATGTCATGAAGGAACTAGCGTACTTCTATGTAGCACAATAGAAGAGATTAAAATGGGCCCTGCATTATGAGTTTTTCATCTAGCTCAGATGGATCTGTTGTGTGTTTCCCCACTAAAGACCATTGATCCATTCATTAGCCATCAACTTGCTTGATAACAATACGCATGGAATCTACTGCCTCTCTCCAAGAACCCTATCACAGTTGCATGTCCGAGTCTATGGCACATATGCTCTTGAGCAATCATTGGATGGTACAAGTAACTAAACCACAAGTGATAAAAGGGAGCTTCGATCAGGTAATTGTCATAGATATACTAAACCAAATAAGCCTCCTTAATCGGCGTGCACTGGAGTTTACTCTCCCCCATAGTTGGCTAATGGGTTTCCAAATGGCAGAAACATGGAAATGTTCAATTCTTGCTCAGCATAGATATATACTGTAATTATGTTAACAAATACAGTCTGTCTTTTAATAGGCATGGCACTATTAGGGCTCATTCACACGGGCGCTGTAAGCACGCAGTACAGCCGCGCACAGAAAGCACTTCTATAGGAACCAATGGTTTCCTACAGAAGCGTTCACATGAAAGAATGTTAGACGTGCTAAATTCTCGCACCTAACAAAGATACAACATGCGACTACAAGGTCGCATGTGAGCTCCATGGTGCGCACAAAGATAGGACCTGACCCATCTTTGGTGTGTGCTTTCCATAGACTCCTATGGGAGCTGGATGGCACGTACCACGCACGTACCACGTTCATGTCGCTGGAATTAACCCATTCACACAACCTGTAGTGCAGTATAGCCGTGATCTTTGCTTGTGGCTATACTATGTGCCCACAGCGCTAGTATGAACAAGCCCTTAAAGAAATTCACTGATGTTTAGAGAAGAATGTAGGACCAAAGTAGTAGTTGTATTTTATGTGTTATATGCAAGTAATAGAGGGAGCATTTCCTTAAAGGCGTATTCCAGGCATTTTCAACTGATGATGGATAGGTACCTGCTGCTCAGGATCCCCATCGATCAACTCAAAGTCCGTCCTACTGTTAGTACCTTGGGCTGAATGTCATAATCAATAAACAGACAGGAAGTGGGAGCACTGGCTTCACTCCTATTGAAATCAATGGGAGCACCGCACTTCTATTCGTGTTCGTGTTATGGACAGGACTTGACGACCTGTCCATAAGAAGAAGCGGGAAGCATAATAAGAGTACAGTGGTCCCATTTATTTTAATAGGAGTGAAGCCAGTGATCCCACTTCCTGCCCTGTCCCCTTATGATGGCACATTGCACAGACAGCGGCCCTGATGATCCACCGATGAACAGGGATCCTGAGCCAAAGTTCCCCGTCTATCCAGAGGATAGGTCCTCAGTTGAAAATGCACAGCATACTCCTTTAAAGTTGTCTATACACTTTAGATAGCTGATGGCTGAATGCTTGTTTGGTGACAGCTATTCCTCTCAGCCCAATATTATCCCTCCCATTCTCAGTAGGGCAAGGGTAGTAAGCTTCTGACAAACACCATTGGTGGTATTTTATCTCATCTGAGAACAAAAGGATTAGGAAAGTTGAAATCCAAAACGTCCATTTCTTCTTCCCCCGATATCTGCCTTTAGAAAAACGTTGGGGCACCACAATACATATTAGACAATCAATTGGTGCTACTGAAATCAGTAGATTCAGCTGACTAATTAACTAATGCATACATGCTCAATTAAAAGACTCTTGGGTGACTTATGAGAGGACCACTCATGAGCAATGCCAGGCATTGCTGCCTCGGTTAAAATGACCTCCACTATAAGCCCTAATACCGAATACCGGATGCTCACTTTACAGCATTGTATGAAGACACAACAACTTTCAAGCCCGTATAGCATTGCCTGAGCAGTCACTGGGACGTTGTCAGAGCTGAATATAGTGAAGCATAAGAAAGTAGAAACCACTTGAAAAAAGATGGCTACTGCACTCTCTAATGGCCAATGAGCATGTCAGTAGAATGATATATAAGATATCCATCTTGTATGGGTAGCATGACATATAGATCATGTGTTTAAAGGCAAAATCCTCATTTCTTAAATCAGGAAGATGTACCCTGATCTAAGGAAGGGATTCTTACTCTGAAACTTGTCATTTGTATGACCTGCTTCCTATTAACCCTTTCCAATCCACTGTCTGACGTCTGAAGACATTATGATTTAAGGCTGTACAGCTCCGATGTTGGGAGGTGTACGTTGGGGTTCTCTTACCGTATATTACCAGCCTCTCTGCTGTCTGAGCCTAGCCAACGTGTCACCTCATGCAGTACTGGCTTTAGCCAGCAGATAGCACCGTTGTGTAACAGCAGAAAAAGAGTAAGCTCCCTAGGAAAACTAGGATAGAAATTGGATTGGAAAGGGTTAAAGATTGTACATCATTTTACTGTAATGGTTTTTGGCCATTGGAAGGGGAAGGAGATTCCTGGAACCTCTTTTCCTTAATGGTTTCTAATTTTCTTCTTTTCACTTCTCAGTCATATTTTGAGGGAGGATAGGTGGCCATACCGCCAATCAAAACTTTTATTTCTTGCAAGTTGAATTAGACTGAAAGTCCTCTTGTATGCTCAGTTCAGTTTCCTCAGTTCCTTCAAAGGCTTTTCCTTGCAATGCAAGCTGTAACACTTTCATATGATAATATGGTAAGATTTGTACATCTGTTTGCACATTCTTCGCTGCCCAGTGACTGTTATTAAACAAATCAATATTTTATTCAGCTGTGGGATTTTGATAAAAAGCAATTTGGAGAAAACTATTTTCATTTCTTGATATTGTATCAAAAACCTTTGACTAAACACTTGATAACATCTTGCTGGGTATTTCTATAAAG
The DNA here is from genome assembly GCF_035609145.1 of Eleutherodactylus coqui. Taxonomy (NCBI): domain Eukaryota; kingdom Metazoa; phylum Chordata; class Amphibia; order Anura; family Eleutherodactylidae; genus Eleutherodactylus; species Eleutherodactylus coqui. The sequence continues at coordinate 107,441,142 of NC_089843.1, read as the reverse complement.
ACGGCCACTATATAGATTTCTCTAGTGATTATTTTCAAGGACAGAGTGTCAGTCTATTAAATACAAATCAATCGCTTGACAGTTTGAGCAGAAAGAAGAATGTCTTTTCAATAGTCTTTTAAAATCTGAATTCTTTTTTTCTAAATGGGAAAAAGGGATTATACACCAGGCAGATACACAGTGTATATGAAAAAAGAGCAACGTCTTTTATACGGATGCAAGATACTTTGTCTTGGAGGAATCCTCAGACTGTTCAAATACAGAACAATTGTATTCATTCACATCAGCTCTGGTACATTGAAAATCAACATTTAACTTTTGAACCACTTAAGCCCCATTTACATGAGACGAATGTTGGGCACTCGTCCCCGCATACACTCACACCCGTGCTATTGCACAGGAGCAAGTATCGTTGCCTCGCAGCTGGGAGGCTGCAAGAGATTTCACTCCTCGCTCTCCCCCACCCCTCTCCATTCACTTAACACAGTGGCTGTTCAGTACTGAACATCATTCAGCTCATTTTTCATTGTTTATGCAGCCTAAACGGCCACTGAACGCCCTGAACAGTACTGAATGGCCACTATGTTAAGTGAATGGAGAGGTGAATGAAATCTCGTCCAGCTGCCCTGGCCCCCTGCTGGCCGCTCTGTCAGAGAGCCAGCGATACTTGCTCCTGTGCAGCAGCACGGGAGCGAGTATGTGCAGGGATGAGTGTTCGGCATTATTTGCCGGACACTCGACCCATATAAATGGGCCTTAACTTATTACTAATTAGCTAGTTTTCTTTTTTGCAGAATCCTTATGAACATTAATCGCATATTGCATATGTATATAGTCAAAGTGTGTTCACATGAGGCAGATTTGCTGAGGAAAACCCATTTGTAGGTTCCATTGAAAATCCACCGGGAATGCTGCAACTGTAAATCCCATACCATGTTAGTGCAGAATTACTTGCATATAAGATCTAAACATTTACTATGACCAGAGGCCAGAATGCATACAGCAGCAGGAGGGCAGGCAAAACTCTTTACAGGATCTAAAATGAGTAAAATGGCTTTTTAAAATTATTTTTCCAGCTTTTTAATTAACAAAGTGTCCCCTTTTGTGGATTTTTCTGCAGATTTGGGGGTAATCTGCAGCAAAGTTTGCAGTAATTTGGATTTTTGTTATAGAGTCTGACTTCCCTATTAAACTCAATGGTGAACATCTGCAAGAAATCCATAACAATCCACAGCATAAATTGATATGCTGTGGATTTTAAAATTACACCACAGGTCAATTTAAGCTTTAGAGTTTCGGCAACAGGGGGATAAGATTTCTTAAAATGTCATCAACTTTGCTTGCATTGTTATATGCTGTGTATTTTCTGCATGCAGATCTGTGGCGGAAAATACAAAACATATAAGTCTTTGTGAGCATACCCTTAACCCCTTAAGGACCATCCTCTTTTTTTATTCTTCCATTTTCGTTTTTTCTCCCCCCCCCCCCCTTTAAGATTCATTATTATAATTATGGCAAAAGTTTTTTTTTCAAAACCTTTTATTACCTTTTATTTTTTTTAATAAATAGCAAAACTTTTTTGAACTTCTTTTTACTTTTTTCTTAGTCCCCAGAGGGAACAAGAACTTGTGATGCTTTGATTGCTCCTGCAGTATGATGTAATGCCATAGCATTACATTATATTGCGGTCTAACAGGCATTCTATCAAGCCAACCCACAGGTATGGCTTGATAGCCATTCTGCTATGACAGCCCTGGGGCCTTTGAGAAGGCCCTTAGCTGCCATGACACCTGTATGGCAACCCTTGATCTCATTGCAGGGGGCCATACAGAACCCCGGAACATTGGTCAAGAGATTTATATGCTTCTACCAGAATTGACAACAGCATTTAAAGGGTTAACAGCTCTCCCTTCATACATACTCCGAAGCTGGAGGACATAACTGTATGCCCTGCAGCATTAAGGGATTAATTTCTAATGAATGGTCCAACTGCTGAGGCTCTAATAGATTCCAATAAAGAAGGGATTGCAATATTCTGCAAAGCTCAGCAGCCCCTTCATTTTTTTCCCTATCTATTTTTACTCCCAGCTAGATTCATATGAATTGTAATACACCTATATTCACTTGAATGGAGCTCTGTTACAATTTGCAACACAGCCAATGGTCAGAAGTGGTGTTTTGTTGGAAGGAAATCAATGGGGCTCATAACCCCTTTACTTCAAAATTAGTGGACATCCCCCAATCATCAGTAATTGATGGCATACCTGAGGCCTCTTTCACACAAGCGTCGTTTTGACACTGAGTAGGTGCGTCAAAAAAATCGCATCTAAAAGAACCCATGATTTCCTATGGGTTCTTTCAGATGAGTGATTTTTTGATGCTGCGATTTCTCGCTGTTAAAAGATAAGAAATGTCCTATCTTTTGACAGCACAGTAACGGCAGCTCCCATAGACTCCTATGGGAGCCGTCCGGCAAAGGTAATGGGAGGGCGGGAGAGCGCCAATCTCGCTAATAGCAGCCACGATGTGCTCGCGGCTGTTATTCATACACACAATTTAATGCTCAGATAGCCGCACTGTTTTAGTGCAGCCATCTGAGTGTGAAAGAGCCCTGACTGATATGGTGTTTTTGTTTCTGGTTAGAAAATTCCTTTAATTATTATCGCACAACTACCTTCAAGGCTTATTTTTTGGTGGGCCTAAAGGCTCATTTTCACGCAAAGACAATCTTTCAAATGATTGAAAGATTGACAGTCCTAGCGATCATTTTGCATAAAGTACTAATGGGCACTAATGCCCATTAGTACTTTATCAGCTTAATTTGCAAATCCCAGCATGTGGTACTGACTTTGCATTCAGCTGCATTTTCTTCCCATGGGCTGCCAGGGGCTTTCAGCTGAATACAATGTAATCAGCTGCTCCCTTGGAGAACACAGCAGTCCCTGCTATCTCTCTCCAGCTGAATGATGGATTTAATGCTCACCTAAAAATAATCGTACAGCCGAAGAGTGAAAGATGGAAGCGTTTACATGCAACGATTATCGCTCAAGAGCCATCGCTGAGACGAATTCTGGGTGATAATTGTTGTGTGTAAATGGAGCTTAAGCATAATGATTAGAGATGAGCGAACACCAAAATGTTCGGGTGTTCGTTATCCGGAACGAACTTCCCGCGATGTCCGGGTGTTCGTTTCGAATAACGAACCCCATTGAAGTCAATGGGCGACCCGAACATTTTTGTATTTCGCCGATGCTCGCTAAGGTTTTCATGTGTGAAAATCTGGGCAATTCAAGAAAGTGATGGGAATGACACAGTGACGGATAGGGCAGGCGAGGGGCTACATGGTGGGCTGCATCTCAAGTTCACAGGTCCCACTATTAAGCCACAATAGCGGCAAGAGTGCCCCCCCCCCCACTGTCAGCATAAAGATCGTTCTCCTCTGCCACAGCTGTAACAGCTGTAGCAGAGAAGAACGATGTTTGCCCATTGAATTCAATGGAGCCAGCAATACAGCAGGTTCCACTGAATGCAATGGGCTGCCCGCGATCGCAGGATGAATGGTCGGAAAGGGGTTAAATATATAACCCCTTTCCTGCAATTCATCCAGAAATGTGTTACACTAAAAATATATACCGGTGTATAAGGCGACCGGGCGTATAAGACGACCCCCCAACTGTCACCTTATACAGCTGTTACAGCTGTGCCAGAGAAGAAGGATTTGTCTTCTATATGTTCTCAATGGGGTCAGCGCTGCTGCCGCCGGCCCCATTGAGCGCATATAGAATGCATCCATAGCGAACCGTGGGAGGGGCAGACTTTTATATCAGGCGGACACCTTATCTCCCCAGCCACTCACAGCAGGGGGGTGGTATAGGGCTTAAACGTTGCAGGGGGAAGTTGTAATGCCTTCCCTGTCTTTATATTGGCCAAAAAAAAGCGCTAACGTCTCAGGGAAGAAAGTTAAAGTAACCCGGACACCGCATGGTGTTCGTTACGAATAACGAACATCCCGAACACCCTAATATTCGCACGAATATCAAGCTTGGACGAACGCGTTCGCTCATCTCTAGTAATGATTAATTACCAGACAGCCAGCCTTTTTGTCTGAAATTTACTTTAAAATTAAATAAAAAGAACAAATAACCAGAAAGTTAGTTAAAAATTACTTTCATGCGTACTGTATTTTAGTTCGCTAAAGCATCTTTCCATACTCTAGGTATCTTAGTTTGTTTTATTGCATTGTAATTGGGTTTTCCCAGAGTTCTCAAATGTCTTTCTTTCTTTTGTATTCTCAGGAAGATTATTCTATATTATGACAAATGTAAAGATCAGTGAAAAGACAGATGTAGAAAATAATGATGACAAAATACCTTCTCCTTCTTCCTCTTGCGTCGGAATCTTAATAGTTCTTTGTGTTGTCTGGAAACAAAATTGACTGCTGCATACTCCAATAGGGCAGAGAAAACAAAGAGAAGACAAACGGCCATCCAAATGTCAATAGCTTTAACATAGGACACCTGTTGTGGGGGAAGAAGCCGACAATGTATATATAAGTATGTAAATGAATTCCAAATTATTGATTAAAAAAAGTGAACAACACAAGTAAAATCTACAAACAGACACTTTAAATAATAGATATAATAAAACAGAAATTAACGACATTAGAGTGGTTTATGGCACATTACATAGCAACAAGCAAGGGGTACAGATATTGGGGATGCACCTAGATCCAGGAGCCTATGGGGTCTCAAAAGGCCAAATATGAGAACAGTAATATAACATATATATATATATATAATTTATAGTACTGTTCTCCTCATATTTTGCCTTTTGAGACCCCATAGGGCCATAGTTAGGGCTCTGTTACATATTTTGCATTGAGGCCCAGCAGCTTCAAATTACTCCTGTGTCAAAATTGTGATCTCAAACATGGGGGATAGAAACAAAAGTATTTCCTGTACCCAACTATGATGTATCTTCCTACTACAAAACTAATAATAAACAATAAACAAATATTTAAACTCAGTTCTCAAAACTGTGTGGTAATAAAACTTTACACATAACAGCCACTTCGAATTCAGCTTTGATTTTTAAAGAACAGTTTAGATAATGAAGGCTGAGTTAGTATTAGTTGCTTTGGGCAGCCTGGCCAATTTTGATATATGAAAACTACAGCTCTAATATACTGAAGTATGAAAGTTACAAATGTGCCACGTGCTTCATTGTTTATGATATGAAAGGTTCCAGCTGCTTCTCTAGCCTGCAACCCTTTCTACCTTACTCCATGCTTTACACTGCTGCCCTGCTTGTTTAAGTTGGCTGCTGAGTATAGTCTCCATTACAGCAAGAAAAAATAATGATATTTTAACATGCGGAGTACAGAAATGCAGACATTATCATCTGTTTGCCTGGTATGTTATAAGTTAAATATTAAGCTTTCAAGTCTACTAATATTACTATTCAGGACAGGAAAACATATGTATTGCACAGCTTTCAATATTCAGGGTTTGCTATATTAAAGGGGTTTTCCAAGTAGTATTTTCTTTGTTAAAAATCCATTCCCCATGTTGTAAAATAACTAATCAGTGTACACTCACCGCTCCCCATTGTGTCCTACACCACTGTGCCAGGGGACTCCTCTGAATTTAGGTAACCTTATAGGCTAAATTTCAGAGGATAGTGATGGGAATGTAATTTCTACCTTATGACTTTATTATTGGCCCACTTATGAGCTCGCTAACACATTAGGGTATTAGGCATCAGAAATAAGACATCGCTTTTATAGTAAGTTAATTTTGGAAGTTGTAAAAAAAATCTGCAACTTAGATTTACAATCCAGGGAATAGAGATAATGCTATCCTCAGTCTATCTAGCCAAGTTATATCTGTAAATCAATATAATATCAGTTCTTGTAGCGTAAATACCCCATCTATTATTCATCAACCATATATCTAGCCTAAAGAGTGTCAGTTCAGCAAACATTTGTAACACCTCCTGTTTCAGCACATAAAGCAAAAATAGCAGAAACAAAAACAAGAGATGTCTAAAAACCATAAGAGAAAAGTCTATGAAATAAGGGTCAGGGGAGGATACAAGGGATAGCTTCCTTGGGGGCACATAGGCTTCAGTTCACGGTTACTTCACTGAAAACCTAATGGGGCAAATTTAATATTGAAAACTGTCTGGCATGCTGTGCGCCACATTTATAATTTGTTTTAGACACTTTTTTCAGCAAGTTAGGAAAATAGCCATAACTTAATGGGAAAGGAGAACGACTTTATGGGAAATAGATGTAGCCTAAATACAATTTTTTTTATTGCAAAGATACACCATAATTTTGACACAAAATTTGCCATAACACTAAGTCAGCTAACAGGTGGTATAAACTTAGACTACACATCTAAAGATATGCCCGATTTATCATTCAGCATGATCCCGTGAGATACATCTGACGCATGTTAAGTCTACCAATCTAAGATATTGGCTATTGTCATTGTCTCTTTGCCTCCAAAATATACTTGACTGCAGTACAGCAGTAGGTTAGTTGCAAGATACAGTTGGTACAGTGTGCAACTGCAGAGGACAACTCTAGACAGATCTTGCCATATGTAGATGATACAATTTTGGTAGTGTAAACCTCCCAAAAAGCTTAAAGCCCTTTTACACACAACGATTAAGGCTCAAAATTTCTCCAAACAGACGAAAATGAGTGATAATTGTTACATGTAAACGCGGGCATCGTGCAGTTTTCGTTTGAATGATGGATTTCGGTTCACTTAAAATCTTTCGGTCAGCCAATGAAAGCCTGAGCAAATACATTCCATTTGCATGTATTTCACTCATCTTTCAATAGACTGCAGGATGTTCTCCCCATGGCATGTTTATACTAGCCTTCCAAGAGAACAATGGAATGTGTCAGCAGCTGTTTGCACAGCTGGGCATTGTTTAAATACATGCTGGGCTCTAAAAAAAACTCCTGGGGGTCCTTTTACATGTAAAGGAAGATGATAAAGTGCTAATGGGCATTACATGCAAATAGATCGCTAAATTTTTCAATCTCTCATTTGTTTGAAAGATAATCTGTAAAACTACCTGTAGACTTAGTGATGACAAACTCCTGCTTTTTTTTTTACTAAATATAAACAATAGTGATCTTCTTGGATGCCATAAGGACATGCTAAAAGGTCACAATAGAGGAATCCATGGACCCAGACCTACATTTAAAAAAGCTACAGTGTGCCAAAATACCATTTTCAAATCCATTGAAAGGCTAGCTAGTGCAGTATTGGGTAATAGGGATCATCAACATATAGGTATATGCTTATTATCACTAGTATGGCTCACATAGGTCATATAGGCCTCTACTGTACCTCCATATTGTTCTGGTTCGATATCATACAAATCAGAAGGAAACAAAAATTGTGACTCTATATCTACCAAGGGTTTTGTTTCCCCATGAAGCACATGCAGCATTTGGTGCAGCTTGAATGACCAGTGCATAGCCATGTGGCCCTGTACAAAGAAGCCTTAAAGCCTCTGTGCATTGTCTTATAGCCTCAATACTCAAGTGTATGAGCCCTAAGAAAATCAACCAATATACTATAGTAAAGACAATATAATGCTTGCTATATAAAACTTACAATGTTTAGTGGCTTAAGATTCTTTTACACAACAGATGATTGTCCATATAAAGATTAACAATCATTAATGCAGTCATTCAGCCCCATACAGTTATGACTGGTCATCTCTACATCTGCCTGTTCACATGGGAAAATGTGCAGCCCACCATCACAAAATGTTATGCTTGTTAAAAAGCCATGATTAGCTGATGAACAAGCAGTTGCTCATTTGTCAGCTTGTCTGTGGCCTTTTTACATGACCCGATGATTGGAAAGTTCATGCCCAATCATTGGGATCTGCAATAGGCCCTTTACTGTGATAAAGTCTGTCTGATGAAGAGACCTAAGTAGTCCCAATAGTTTGTATTTGTCCTTATCATTTCAGTGAACTGTTTGAAGTTAATTGCTAAGGACTTAATTTCTATCTTTTCAAGAGTAATACACAGCAAATTTTCTTTTATCAATAGAGGCATATACAGTAATATATATTAGGGATGAGCGAGTATACTCGCTAAGGCACTACTCGCTCGAGTAATGTGCCTTAGCCTAGTATCTCCCCACTTGTCCCGAAAGATTCGGGGGCCGGCACGGGGCGGGGAGCTGCGGGGGAGAGCAGGGAGGAATGGAGAGGAGATCTCTCTCTCCCTCTCTCCCCTGCTCCCCGCTGCAACTCACCTGTCAGCTGCGGCGGCCCCCGAATCTTTAGGGACGAGCAGGGAGATACTCGGCTAAGGCACATTACTCGGGCGAGTAGTGCCTTAGCGAGTTTACTCGCTCATCCCTAATATATATATATTATCAGTAGTCAATATCTATCAACAATTATATACATGTTATTTTGCTAATTGCAATGCAGAACGTTTGTTATAATGCAATACACTATATATGTGTCTGTATGTTGCCGTACGTCCTTAGCTCTTTTCTATGTGAGTCATACAGCTGAGCATTGGGGAAATCTACATTCATTTTGCTGTTGTTAATAAGAGCAAAATGCTGGTGTTCATTAATGCAATGTTGATATATTGTTATGCTTTTGCTATTTGTATACCTGGAATGAGCTTTTATTATTTCTCTCAGTTTCCCATTAGTAATATGTTCTCCTTTTTGTCATATTTAGTTTGTCATCATATCAACATTTTATTTCATATCTGCTTAATCATCATTAACATAATGATTTTGCTCTTGTTTACTATTAATTCATACCTCTCATTTAGCTTCATCAACGCTGTCATGTTTCAGACAAGTGCAAAATGTACTCATCTGCATAAGATACATTTGGGAGGTTTGCAATTCATCTCTTTCTTCCAGCTAATTTATTTAATGTAACTCAAAACAGTTATCTAGGATAGGAAACCTATTTTCAAATACCCCTAAAAGTCTGATTTAGTAGAATTTTTCCCTCTTTCATAACATTTACCGATCATCTCAACTTTGAATCCCCTGTGGTGGAGTTGAAAATTATAGTTTGTAACTAGGGGTTCTAGAAGCAGAACACATTCTGATTTACCTATAATTAGGGGGCTCTTGTAAAGCTATATTCACATCTGCATTGGAGGCTCGGAACGTAGATCTAGCACAACACCCCAGACAAAACAGATGTCTGCCAGGTAATATGACAGGAGCCTGACGGACCCCGTTAAATCTAAGGGTCCATTGGGAGCTGTTGGTTTCCATCATTTGATGGATCCATCCCTGGCTGGCATTCAATTTTCCTGTTCCTGTGATGAAACACGAAAATAGCATGACACAATGCAGATGTGAACAAAGCCTACAAAAAGCGATTGCTGAAAGTAGATATCCCATGACAAACATCCAAAGAAACCATTACTAGTATGTGGTAACATTATCCCCAGTCACTACTATAGTTTCCTTTAAAGTTTATCTAGGTGCATTACTTCTTTACATTTCAGTAAATTAAGATACAATGTTTATGGTAGTGATTATGGGGTTTGCTTTGTTTCGTACCTTAGGCAGTGATGCTCTGGAACCAGAACTCTGTGTTGTCATAGTTAGTACAGTAGTTATACCTAAGGCAACTCTGGCTGGAGCTGCATCCATATTGATCCAAAAAGAGACCCAAGATAAAATGACAATCAAAAGACTGGGAATGTACATCTGAATCAGGTAGTATCCCATCTGCCTCTCCAGATGAAATCGAACTTCAATGCATGTAAACTTTCCTAGAGGAAGATAAGAAAATCAAAGAGACATTTGGTAATCCGGCAAAAATGGCAATGATATTAAAACAATTTTCACTAAGATTCTATTGTAAATCTAGATTTGTATATTTTGTGGAGAGATTTAAGTCTTTAACATCAAATACAAAAGGCAGCAAGCATCCTTAGTAGAGATGAGCGAGCACGCTCGGATACAGCAGTTACTCGAGTGAGCATCGCTCTTCTCGAGTAACTGCTTACTGGTCCGAGCGTGCTCAGGGGAATGGCGGGGGATGGGCGTGGGCGGCGTGGGGTAGCGGGGGGGGGGGGGGGGGGAGAGTGAGAGAGATATCTCCCCCCCCCGCTACCACGCGCCGCCACCCTGAGCACGCTTGGACCAGTAAGCAGTTAGTACTGATCTTTGTATAACAAGAAAAAATACCAATCACATAGATGTTCATTTCACTTTCCATTTCACAATCCAACCAAACCATGATGCATGGAGGTACCTCAAGCCAGCTATGTTCTCTGGTGGGTATAAGCCTCAGGCCTTAGACGGGCGTTTTTTCGCGCGATTTACGGATCGCATGACGGATGCGCATCCGCAAATCGCGTGACCAGTGCGCGCAAGTCGCCCGAAAATCTGCTCCTAGCCGCGTTTTATTAGAAACGGGCCGGAGCGGTCCAGCACATTGCATTCAATGGAGACGGCAATAGAGCCGGCTCCATTTAAAGCAATGCGCTGCGGGCGAGCCCAGGATGAATTGTCTGTAAGGGCTTAAATATATAAGCCCTTCCCGGCAATTCATCCTAAAATGTGTTAAAATAAAAAAAAATTGTATACTCACCTTCTGCCGGCAGCCGGAGCTCCGGGCGGCCGTCCTGCAGTGGGTGTGAAGGGGGTGTGAGTCAGACCTGCCCCCTGATTGGCTCAGCGCTGAGCCAATCAGAGGCATGCCTCACTCACACCCATTCATGAATTCATGAATGGATGTGAGTCAGACCTGCCCCTGATTGGCTCAGCGCTGAGAGGCAGCAGTCACTCACCCATTCATGAATTCATGAATGGGTGTGTGAATGAAACCTGCCTCTGATTGGTAAGGGCTGTGACCAATCAGAGGCAGACCATTCAGCAGGCGGGGATTTTAAAGCCCCGCCGGTTGTATAGTGCCGAGAAGCAGTTCAGGAGAACTGACAGCGGCCGCGGCTGGACTCCGGCTGCAGCGGAAAGGTGAGTATACAATTTTTTTTTATTTTAACACATTTTAGGATGAATGGCAGGGAAGGGTTTATATATTTAACCCCTTCCCGACAATTCACCCCGCGCACGCCGGCAGCCCATTGCTTTCAATGGAGTGGCTGTATTGCCGCTCCATTGAATTCAATGGGCAAACATCGTTCTTCTCTGCCACAGCTGTTACAGCTGTGGCAGAGAAGAATGATTTGTCTTCTATATGTTCTCAATGGGGTCGGCGCTGCTGCAGCCGGCCCCATTGAGCGCATATAGAGAAGAGAACAGGAATCGCAGATCGCAGATAGGTGCGATCTGCGATTTTTTGTTCTATAATTCATCGGACGAGCGCATAAAAAGCGCTCATGTGTCCGATACCATTGCAAAGCAATGGTTTTATAAAATCGCCGGACGCATGCGCAAATCGCGGCTAAAAACGCCCGTCTGACTAAGGCCTCACAGTGCATGTGGTTCAGTATTAGGGCGATTTTTTTCCTGCGATGCTAAATTGCGTTTTGCGTTTTTTCTGAAGAGCAATTAGCATAGAATGTGTTCTTGTCCATTTGGGTTTTTTTTTTCGTTTCGTTGCAATTTTTCACATAGGAACTGTCAGTTGCATATGTCTCCTTATTTTTCTCTTAATGCACCCATAATTGTCAATGGAAATTAACGAAAAACGCCGCGAAAAAGGCGCGGAAAACGCACGAAAAACATGGCGCTTTTCACGCACGAAAATCGGCAACGCCAGTGGGTAGGCGCCCTTAGGGTGCCTACCCACTAGAGGTTTTTTTTCCCCTGCGAAATTCTCAGCATTTTTTTTTTCTGCAGGGGTCTATGGGACTTGTAATGTTAAAATCGCGATTGCGCAAAATCTCAATTTACAGTGAAATCGCGGTAAATTGCGATTTTGCGCGATCACGATTTTAACATTACAAGTCCCATAGACCCCTGCAGAGAAAAAAATGCTGCGAATTTCGCAGGGAAAAAAAAACTCTAGTGGGTAGGCACTAGAGATGAGCGAGCATACTCGTCTGAGCTTGATGCTCGTTCGAGTATAAGGGCGCCTAGCCACTGGCGTTTGCGATTTTCATGTGTGAAAAACGCAGCATTTTCCGCGCGTTTTTGGCCCGTTTTCCGCGGCTTTTTCGTGCCTTTTCCTTTAATTTCCATTGACATTCATGGGTGCATTAAGAGAAAACTAAGAACACATATGCAACTGACAGTTCCTATGTTAAAAATTGCAACGGACCGAAAAAAAAAAAAAACGCCAGTGGACAGGAACACATTCTATCCTAATTGCTCTTCAGAAAAAACGCAAAGGAAAAAAAATCGCCAGTGGGTGGGCGCCCTAAGGGTGCCTACCCACTTGCGATTTTTTTTTCCTGTGATGTTTTGCGTTTTTTCTCAAGAGCAATTAGTATAGAATGTGTTCTTGTCCATCTGGGTTTTTTTTTCCGTTTCGTGGGGTTTTTTCACATAGGAACTGTCAGTTGCATATGTGTCCTTATTTTTCTCTTAATGCACCCATCATTGTCAATGGAGGGCTGCAAAAAACGCGCGGAAACTGCGCAAAAAACGTGCGAAAACGCCGCATTTTTCACGCGCGAAAATCGGTAACGCAAGTGGGTAGGCGCCCTTAGGGTGCTTGAGATGCTCGTTACTCGAGACTTCACAGCCTGACCAATCAGAGGCAGCTCATTCAGCAGGCGGGGATTTTAAATCCCCGGCTGCTGAATACTACTCACAGCTGTTCAGAACAGTTCAGGAGGACTGCAGCTGGCCGCGCTGAACTCCGTCTGCCGGGACCAGGTGAGTATATATATATTTTTTATTTTTACACATTTCTGGATGAATTGCAGGGAAGGGCTTATATATTTAAGCCCTTCCCGACATTTCATCCAGCGATCGCCGGCAGCCCATTGCTTTCAATGGAGCCGGCTATATTGCCGGCTCCATTGAATTCAATGGGCTAACATCGTTCTTCTCTGCCACAGCTGTTACAGCTGTGGCAGAGGAGAACGATCTTTATGCTGACAGTGCGGGAGGGGGGTCTCACTCTTGCCACTATTGTGAGACCTGGGAACTTGAAATGCAGCCCAACATGTAGCCCCTCGCCTGCCCTATCCATTTCTGTGTCGTTCCCATCACTTTCCCATCAATTTCCCAGGTTTTCACAAATGAAAACCTTAGCGAGCATCGGTGACATACAAAAATGCTCGAGTCGCCCATTGACTTCAATGGGGTTCGTTACTCGAAATGAACTCTCGAGCATCACTGAAAGTTCGACTCGAGTAACGAGCACCCAAGCATTTTGGTGCTCGCTCATCTCTAGTAGGCACCCTTATGGATTTCCAAGCACTCCATGAGGATTAAAAACCTGGTAACGTCTCTTGTAGTAACTTCCTTGCATGCACGATGCATATTTGCAGCGGTGACATATTTTTTCAGTTTACAACTATTCAGTAACTGCACTATGATGGAGATTAGTGGCTTGAAAATTTTCTTATATTCATTTCTTGGCTGGTACTTTTCCAATGAGGACTTTTTGTGTCATAGTAATGAGGATGAATAGTGCAGCACTTAGTTATTTTGTGCAACAATGAAAAAAATAATAATGATAAATATAGAATTATAAAGTTATAATACAGCTTTTTAGAGATTTTGATTTTGATATTAAAGGGACCTTGTCTGTTAATTATTAGAGATGAGCGAGCACCAAATGCTCGGGTGCTCGTTACTCAGGACGAAACTTTCGTGATGCTCGAGGGTTCGTTTCGAGTAACGACCCTCATTGAAGTCAATGGGCGACCCGAGGATTTTTGTATATCGCCGATGCTCGATTTCCATTTGTGAAAATCTGGGCAATTCAAGAAAGTGATGGGAACGACACAGCAACGGATAGGGCAGGCGAGGGGCTACATGTTGGGCTGCATCTCAAGTTCCCAGGTCCCACTATTAAGCCACAATAGCGGCAAGAGTGCCCCCCCCAACAACTTTTACTTCTGAAAAGCCCTCATTAGCAATGCATACCTTAGCTAAGCACCACACTACCTCCAACAAAGCACAATCACTGCCTGCATGACACTCCGCTGCCACTTCTCCTGGGTTACATGCTGCCCAACCCCCCCCCCCCCCCCCCCCGCACGACCCAGTGTCCACAGCGCACACCAAGGTGTCCCTGCGCAGCCTTCAGCTGCACTCATGCCAAACTCTGGCCTCATAGCCACACCACCCTCATGTCTATTTATAAGTGCGTCTGCCATGAGGAGGAACTGCAGGCACACACTGCAGAGGGTTGGCATGGCTAGGCAGCGACCCTCTTTAAAAGGGGTGGGGCGATAGCCTACAATGCTGTACAGAAGCAATGAGAAATATAATCCTGTGCCACCGCCATCAGGAGCTGCACACGTGGGCATAGCAATGGGGAACCTATGTGCCACACACTATTCATTCTGTCAAGGTGTCTGCATGCCCCAGTCAGACCGCGTTTTTTTTATAAATAGTCACAGGCAGGTACAACTCCGCAATGGGAATTACGTGTGCACCCACAGCATGGGTGGCTCCCTGGAACCCACCGGCTGTACATAAATGTATCCCATTGCAGTGCCCATCACAGTTGAGGTAACGTCCGATTAAATGCAGGTGGGCTTCGGCCCACACTGCATGCCCCAAACAGACTGAGGTTCTTTAGAAGTGGACACATGCAGTTACAACTCCGTGTGGACCGACAGCATGGGTGGCTCCCTGGAACCCACCGGCTGTACATAAATGTATCCCATTGCAGTGCCCATCACAGCTGATGTAACGTCAGCTTTAATGCAGGTGGGCAAAAAATTAATTGGATTACACTGTAGGCGAGGGCCCAAAAAAATTGGTGTACCAACAGTACTAATGTACGTCAGAAAAATTGCCCATGCCCAACCAAGAGGGCAGGTGAAACCCATTAATCGCTTTGGTTAATGTGGCTTAATTGGTAACTAGGCCTGGAGGCAGCCCAGTTAAAATAAAAATTGGTTCAGGTGCAAGTTTCAACGTTTTAATGAGCATTGAAACGTATAAAAATTGTTTAGAAAAATTATATGACTGAGCCTTGTGGGCCTAAGAAAAATTGCCCATTCGGCGTGATTACGTCAGGTTTCAGGAGGAGGAGCAGGAGGAGGAGGATGAATATTATACACAGATTGATGAAGCTAAAAGGTCCACGTTTTTGATGGTGATAGAGAACAATACTTCCATCCGCGGGTGCAGCCTACGTATTGTTTAGGTATCGCTGCTGTCCGCTGGTGGAGAAGAGAAGTCTGGGGAAATCCAGGCTTTGTTCATCTTGATGAGTGTAAGCCTGTCGGCACTGTCCGTTGACAGGCGGGTACGCTTATCTGTGATGATTCCCCCAGCCGCACTAAACACCCTCTCTGACAAGACGCTAGCCGCAGGACAAGCAAACACCTCCAGGGCATACAGCACGAGTTCAGGCCATGTGTCCAGCTTCGACACCCAGTAGTTGTAGGGGGCAGAGGCGACGTACTTCCTCACCATCTTTTTACAGTGCTCCCGACGACTTAGCCTTGACTGGGGAGCGGTGACACAGTCTTGCTGGGGAGCCAGAAAGCTGTCAAAGGCTTTAGAGAGTGTTCCCCTGCCTGTGCTGTACATGCTGCCTGATCTCTGCGCCTCCCCTGCTACCTGGCCCTCGGAACTGTGCCTTCGGCCACTAGCGCTGTCAGATGGGAATTTTACCATCAGTTTGTCCGCCAGGGTCCTGTGGTATAGCATCACTCTCGAACCCCTTTTCTCTTCGGGTATGAGAGTGGAAAGGTTCTCCTTATACCGTGGGTCCATCACTGTGTACACCCAGTAATCCGTAGTGGCCAGAATGCGTGTAACGCGAGGGTCACGAGAAAGGCATCCTAACATGAAGTCAGCCATGTGTGCCAGGGTACCTGTACGCAACACATGGCTGTCCTCACTAGGAAGATCACTTTCAGGATCCTCCTCCTTCTCCTCAGGCCATACACGCTGAAAGGATGACAGGCAAGCAGCATGGGTACCCTCAGCAGTGGGCCAAGCTGTCTCTTCCCTCTCCTCCTCATCCTCCTCATGCTCCTCCTCCTCCTCAACGCGCTGAGATATAGACATGAGGGTGCTCTGACTATCCAGCGACATACTGTCTTCCCCCGCCTCTGTTTCCGAGCGTAAAGCGTCTGCCTTTATGCTTTGCAGGGAACTTCTCAAGAGGCATAGCAGAGGAATGGTGACGCTAATAATTGCAGCATCGCCGCTCACCATCTGGGTAGACTCCTCAAAGTTTCCAAGGACCTGGCAGATGTCTGCCAACCAGGCCCACTCTTCTGTAAAGAATTGAGGAGGCTGACTCCCACTGCGCCGCCCATGTTGGAGTTGCTATTCCACTATAGCTCTACGCTGCTCATAGAGCCTGGCCAACATGTGGAGCGTAGAGTTCCACCGTGTGGGCACATCGCACAGCAGTCGGTGCACTGGCAGATGAAACCTATGTTGCAGGGTGCGCAGGGTGGCAGCGTCCGTGTGGGACTTGCGGAAATGTGCGCAGAGCCGGCGCACCTTTACGAGCAGGTCTGACAAGCGTGGGTAGCTTTTCAGAAAGCGCTGAACCACCAAATTAAAGACGTGGGCCAGGCATGGCACGTGCGTGAGGCTGCCGAGCTGCAGAGCCGCCACCAGGTTACGGCCGTTGTCACACACGACCATGCCCGGTTGGAGGCTCAGCGGCGCAAGCCAGCGGTCGGTCTGCTCTGTCAGACCCTGCAGCAGTTCGTGGGCCGTGTGCCTCTTCTCTCCTAAGCTGAGTAGTTTCAGCACGGCCTGCTGACGCTTGCCCACCGCTGTGCTGCCACGCCGCGCGACACCGACTGCTGGTGACGTGCTGCTGCTGACACATCTTGATTGCGAGACAGAGGTTGCGTAGGAGGAGGAGGGTGGTTTAGTGGAGGAAGCATACACCGCCACAGATACCACCACCGAGCTGGGGCCCGCAATTCTGGGGGTGGGTAGGACGTGAGCGGTCCCAGGCTCTGACTCTGTCCCAGCCTCCACTAAATTCACCCAATGTGCCATCAGGGAGATATAGTGGCCCTGCCCGCCTGTGCTTGTCCACGTGTCCATTGTTAAGCGGACCTTGGCAGTAACCGCGTTGGTGAGGGCGCGTACAATGTTGCGGGAGACGTGGTCGTGCAGGGCTGGGACGGCACATCTGGAAAATTAGTGGCTGCGGCCGCCATCATGCCTTTGAAAGCCTCAGTTTCCGTAACCCTTTACGGCAGCATCTCCAGGCTGATAAATTTGGCTATTCACACGTTTAACGCTTGAGCATGCGGGTGCGTGGCGGCATACTTGCGCTAGCGACGGCTGGACGCTGCGCTGAGAGACATTGCTGGATGGGGCCGAGGACAGCGGAGGTGAGCGTGTGGGTGCAGGCCGGGAGACGGTCGTGCCTGTGTCCTGAGAGGGGGGTTGGATCTCAGTGGCAGGTTGGGGCACAGGGGGAGAGGCAGTGGTGCAAACTGGAGGCGGTGAACGGCCTTCGTCCCACCTTGTGGGGTGCTTGGCCATCATATGCCTGCGCATGCTGGTGGTGGTGAGGCTGGTGGTGGTGGCTCCCCGGCTGATCTTGGCGTGACAAACCTTGCACACCACAGTTCGTCGGTCGTCTGCACTCTCAGTGAAAAACTGCTACACCTTTGAGAACCTCGGCCTCTGCAGGGTGGCATGGCGCGAGGGGGCGCTTTGGGAAACAGTTGGTGGATTATTCGGTCTGGCCCTGCCTCTACCCCTGGCCACCGCACTGCCTCTTCCAACCTGCCCTGCTGCTCCACTTGTCTCCCCCTCTGAAGACCTGTCCTCAGTAGGCGTAGCAAACCAGGTGGGGTCAGTCACCTCATCGTCCTGCTGCTCTTCCTCCGAATCCTCTCTGCGCTCCTCCCTCAGACTTACTCCAATTACTACTACCTGAGTGATAGACAACTGTGTTTCATCGTCATCGTCCTCCTCACCCACTGAAAGCTCTTGAGACAGTTGCCGGAAGTCCCCAGCCTCATCCCCCGGACCCCGGGAACTTTCCAAAGGTTGGGCATCGGTCACGACAAACTCCTCCGGTGGGAGAGGATTCGGAACCATTGCTGCCCATTCTGGGCAGGGGCCCGAGAACAGTTCCTGGGAGTCTGCCTGCTCCTCAGAATGTGTCATTGTAATGGAGTGAGGAGGCTGGGAGGAAGGAGGAGCAGCAGCCAGAGGATTCAGAGTTGCAGCAGTGGACGGCGCAGAATTCTGGGTGGTCGATAGATTGCTGGATGCACTTTCTGCCATCCACGACAGGACCTGCTCACACTGCTCATTTTCTAATAAAGGTCTACCGCGTGGACCCATTAATTGTGAGATGAATGTGGGGACGCCAGAAACGTGCGATACACCTGGATCAGGAGCTCCGCCTGTGCCGACACCCTGACTTGGGCCTCCGTGTCCTCGCCCGCGTCTACGTCCTCTAGGCCTACCCCTACCCCTCAGCATGCTGTATTACCAGTAGTGCAGAAACAGAACGCTGTAATTAAATGTGCCACTTATTGGCCTGTGGTTGGAGGCTGACTTCCCTTACGGAACGCACAGCAGATCCAAGAAACAATTTTGCGCAAGCCTGCTGTAACGCTTAGCTGCGTATTAATTAGGACTACTACCCCCAGCAGATAGATACTGTAGGCAGCGTATAATATTATGTATACTGTTTCCCTCTGGCGGGATGACGGCGCTGATGTAACAGAGACAGCAGATCCAGGAAACAATTTTGCGCCAGCCTGCTGTAACGCTTAGCTGCGTATTAATTAGGACTACTACCCCCAGCAGACACGCAGTAAACTGAAGACGGTCACAGGCAGCCCAAATATAGTATTTTTTCCCAAATTTTTTGGAAAAAGCCCACTGCCTATATAGCCTGAATATCTCTTTCCTTGCCTCACCAGTACTGGCCCTATACTCTGTACAATGACTGCAGATTGAGGACGCAATGCTCTGCACGGCCGATATACAAAAAAAAAAAAAAATGTGCAACACTGCAAAAAGCAGCCTCAACAGTACTGCACATGGTTAGATGTGGCCCTAAGAAGGACCGTTGGGGTTCTTGAAGCCTAAAATCACTCCTAACGCTCTCCCTATAGCAGCTCCGGCATCAGCAGCACTTTCCCTGATCTCTGTCAGAATGCATCTGTGGCGAGCCGCGGGAGGGGCCGATTTATATACTCGGGTGACACCTGATCTCGCCAGCCACTTACTGCAGGGGGGTGATATAGGGCTTGAACGTCGCAGGGGGAAGTTGTAATGCCTTCCCTGTCTTTCTATTGGCCAGAAAAGCGCGCTAACGTCTCAGAGATGAAAGTGAAAGTAACTCGAACATCGCGTGGTGCTCGCCTCTAGTAACGAGCATCTCGAACACGCTAATACTCGAACGAGTATCAAGCTCGGACGAGTAAGTTCGCTCATCTCTATTAATTATGGTCAAAATGCTAAATTTAAACAGTATAATTTACTTGTAAAATTCCAAGATATGGGATGAAGGGAGCATTGTATGCATCACCTCGTATAAATCAACTTTTCAAAATGTTCATAGCCTGTCATGTACCATCATGGTATGTGCTCTGTGATGCAGCACAGCAACATCATCTGTTCTACCTAGCAGCATTTTCCATCTGGTAAACAGCACATGCCACATCTGCATTCCTCTTTTGTAAAGAACCGTATAATGTTAACTTGAGATGTAGTACAGGTATCTTTATGAACTACATAATATCTCAGTAATTACAGTAGATAATGAATCTGTATACAGTAATGGTATCCATCAATGGTATTATACAATTTATAATATGTGCTCTATGTATAGTCATATTTTAAGTACATAAAACAGCTAAAGTGATCCAACTGTTTAGATTAAATGTTTTTTCCCAAAACACCAGTTCATATGCCCTATTAGGAAATATGGACATCATAAAGTGAGGTCCCCTAAAAGTAGCCACTGCAGGGTAAAGGTCTAACTGGCATTGGCTTACATTGGCAAAATCAGCTAATTCCAGGGGTGTCAAGAGCAGCACCCAGGGCAATCAGCTGTTCTTCACAAGTACCGTATTCTGAAAGGCAGGGGCGTAGCTAAAGGCTCATGGGCGCGGGCGCAAAAGTTTATCTTGGGGCCCCCAACTTCTCTTAACCCCTTAACCTGGAGGTGTAACTTGAAGCTCCTGGGCCCAAATGCAAAACTTGCAACAGGGATCCAACTATAATGCTTTATTCATAGTACTAGGCTCCTTATATGAAGAAGAGAGGCCTTATGGGCCGCCTAAGACTCCTGGGCCTGGGTGCAACTACATTCCCTGCATCCCCTATAGTTACACCAGTGCTGAAAGGGGTTGTCTCTAATGAAAGAACCCCTTTAACGGCTCATGCACACAGGTGTATCAATCTCCATAGAAACCCCTGAGTTATATTCGATCAGGGGTGCTAACCTCCTCTTCAGTGTTTTTTTTTGGATAATTGAGCTAAAGATCGCAAACAACTAGAGATGAGCGAACGTACTCCTCCGAGCTTGATACTCGTTCGAGTATTAGCGTGTTCGAGATGCTCGTTACTCGAGACGAGTACCACGCGATGTTCGAGTTACTTTCACTTTCATCTCTGAGACGTTAGCGCGCTTTTCTGGCCAATAGAAAGACAGGAAAGGCATTACAATTTCCCCTGCGACGTTCAAGCCCTATACCACCCCCCTGCAGTGAGTGGCTGGCGAGATCAGGTGTCACCCGAGTATATAAATCGGCCCCTCCCGCGGCTCGCCACAGATGCATTCTGACATAGTTCAGGGAAAGTACTGCTGGTGCCGGAGCTGCTATAGGGAGAACGTTAGGAGTTATTTTAGGCTTCAAGAACCCCAACGGTCCTTCTTAGGGCCACATCTAACCGTGTGCAGTAGTGTGGAGGCTGCTTTTTGCAGTGTTGCACATTTTTTTTTTTGTATATCAGCCGTGCAGTGCATTGCGTCCTGCAATAATTTTACATTGTCCAGGGCCAGTAGTGGTGAGGCAGGGACAGAAGACATATTTAGTGTATATAGGCAGTGGGCCTTTCCAAAAACATTTGGGAAAAAAATCTATTTGGGCTGCCTGTGACCGTCCTCAGTGTACTGGGTCTCTGCTGGGGGTAGTTGTCCTAATTCATACGCAGCCAGCTAAGTGTTACAGCAGGCTTGCGCAAAATTCCTTCCTGCCTCTGTGTTGCCTCTTACATCACCGCTGTATTCCTGTCCACAAGTGTACTGGGTCTCTGCTGGGGGTAATTGTCCTAATTCATACGCAGTCAGCTAAGTGTTACAGCAGGCTTGCGCAAAATTCTTTCCTGCCTCTGTGTTGCCTCTTACATCACCGCTGTATTCCTGTCCACAAGTGTACTGAGTCTCTGCTGGGGGTAGTTGTCGTAATTCATACGCAGCCAGCTAAGTGTTACAGCAGGCTTGCGCAAAATTCTTTCCTGCCTCTGTGTTGCCTCTTACATTACTGCTGTATTCCTGTCCACAAGTGTACTGGGTCTCTGCTGGGGGTAGTTGTCCTAATTCATACGCAGCCAGCTAAGTGTTACAGCAGGCTTGCGCAAAATTCTTTCCTGCCTCTGTGTTGCCTCTTACATCACCGCTGTATTCCTGTCCACAAGTGTACTGGGTCTCTGCTGGGGGTAGTTGTCCTAATTCATACGCAGCCAGCTAAGTGTTACAGCAGGCTTGCGCAAAATTCCTTCCTGCCTCTGTGTTGCCTCTTACATCACCGCTGTATTCCTGTCCACAAGTGTACTGGGTCTCTGCTGGGGGTAATTGTCCTAATTCATACGCAGCCAGCTAAGTGTTACAGCAGTCTTGCGCAAAATTCTTTCCTGCCTCTGTGTTGCCTCTTACATCACCGCTGTATTCCTGTCCACAAGTGTACTGGGTCTCTGCTAGGGGTAGTTGTCCTAATTCATACGCAGCCAGCTAAGTGTTACAGCAGGCTTGCGCAAAATTCTTTCCTGCCTCTGTGTTGCCTCGTACATCACCTCTGTATTCCTGTCCACAAGTGTACTGGGTCTCTGCTGGGGGTAGTTGTCCTAATTCATACGCAGCCAGCTAAGTGTTACAGCAGGCTTGCGCAAAATTCTTTCCTGCCTCTGCTGTGCGTTCCGTAAGCAAAGTCAGCCTCCAACCACAGGCCAATAAGTGGCACATTTAATTACAGCGTTCTGTTTCTGCACTACTGGTAATACAGCATGCTGAGGGGTAGGGGTAGGCCTAGAAGACGTGGACGCGGGCGAGAACGCGGAGGCCCAAGTCAGGGTGTGGGCACAGGCCGAGCCAGTGCGGTGGCCAGGGGTAGAGGCAGGGCCAGACCGAATAATCCACCAACTGTTTCCCAAAGCGCCCCCTTGCGCCATGCCACCCTCCAGAGGCCAAGGTGCTCTAAGGTGTGGCAGTTTTTCACAGAGACGCCTGACGACCGTCGAACAGTGGTGTGCAACCTTTGTCGCGCCAAGATCAGCTGGGGAGCCACCACTACCAGCATGCGCAGGCATATGTTGGCCAAGCACCCCACAAGGTGGGACGAAGGCCGTTCACCGCCTCCGGTTTGCAGCACTGCCTCTCCCCTTGTGCCCCAACCTGCCACTGAGATTCAACCCCCTTTGAGGACACAGGCGCGAGTGCCTACCGGCCTGCACCCACACCCTCACCTCCGCTGTCCTCGGCCCCATCCAGCAATATCTCTCAGCGCAGCGTCCAGACGTCGCTAGCGCAACTGTTTGAGCACAAGCGCAAGCACGCCGCCACGCACCCGCACGCTCAAGCGTTAAACGTGCACATAGCCAAATTGATCAGCCTGGAGATCCTGCCATATAGGCTTGTGGAAACGGAGGCTTTCAAAAGCATGATGGCGGCGGCCCCGCGCTACTCGGTTCCCAGTCGCCACTACTTTTCCCGATGTGCCGTCCCAGCCCTGCACGACCACGTCTCCCGCAACATTGTACGCGCCCTCACCAACGCGGTTACTGCCAAGGTCCACTTAACAACGGACACATGGACAAGCACAGGCGGGCAGGGCCACTATATCTCCCTGACGGCACATTGGGTGAATTTAGTGGAGGCTGGGACAGAGTCAGAGCCTGGGACCGCTCACATCCTACCCACCCCCAGAATTGCGAGCCCCAGCTCGCTGCTGGTATCTGCGGCGGTGTATGCTTCCTCCACTAAACCACCCTCCTCCTCCTCCTCCTCCAACGCAACCTCTGTCTCGCAATCAAGATGTGTCAGCAGCAGCACGTCGCCAGCAGTTGGTGTCACGCGGCGTGGCAGCACAGCGGTGGGCAAGCGTCAGCAGGCCGCGCTGAAACTACTCAGCTTAGGAGAGAAGAGGCACACGGCCCACGAACTGCTGCAGGGTCTGACAGAGCAGACCGACCGCTGGCTTTCGCCGCTGAGCCTCCAACTGGGCATGGTCGTGTGTGACAACGGCCGTAACCTGGTGGCGGCTCTGCAGATCGGCAGCCTCACGCACGTGCCATGCCTGGCCCATGTCTTTATTTGGTGGTTCAGCGCTTTCTGAAAAGCTACCCACACTTGTCATACCTGCTCGGAAAGGTGCGCCGGGTCAGCGCACATTTCCACAAGTCCAAGACGGACGCTGCCACCCTGCGGACATTGCAACATCGGTTTAATCTGCCAGTGCACCGACTGCTGTGCGACGTGCCCACACGGTGAAACTCTACGCTCCACATGTTGGTCAGACTCTATGAGCAGCGTAGAGCTATAGTGGAATACCAACTCCAACATGGGCGGCGTAGTGGGAGTCAGCCTCCTCAATTCTTTACAGAAGAGTGGGCCTGGTTGGCAGCCATCTGCCAGGTCCTTGGAAACTTTGAGGAGTCTACCCAGATGGTGAGCGGGGATGCTGCAATCATTAGTGTCACCATTCCTCTGCTATGCCTCTTGAGAAGTTCCCTGCAAAGCATAAAGGCAGACGCTTTGCGCTTGGAAACGGAGGCGGGGGAAGACAGTATGTCGCTGGATAGTCAGAGCACCCTCATGTCTATATCTCAGCGCATTGAGGAGGAGGGGGAGGAGCATGAGGAGGAGGGGGAAGAGACAGCTTGGCCCACTGCTGAGGGTACCCATGCTGCTTGCCTGTCATCCTTTCAGCGTGTATGGCCGGAGGAGGAGGAGGATCCTGAAAGTGATCTTCCTAGTGAGGACAGCCATGTGTTGCGTACAGGTACCCTGGCACACGTGGCTGACTTCATGTTAGGATGCCTTTCTCGAGACCCTCGCGTTACACGCATTCTGGCCACTACGGATTACTGGGTATACACACTGCTCGACCCACGGTATAAGGAGAACCTTTCCACTCTCATACCCGAAGAGGAAAGGGGTTTGAGAGTGATGCTATACCACAGGACCCTGGCGGAAAAACTGATGGTAACATTCCCATCTGACAGCGCTAGTGGCAGAAGGTGCAGTTCCGAGGTCCAGGTAGCAGGGGAGGCGCGGAAATCAGGCAGCATGTACAGCGCAGGCAGGGGAAAATTCTGCAAGGCCTTTGACAGCTTTGTGGCTCCCCAGCAAGACTGTGTCACCGCTCCCCAGTCAAGGCTGAGTTGGCGGGAGCACTGTAAAAGGATGGTGAGGGAGAACGTAGCCAATCGCACGACCGTCCTCGGTGACGCCTCTGCCCCCTACAACTACTGGGTGTCGAAGCTGGACACGTGGCCTGAACTCGCGCTGTATGCCCTGGAGGTGCTTGCTTGTCCTGTGGCTAGCGTCTTGTCAGAGAGGGTGTTTAGTGCGGCTGGGGGAATCATCACGGATAAGCATACCCACCTGTCAACCGACAGTGCCGACAGGCTTACAACTATCAAGATGAACAAAGCCTGGATTTCCCCAGACTTCTCTTCTCCACCAGCGGACAGCAGCGATACCTAAGCAATACGTAGGCTGCACCCGCGGATGGAAGCATCGTTCTCTATCACCATCAAAAACGGGGACCTTTTTGCTTCATCAATCTGTGTATTCTATTCATCCTCCTCCTCCTGAAACCTGACGTAATCACGCCGAATGGGCAATTTTTCTTAGGCCCACAAGGCTCAGTCATATAATTTTTGTAAACAATTTTTATACGTTTCAATGCTCACTAAAGCGTTGAAACTTTCACCTGAACCAATTTTTATTTTAACTGGGCTGCCTCCAGGCCTAGTTACCAATTAAGCCACATTAACCAAAGCGATTAATGGGTTTCACCTGCCCTCTTGGTTGGTAATGGGCAATTTTTCTGAGGTACATTAGTACTGTTGCTACACCAATTTTTTGGGGCCCTTGCCTACAGTGTAATCCAATTAATTTTTTGCCCACCTGCATTAAAGCTGACGTTACATCAGCTGTGATGGGCAATGCAATGGGATATATTTATGTACCGCCGGTGGATTCCTGGCACCTACCCATGCTGTGGGTCAACAGGGAGTTGTAACTGCATGTGTCCACTTCTAAAGAACCCCAGTGTGACTGGGGCATGCAGTGTGGGCCGAAGCCCACCTGCATTTACTCGGGCGTTACCTCAGTTGTGATGGGCACTGCAATGGGATACATTTATGTACAGCCGGTGGGTTCCAGGGAGCCACCCATGCTGTGGGTGCACACGGAATTCCCATTGCGGAGTTGTACCTGCCTGTGACTATTTATAAAAAAACGCGGTCTGACTGGGGCATGCAGACACCTTGACAGAATTAATAGTGTGTGGCACATAGGTTCCCCATTGCTATGCCCACGTGTGCAGCTCCTGATGGCGGTGGCACAGGATTATATTTCTCATTGCTTCTGTACAGCATTGTGGGCTATCGCCCCGCCCCTTTTAAAGAGGGTCGCTGCCTAGCCGTGCCAACCCTCTGCAGTGTGTGCCTGCGGTTCCTCCTCATGGCAGACGCACTTATAAATAGACATGAGGGTGGTGTGGCATGAGTGCAGCTGAAGGCTGCGCAGGGACACCTTGGTGTGCGCTGTGGACACTGGGTCGTGCGGGGGGGGGGGGGTTGGGCAGCATGTAACCCAGGAGAAGTGGCAGCGGAGTGTCATGTAGGCAGTGATTGTGCTTTGTTGGAGGTAGTGTGGTGCTTAGCTAAGGTATGCATTGCTAATGAGGGCTTTTCAGAAGTAAAACTTGTTGGGAGGGGGGGGGGCACTCTTGCCGCTATTGTGGCTTAATAGTGGGACCTGGGAACTTGAGATGCAGCCCAACATGTAGCCCCTCGCCTGCCCTATCCGTTGCTGTGTCGTTCCCATCACTTTTTTGAATTGCCCAGATTTTCACAAATGAAAACCTTAGCGAGCATCGGCGATATACAAAAATGCTCGGGTTGCCCATTGACTTCAATGGGGTCCATTACTCGAAACGAACCCTCGAGCATCGCGATAATTTCGTCCCGAGTAACGAGCACCCGAGCATTTTGGTGCTCGCTCATTTCTACAAACAACCTAAAATGTTTACAAACTTTGGTCCCAGTATTTTTTTTCTCCTTAAGGCCTCATTCAAACGCATCGCAGAAAAAGACTTGAATGAAGCTCCGTGCCAATAGCTTTCAATGGAGCCGCCAGCAGCAGAGGCGGCCCCATTGAAAGCAATGGGAGAACATCGTGATCCTCTGCCACGGCTGCGGGGATTCCCCTCATCATTAAAAACTATGACAGTGCTGTCACAGTGTTCGGTGATTAGGGGACCCCCCCTTCCCAGGAATATTGATGTGCAGCACAGACCTATGGTGCATGCATGTCCTATCTTTTGCAGGTACGGGCGTTTGCATGCCTGTAAAACACGGACATGTGAACACATTATAGGAAACCAATGGTTCTAATAGATGCACGGTTTTGTGCGCACTTATGTACATAAACAAGCCCGTCTGCATGAAAAAGAGACTGTTTTTTGTGGACTGTCGATAAGTTTATGGATGGGTTCCAACCCTACCCATAGCAGTCTATGTAGCTGCACTGTACATCTCTATGCCTGCAATTTCATATGGAGGCATGCAAATGTTTAACAGTTTCACATAGAATCTGAAATTGAGCATGATTTGTCAGATGCTGTATTACAGAGGTATTCTCCTCTAGAGGCTGTAAGGACTCTGCCTTATGGGACCATGGGGAATTTGTGTACCTGTTCAGGCTCCAGGCGAATGGCTTTGCCATGTGCATGAGATACTTGTGGTAGGTTCAGTCTCAAAATTGCTGCTTCTCTTTTGAAATGTTTTCAGCTGCCTCATATTTACAGATAAAACGGTCACCTATTACATCATAACATTCACTGATATGGGAGATGTGCTCTGTTGCACAGCAGCCACTGAATAACATCAGCAAATCTAATCAATACCTACTTACAGTATCTTTGATTTTTGTTGGTAGCCTTTTTCCAATAAGACGAATGAAGGAGTGTTTGGGGGGGGGGGGGGGGGGGAGGGGTTGTATAGTAAACCAGCCCTTTGGTTCTTGGGCTAAATTAATATCATGGATCTGCTGGTTTGTAGGGCCTCTTTGTGGTCTTCCAAGATGGCCATGGCTTTTCTCTGACTACTCAATGCACATTGTATATTGGCAATGGATTGGTAGTGTAATGGTCCTTTTAAATGGGCCAACTATCATTCAGAGTAATCACAGCAGTAGTTCACTTTTGAATGACTGTCTGCTTAATGTGAATGGAGGCAGGCTGCCTGCTCTACCTCCATGCCGGCAGTGCTGTGAGCAACGCGAACTGTACTCTCTCCTGTGTAACAGTACAGACGCAAGCATCACTGGGATGAGCTGTTGGAGATTGTTTGCTCAACAACTCATCCCATGTAAAAGGACCATAAGACACTACTTGCTGATCTGATTGGATATTTCTGCTCATGTGAGCAGTATTGGTCAATCCGAAAGTAGCATGATATTTTCAATTACTGAAACACAGTGTCTATCAGGTAGTGAGATCAGCACATATTGGAAGACCACAGATGGACCCAAGGAACTGGCAGATCTCCAGCAGTTTGACAACATAGGAGATCCCGAAGTGCTACATATTCCCCCCTTCCACTCCTGTGATAATTTTGTTTTTCTGTGGCTTTCATATTAAAGTGACCCTCTGGTCTCAGGACAAAATGGGACTCTTGGTTCATGGGACCCTTCTGTGGTCTTCCAAGATGGCTACAGTGCTTCCCTGACTACCCAATGCACACTGTACAATGGCAGTGCATAGGTTCTAAGATGCTGCACATTGCTCTGATCGGTCAGTGCTGCTCATTTGTACATCATTGGCCAAACCAAAAGCAGCATGAAGTGTCTGACTACCAGTGCGCATTGTGCATGAGTTATTGAGAGTAGTGCATCTTAGAAGACTGCAAAGGAACCCCATGAACTGGAGGTATGGACATATAGGAGATCATCAGGTAATACTGCTCTCCAATCCTGTGATAAATTTTATCCTTGGGACCAGAGGGTTTTTCTTAAAGTGCCACTCCAGTGAATTTATTTTCATTCCTTATGTAGCTATCCCCCAGTATCCATAAATTGGTTACTATTACCTTATTTCTTTCTATCTAAAACTCTGGGTCTCCTTCTCTTCAGATGATCATGGGATCTCAATTCTGTCCACCAGATTTAGTTGGGCTTATGTTCCTCTCAAACTAGTGAGTTTTGCAGTGGGCATAACTCCTGTGAAGGACTCTACCACATATGCCCTTCAGAGGGGGACACAGACATTTACTGATGAGGATCACACAGCTCCTGTTGCACAGTTATAATGAAGACGCTGTCAGTTCAACTTCTTGACTATATATTTCTCCTCTGTATTTTATTCAGAAGAGTAAAGAAGGTAATGATAACCGGCAAGTCAGATATAGTACAGCCTCTAGCTGATCACGTGATGCGTCATTACAATGATAGCACAGAATAGTGAAAGTAGCATAAATATGATGCCTGATAAGTATCAGTCAGGAGGCTGCACTGCATGGAAGTGACTGCAATACACAAAAAAGAAAGGGACAGGGAATCAAGTGAGAGGTGCAGGGATGGAAAAATGTATTTTTGAGAGTTACCCTTTAAGGATGTATAATATTTCCTTAGCATTTCACAGACTAGATACAAATTTTACATTCTTTTACACCTTTTTTTTTAGATGAGATCTGATTTTGAGTCTATCCATAAGAAATGCCCAAAATATTTAAAAACATTCAATTACTTTATCAGTAAATCAGTAGGATGGGAAAAAGTGCAATAATAAGATCTGGAAAGGTGACCGGGAGAGAATTACCTGTATTATAGTGCTTGGTACAATAACGTAAATCTTTTTCTTCTTTTAGGACAAACTGTGGAAGAGTTAGGCCATCTGCTATCTGTACAGGTGCATTTTCTTGCCATTCAAAAATTAAATCATTCATTGTGTATCCAACTGGAAGACACATAAGCATAACCTAAAGTTAAATATGTCATATGACGGTTCTGTGGTGCATCAACATAAATTAACCGTTCCACATTTTTCTTAAGTAAAAATAGACTGTCCTTATTTCTTAATATTAATGACTAATTTTTACAGAAATTAAAGTCATACCAATGCCTATATTTAATTGCTCTATAAAGGTCTCTATTATAGCGTCTAAGACGCGTTTTCTGGTTCCCTGAACACTGTCTTGGAATTATATCCTTGACTCCACATAAAATACTTTGATACTCAAAAGTATGGTGTGTATTCAATTGAAAAACAGCTGTGGGTAATACTAATTATCATTTGAAGCATGTCAACAGTTGCCAGAAGAAACATCCCAAATTCAAAGATATTAATGTGACAAGAAACAACTGCTATGTCAAAATCTGTTCCGCCGAAGTGAATGTGTTCATCTAAGACGAAAAGTTAATTATACAGGTTTCCATTGTAGATATCAAAATTGTTAATAAAACGTTGTCTTTCTGTCATAGAACCTTTATCAAGGGCTCATACAGTCAGACATTTACAGTAATGATTTGTACATTCCACCTGCAAATAGAATAGTTCACTATATTGTGTCTGTAGTTGTAAAATGCAGAACATTAAGTGTTTCTATACAGATGCTGGAGATACAGCATGATGTAGCATTCTATGCATCCCATTCAAATTAATGGCAGACCATGTAATACATGGTTGACCCTGGTGTATCAGAGCAAAAGCCAGTCTAACTTGGCATATAGAGGGGGCTCACAAGCATTTTATGATACCCAAAAGCCCCAATAGGTTAGATGGATTGAGTTGCTATTAAAATGAATTCAGCCCCTTTAATTTTGTGTAAAAGGTAAACCTTAAATATAGAATTTGGTTAAAAAATTGTAAAATAACACAATCATTATAATATCTATACAGGGAACATCAAGCTCTGTAACAGAAAAGCAGAGATCGGTCTTCTATAAAGATATATTAAAAAAATTAATCAAAGCACAGTATTGAAGCTAATAATAATGTGGTGATAAAATGTGCAAATTTACTTGATGACATACAGAGGCCGCTTTTTAGATAAATTTGGCCATAGCAGCCATTTTACTAACACACAGTTATACATGGAATTTTGCATCTGTTAATGTAACCCCCACCTACATCCCTGAAGAGGCTGGCAGGTTCCCCGCAGCCCCCCATGGGTCTGATCACCTTTTGGGAATGTATCCCCTATTGTCTCCTGTTGCATCACCTGACTTAGGAGACCCAATTACTCTTCACACATGCCTCCAGCTGCAAGCCACCTGACTCGGGAGCCCCAATATCACAGGTTACCTTCTGACTTGGAGAACCGCTAGCCACCCTAGGACTATCAAGGAGAACAAGGAAGTCCGACCTGCCTTCCCTAGGGAAGATAGAATGGTGGAACAGGGTGGTGTTAATTTGAAACTGGAGTGGGAAAAAGTGTTGCACTGTCATAGCAGTGGATGTGGAGGTCCTTGGAGTCAGCAGATTGGTACATTAATGGTTAGGGTGTGTCTGTCACCTCTTGGTTCTGACAAGGCGGAATCCCTGTGGAGATGGTGGAGTGTATAGCCTGGGCATGGCTAGTGTGTTTCCTGAGTCAGTTGACTTGCAGCATGAGGCAAGTGAAAGTTCAGTCTCCAAGTCAGTTGACTTGTAGCAGGAGGCAAATGAAAGCTGGGTCTCCTGAGTCAGTTGACTTGTAGCAGGAGGCAAATGAAAGCTGGGTCTCCTGAGTCAGTTGACTTGTAGCAGGAGGCAAATGAAAGCTGGGTCTCCTGAGTCAGTTGACTTGTAGCAGGAGGCAAATGAAAGCTGGGTCTCCTGAGTCAGTTGACTTGTGGCAGAAGGCAAGGTGAAAATGTGGGTCTTCCGAGTCAGCTGGTGGTCTGGGTCTCTGCCTAGGCCCCTCAGCTCTGGCCCCCTTTCAAGTGGGGATTAGAATACATTCACACTGTATTAGCAGTAGACATCAAAGGAATGCCTTATGTATTTTGTACCTACAATAGATGCCTACAAGTATGCCACTGTATAGGCATACACTGGACACTGGCATTTGTTGCCCATGTTAAAAAGAGTACAGCATGCCATGCAATATATTTTTTTTATTGGATGACTTTTTATAGAATAACATAAATGGCTGCAATTTTCTATACAGTAAATAAAAAGTATACCAATGCATACTTCCCATTCTTTGGCTTCAGCCGGGTGAATGGAGTCCTGCGGATGCATTAGATGTACAGATACAACAATTATTAATGTGACTGGCACATCATAATAACTGGATTTACAGGATTGTTGTACACTGTAGTTAAGTTATCATACTGTGCTAAATGTTTAATTAATGTTTGCAAACATCTGTATTTACCTAGGGGCCAGGGCTTTTCTAGTACGTATATATGGCAATATTGACTGCAAACAGAGTATGAATGTACCCTTCAACTGTAAATTTATTTTAAAAGGTGGCCTTTGGGGTAATTTGCATTTGTGAATATTATATAGCCTGATTTTACATTTATGATTAACCCCTTCCCACTATACGATGTACATTTACGTCATGCAGCATCGGGGTATGTATGTAGAGATTACGGGGTGACCTCTCTTCATACAGCGTAGGCATCAGCTGTTTATTACAGCTGACACCCGCAGGCAATAGCTGCAATCAGCCGTGCGGCCGATCATGGCTATTAACCCTTTAAATGCCACTTTCAATTCTGACAGCGGCATTAAAATCTGCATTTAAACCCATAAGATCGCAGGGAGCCGTGCAGGTGTCATAACAGCCAGGGGCCTTTTAAAAGGCCCCAGGGCTGCCTTAGCAGACTGCCTATCAAGCTGTCCCTGTGGGGTGACTTA
This sequence comes from Eleutherodactylus coqui, assembly GCF_035609145.1. Lineage (NCBI taxonomy): Eukaryota > Metazoa > Chordata > Amphibia > Anura > Eleutherodactylidae > Eleutherodactylus > Eleutherodactylus coqui. The sequence goes on along the minus strand of NC_089843.1, from coordinate 107,408,765 downwards.
ATGGACTGCCTGTCAGGTTGCAGTATGATGTAATGCATCAAAGCATCACTAGTTGTTGTCCCCTAGGGGGGCTAAAAAACAAGTAAAAATCAGATCAATAAAGTTTTACTAATTGCAAGAAAAAAAGTATTAAAAGTTTAAGTGACCCACCCTTTTGCCCTATCTATAATAAAAAAAATCTAAATCATATAACAAAAACACATATTTGATATTGGCGCATCCGTAAAAGTCAGATCTATGAAAATAGCACATTATTTATCCCGCACGGTGAACGTTGTCCGAAAAGAAGAATAAAGAACGCCAGACATCCACTTTTTTTGCCACCCCGTCTCCAAGAAAAAATGCAATAAAAACCGTTCAAAAAGTAGTATGTATTCCAAAATGACACCAACGTAAACTACAGGATGTCTTGCAAAAAAATGAACCTTCACACAACTACGTCGATGGAAAAATAAAAAAATTATTGCGCGCAGAACATGGTGGCAGAAAATAATTTTAAAAAATTGAATGTCTTTGAAAAAAAAAAAAAAAGTAGTACATCAAAAAAAATCTATACAAGTCTGATATATTGTAGTTATCGTACTGACCCATAGAATAAATTATGTCATTTTTGTTGCAGTTTGAGCGCTGTAAAAACAAGACGCACCGAAAGATGGTGCAATGTCATTTTTGTTTTTCATTTTACTCCACTTAGAATTTTTAAAAAGTTTTTCAGTACATTACATGGTACATTAACCCTTTCCAATCCAATGTCGGGCCTGCTCTGACATCATCATTTCCCTCCACAGCTCTGATGTGGGGACAGGCCCGACACTGCAGTGCAGGAGTGCATCTGCACCCGATCATCGGACACATCGGGTGCAGATGAACTCCTGCACTGATCCTCATCAAGGACCCCCGAGGAGAAGGCAGAATGGGTTTTTAACCCTTTCTGCCTTCTCCTGTCAGTTAAGGAGGGTGAAGGGAAAATGTATTTTTTCTCATCCATTCTCTCCAGCTCCAATTTATTTGGGGAGAATGGATGAGAAAAAAATAAATGGATTGGAAAGGGTTAAATAGTACTAATGAAAAATACAACTTGTCCTGCAAAAAACAAGCTCTCATACATTAACTTTGATGGATAAATAAAGGAGTTACGATTTTTTAAAAGAGGGGAGAAAAAAAACAAAAATAGAAGAAAAAAAAGGGCCACGTCATTAAGGGGTTAATGATCCTTCATGCAAATATTTAGTTTTCCAGTTTTTCACTTACAGCTTTCCAACTGCATTATACAAGTTTGCACATCCATAGGGAAATTTTTCAGATCCATAGGACAGGACAGTGTAAGCGTCAGCCTGAAATCACAGAAAAAATGTTAATGCTAGTAATTGAAGAATAATAGAGTTCCCCAGTGCATTCGTTAAAAATACAGCAAATACCATACATTAATTTGGTAGTAATGAGAATCCAATTGTGTCCGATAATCTGAAATCTTGTAATAGTATAATCAGAGGATTGTTAGAATAATTCCAGCTTTATTGGATATTTTGCCAGTAAGTTCTATATCTGCTTTCTGGTCCTGCTATATTTTATAGGGAAATTACTTTGCACTTTTGCAACCATTGATTCCAAAAACCCATTACCGATCAGAGTAACTTTGATGTCAAATCTAAAGAGATTGGACAGCTACAGCAATAAATATGAATAATTGGCATTGACTATGCCTTTTTTTGTAAGATTTAAGTTCAAAGGTGGCTTCAACAAAACATTATTTTTTTGCCTTATTAAATTGCCCTTTTTCAAGAATGTAATTGCATCCTGCAAAACAGAAACTATTTGGATCTCTAAACAGCAGTGAAGAAAATTAAGTATTTGTTTCTTTTTACTACAATTTTAAAAAACAGTAAACATACAAAAGAACAATTAAAGGGGCAGTAACTATCTAGACAACTTATAGTCCTCTACTAGCTTGTGTTAGTCTCATCATTTCTGTAATATATTTGCATTAAAAATGTTGTTGCTTCACCACTGTAAATCATGTTTGAAGAGGATGCGACTAGGGGTCTTTCTTTCATCTTTTCTGCAATCCACTCTCTGTAGTTAGGTTCAGAGCTTCAACAGTAACAAGGATACATGAATGTTCCCATAGGAACAGGGGGAGGGACTATCTTCATAGGGAGATCCCATGCACTCAGGCTGCAGGCTGAAAGATCTGCAGATGCTGTGATAACAATCTCCACAATTTCTACCTCTTCTGGTGTTACAGCATGTGGATGTGTGTCTGTGTGTGCAGACATTACATACACACATGCACACATTATAGTGGGGTTACTAACCCTTTGGCCGGAATGTCGCTAAATGACTCATCGTTCTGGGAAAGCAGAGGGACGGGCATTTAAAAACTGCCTGCTTGCTGATTGGACCTGAGACAGTGAAGGATGGAAAGTAAGGGCAAGGAAATAAGGACAGTGAATTACTGGTAGAATGCTAGACTTGCTGCATGCCCCCTCCTTAAAAGTGGATTGCAAACAGCAGGTTTCTTGGCTTGTTACAGTTACTGTACAATACAGTTATCAGAACTGTTTTGTAATGAGCCATGCAGCTGTATGTCCATCACATGACAAGAATAGGTTATTCTCCTCCAGTAAATAATGAATGATTCCATTCACCCATAGCCAGAAGAGGTCTCAAACACCAAGATGTTCACTTCTTGTTCGTCGTTCAGTTTCTGCATGCACATCTATCGTTTCTGCATGCACAGGTATCGTTCTGTGTAAACAGGCAGTCCTTCACTAATGAACAACTGCCTACTAACTGTGAATGGAGGTGGGTGCATTGGAATGATCCCCGCCGGCTCCATCTTCATTCAGTCAGTGATGCTCATTCTGTGTAGAACCAAATGAATGACTATCACTTTGATGAGCTGTAGGGTATCTGTTGCCCATCAGGTTGTCCCTTGTAAAAGCACCCTTATAAACAGAGCAGGCGTGGGGAATGGAGATGCAGCCTTTGAGCTGCAGGAACCTGGGACAGGAAAGTATGGACTATTTTGTTATGCTTAAACACGAGTAGTTTCTAAAAAAAATAATTTATCTCAAAAAAGGCCTCGGTCACACGACCGTTTTTTGGTCCGATCTGCAGACGCGCTTGCGATCTGCAGATCTATAGACCAAATGCATCCCAATGGGATCTGTCACATGTCCGCTTTTTATGCGGATGTGCGATCAATTATAGGACACAACGATTCGCAGAACGCGCCTATCTGCGTTCTGCGCATCGCTGTGTTCTATATATGCGCTCAATGGGGCCGGCGGCAGCAGCGCCGACCCCTTTGAGAACATATACTAAAGATCGTTCTCCTCTGCCACAGCTGTAACAGCTGTGGCAGAGAAGAACGATGTCGCCCATTGAATTCAATGGAGCCGGTAATACAGCCGGCTCCATTGAAAGCAATGGGCTGCCGGCGAGCGCTGGATGAATTTTCAGGAAGGGATTAAGAATATATAAGCCCTTCCCGAAAAGCATCCTGAAATGTGTGAAAAAAAAAAAATTATACTCACCTTTACCCTGCAGCCGGAGTTCAGCCGCGTTCGGCCGGCAGTTCTCCTGAACTGCTCTGTGTAGTAATCAGCAGGCGGGGATTTAAAATCTCCACCTGCTGAATGGGCTGCCTCTGATTGGTCACAGCCCTCACCAATCAGAGTGGGTGATGGGTGAGTGCTGCCTCTGATTGGCTGAGCGCAGGGACCAATCAGGGGCAGCTCTCAGCTGTCACTCAGTAGCTGAGAGCCGCCCCTGATTGGTCCCTGCTCTCAGCCAATCAGAGGCAGCACTCACTCACCCATTCATGAATTCATGAATGGGTGAGTGAGAGCTGCCTCTGATTGGGGAGGGCTGTGACCAATCAGAGGCAGCCCATTCAGCAGGCGGGGATTTTAAATCCCCACCTGCTGAATACTACACAGAGCAGTTAAAGAGAAATGCCGGCCGGCCGCGGCTGAACTCCGGCTGCAGGGAAAAGGTGAGTATATATATATATATTTTGTTACACATTTCAGGATGCTTTTCAGGGAAGGGCTTATATTTTTCTTTTTCAGGGAAGAGCTTATATGTAAAGCCCTTCCCTGAAAAAGAATGCAGGGGTGCTGGCAGCCCATTGCTTTCAATAGAGCCGGCTGTATTGCCGGCTCCATTGAATTCAATGGGCGAACAGCGCTCCTTTGATCGGGCCCGTTTCGCCGAAAACGCTGCAGATTTTTCGGCGAATCGTCGGCCCCGGTCACGCAATTTGCGGATGCACATCCGTCATGCGATCCGCAAATCGCGTGAAAAACGCCCGTCTGACTAAGGCCTAAGGGTGCGTTCACACGAGCGTGTTTTTGTTCGTATATATGCCCGCACAAAAGCATGCTTCTATTTGCAACAATGCATTCCCTATCGTGTGTTCACATGTCCGAACTTTGCAGCTGCGTGCCTGCAAAGATAGGAGATGCGTGCACCATAGGGCACCATAGGGAATGCATGCATTATTTTCAATGGAGCCGCGGCTGCTGCTGGTGGCTCCATTGAAAACAATGGTCTGCCGGCACCCCTGCATTCTTTTTCAGGGAAGGGCTTTACATATAAGCTCTTCCCTGAAAAAGAAAAATTTTAGTGTAAAGAAAAAAAAAATTACTTACCTGTCTGCCGCTGCTGTGTCCCCCGCGGGGATGAAGAACACATCTGCCGCATGCGGCAGATGTTTCCTTCATCCCCACTAGTTAAAAGACTTCCCTGCTGCTACATCTGCCACATCTGTGGCAGATGCAGCAGAGGAATTCTTTAATTTTTTACTGCAGCTGTCACACATGTCAGCTGCAGTAGAGGATTCTGCTGCCAGCAATTGATTTCAGGGAAGGGCTTGGAATATAAGCCCTTCCCTGAAAATCACGTGAAAGTGGTTTAAAAAACAAAAAAAATAGATACTCACCTCCCTTCAGCTGCCGGGTCACAGCCGCGTTTTCTCCTGCTGTCCCCTGCACTGTAGTGCTGATCTATCAGCAGACGGGGATTTAAAATCCCCGCCTGCTGAAAGTGCTGAATGTGATTGGCTGAGGTGCTTAGCCAATCACAGGCAGCTCTCCCTGAATGAATGAGCCAATTACAATTAGAGCTACCAGCAGGAGGAGAATTTTAAATCCCCAGCTGCTGATAGCTGAGCCCAGCAGGTAAGTATAGATTTTTTCACTCTATATTAAAAGGCTTTTCAAGGAAGGGCTTATGAAACCCTTCCCTGAAAAGCTATTGACAGCTGCCGGGGCTCAGCGGCGACTTCTGACGCTGTCCCCGGATCGGTAGCGCTGCTGAGCTATAAGCAGTCGGGGATTTAAAATCCACACCTGCTGGTAGCTCTGATTGTGATTGGCTGAAGCACTTCCCAATCACAATCAGTGCTACCAGCAGGCGGGGATTTTAAATCCCCGGCTGCTGATAGCTCAGAACTACGGAGCCAGGGACAGCGCCAGAAGTCGCGGCTGAGCCCCAGCAGCTGAAGGGAGGTGAGTATTGACACTGTTTTAAATGTCTTTTCAAGGAAGGGCTTATGAAGCCCTTTCCTGAAAAGCCATTGACGGGGATGCCGGCAGCAGGATTCTCTACCGCAGCTGTCATGTGTGACAGCTGCGGTTGTGAATTAAAGAATTCCTCTGCTGCATCTGCCACAGATGTGGCAGATGCAGCAGCAGGGAATTCTTTTAACCAGCGGGGGTGAGGGAAACATCTGCGGCAGCGGCGGAGAGGTAAGTTTTTTTATTTATTTTTTTTGTTTTACACTAAAATCTTTCTTTTTCAGGGAAGGGCTTATATGTTAAGCCCTTCCCTGACCAAGAATGCAGGGGGCCAGCAGAGCATTGTTTTAAATGGAGCCGCCGGCAGCCGCCGTGGCTCCATTGACAACAAGCACGCAGCTGTGTTCACACGTGTTTTTGCTCATACCTAGGTGCGCATGTATGTGCACACCTAAGTACCCTTAGTCAGTGTAACTGCTTTAAAGGCTATTTATACAGTAGATAAAAATTTTGTTCTTGGAAACCGACTAGAATATAATATTCCACATTCATTCTAAACTAATTCTGGTCAGGTAGGAAAAGATCCAATTTTTCCTTAATTACGAACACTATTAATTTATACTGTCCTCCAGTGGTCTGCAACCTGTGACTCTCCAGATGTTGTGAAACTACAACTTCCAGCATTTCCTGACACATGAAGGAGAGCCATCTGGAAAGCCACATGTTGGAGCCTACTGCTTTATTCTGTTCCTAAGGTATCTGTTTGCATGTTAAGTGCTACAAATGTTTCTTTAGGACAAATAAAGGTTACATTGCATTTATGAAGAAGATTATAACAATGTTACTTCTACAGGTTATAAATCAGCATCAGCTATTTCAGAAGTTGAAAGTGGATCTGTAGGCTCAAAGGGAGTGTCTGATGGAAAAAAAAATTAAACATGGTCAGTATGTTGTAAAAACATAAAAAGAGCATACTTACTTCAAATGAATCCCCATCGCTCCTGTTCTGTTAAGGGTGAATGCACATGGGCAGTATTTAATTGCGGAATGTGGAGCGGGCGCCAGCTTCCGCATTCAACAACAAACACCGCCTACAGCATGCTATGCAAAAGTGATTCTTCATGCACATGAGTGGAAACCAATTGCAGCCTCTCCATAACTGACATTGTTGAAAGGTTGTGTATTCCGCATCATCGCTAGGCAATGACGCAGGAAAAGCAGGAGTTTTAAAAAAAATCTGCGCTGTGCAAGTCCGAGGGTGAGCCATGTGGACCATTCGCAGTGCAGATGAAGATTCAAGAAAGCAGGTACGCGCGGATGCCACTGTTGTCAGGGCTGGATTCCGCTGCGGGATTCCACATGCGGAATCCGGCTCTGCCGTGTGCGGGCGGCCTAACACTCAATCCCCCATTGATCTCTACTTTCTACTGAAGCAATGACATCCCCACACAAGGACACATGACCCCTACTTTTTGGACAATATATTACAGCTGCAGTTCCTAGTAGAAGTAGCCGAGGCAGCATGCAAAATATTTCTGTGCTGTTTGGCTAATAGGAGTGGTGAAATTATACTGGGAACTCATAGTTATGAGTCTGGTGTATTTGAAGCAGGTGGTAGTGCTATGTATAGTGGGGCGGTGATGGATGGAAATGGAGGCAGAATGTCTTTTTTTGTTTATAAAAGCAACTTTACTCAACTGGAACAGTATAACTGACAGATCACTGCATTGGCTTAAACTCTTAAATAGACAGTAGTCAATTACTTATCACCCATAATTTGTATACTCATTACTTCTAAATCTCGGACCAGCAAGGCACAAGTCTGTCTGGTTGCTGTTTTTTCTCATACTATTACTGCATACTTTACTTCAAGAGATCCACAGCATGCACTATCATCGTGGCCTCGTGTACCGTAGGCGCAAATATCTGTAATTGAATACAGAGTGACATAGTAACATAGTTCGTAAGGCTGAATGAAGACAATGTCCATCTAGTCCAGCCTGTCTAGCCTCCTGTTTTGTTGATCCAGAGGAAGGCAAAAAACCCCAAGAGCAGAAGCCAATTAGCCCTTTTGGGCAAAAAAATTCCTTCCCGACTCCCTAATGGCAATCAGACTGTTCCCTGGATCAACCCCTAATAGTTCCTACCTGCCTGTATACCCGGATTAACAAATAATCTTAGATTTATAGCCTACTAGCTTACGCGTCGCGCGTTGCTGCGAAGACAGACATACATACATTCGTTTTTATATATCTAGATAACAACCAATCACAGCGCAGCTTTCAAGTTACCTCAGCGGTATAATATATAACAGCCAATCACAGCACAGCAGCTTTCATGTTATCTCAGCGGTATAATATATAACAGCCAATCACAGCACAGCTTTCATGTTACCTCAGCGGTATAATATATAGCAACCAATCACAGCACAGGTTTCATGTTGCCTCAGCAGTATAATATATAGTAACCAATCACAGCACAGCTTTCATGTTACCTCAGCAGTATAAGAAATAGCAACCAATCACAGCACAGCTTTCATTTTACCTCAGCAGTATAAGAAATTGTAACCAATCACAGCACAGCTTTCATTTTACCTCAGCATTCTTAATATCCAGCAATTGTACTGCGAAACGTTCGGCGGATGCATCATTTTGTAGTTGAACACGCATCCCATTGCTCGTAATGCCTTTTGCTTTCGTGCTTGAGATGGAAATCAAACGATCTTTGTCTGGGGGGGGCATAACTGTCGACGATGCTTGCACGCGCGCCACCTATCATAGGATAGATGTACTATGCCAGTAATCTTCCCGGGAGTGTACTCAGCAACTTCCCAAAGTTTCATGGCGATAGATGAATGGTGTAGTAATGCATAAAGGACAGACAGACAGACAGTCATTCATTTTTATATATATATATAGATGCCATAAGGAAGTGAGAGAATTAGATTCCGTATGTAAAATTTGGACGCTAATTCTTTTGCGCTTAGAATTAAATAATCGAGTTGGGACCCATTAACTTTTCCTATTTATGACATAATCAATGCTCGTGCCAAATTTCAAGTTTCTATGACATTGGGAAGTGAGAGAATTAGATTCCGTACGTAAAATTTGGACGCTAATTCTTTTGCGCTTAGAATTAAATAATCGAGTTGGGACCCATTAACTTTTCCTATGTTTGACATAATCAATGCTCGTGCCAAATTTCAAGTTTCTATGACATTGGGAAGTGAGAAAATTAGATTCCGTACGTAAAATTTGGATGCTCATTCTTTTGCGCTTAGAATTGAATAATCGAGTTGGGACCCATTACCTTTTCCTATTTATGACATAATCAATGCTCGTGCCAAATTTCATGTTTCTATGACATTGGGAAGTGAGAAAATTAGATTCCGTACGTAAAATTTTGTCGCTAATTCTTTGGCGCTTAGAATTGAATAATCGAGTTGGGACCAATTAACTTTTCCTATTTATGACATAATCAATGCTCGTGCCAAATTTCATGTTTCTATGACCTCGGGAAGTGAGAGAATTAGTGGCAATGATGGAAATCAAACGATCTACGTGGGGGGGGGGGCGTAACTGTCAACGATGCTCGCCCGCGCGCCATTTATCATAGCATAAATGTACTATGCCTATAATCTTCCCAGGAGTGTACTCAACAATCTCCCAAAGTTTCATGGCGATCGGATGAATGGTGTAGTAGCGCATAAAGGACAGACAGACAGACACGCAGACACACAGACAGACATACATTCAATTTTATATATATAGATAATATTTTTCCTCTCCAGAAAGACATCAAGCCCCCTTTTAAACTCCTCTAAGGATTTTGGCATCACTACGTCCTCAGGCAGATCACCTTCTTCATCTTTCTATTGATTCATCTCTCTATTAATTCCAGAGCTCTGCAGCCTAGTGGACTCACTGCACCGTAGGTGCAAGGTACATCATGTAGACACAACACAGAATGTGGTACATCTTAACAGACATACTGAATCCAGAAAGTCACTTTAGTCTACTACACTTCTCCTTCACTCTGTAAAGTGCCTCCTCCCCTGCCCCCCTTCCCCCCCCCCCCCCCCCCCCCCCCCGGTGCATACATGTTACACAGCACATCATTTACTATTCCTTGCACAGAACACCACTCCTCATAACTCAGGTACACAGCATATAGTCTCTAGCAGCCGCAAGTCACATGTACATTAAATCCTGGCCGTTGGCCTCTGTCAAATCTATTTCACAAAACACAGACCTCTACCTGCCCCATAGAAGCTGCACATCTACACCTCAAACACCAGGCATTGTTAATGCCATCTACATCCATCCAAACAACAGATTAATTGCAGGAGTTACTGGTTCTTATAGCTAGTTAAGCCAAACACAGTGACTGTTGGAACGTGGCGACATGTGCTTATTGTAAAGTGTGACTGTGTGACTTAAAATTGGGTGACTTTAAACTCAGGGGACTTTAGAAGGAAGTCACTTACTTCTATTCACCGGTTTGATTTAATCTGTACCATCGACCATTTAGAATGTGCTCCATGATTGACAATGCTGTTCAGTGTACATGATGTGCCATATATGCAGTCCTTGAACCACAATTCGAGGGTGCATACTGCTGTACAAAATTTTAGTGCATTGCACATTTGGAAGCACATAGTTTGGATCTAAATGTGCACCTTGCAACACGGCAACCTGGAAAGCAGTTTGCTGCTCACTGAGCAATCACTGGGGGAGATGTGGAAGTGGATGGTAGTATGGGAGTGCAGGATAAGTCAGCAGCTCACTAGGTTACAGTTAGAAAGAGGGTTAAAAGGAAGAGTGCAAGAGAGGCTGGTCCTGAACTGGCACACCCCTAAAATTTGCTAAATTGGCAGATGAAGGGGGATTCCATTACAGGATTAGCACTGCTGTAGCACAACATGCCCTCTGTTTGCCAGGGTTATTTCAGCTGTAGTAAGGAGGGGAATTGGAGTACAAGGCATGCTAGTCAGGTCCTGGTAGCCAGGACTCAATTATTAGGGGGACAGACAGGGAAATCTGCTACAAAGACTAGGATCATTGGATGGTGTGTTATCTTCCTGGTGCCCGAGTTCAGCACATTGCAGATCAGGTTGACAGATTACTGGGAGGGGCTAAAGAGGACCCAGTGGTCATGGTAGACATTAGCACCAATGACAAAGTTAAATGTAGGTAGAGGGTCTTTAAAATCAATTTCAGGGAACTAGAATGCAAGCTAAGGCCTAAGATATATGTGAGGGAAATGAACAATTGGAGTATATACGGGTAGAGGTACATGGAGGGAAAAATAATAAAATCCTCATAGGGGTTTTCTATAGGCCACCAAATACAACAGCAGTCACTGAAAATCTATTATTAAGGTAAGTAGATGAAGTTTAAAATCACAATTAGGTAATTATTATGGGGGACTTTAAATATCCAGATATAAACTAGGAAATCAAAACCTGTGGATATCATAAAGATAAGGACTTTCTGTCAAAGATAATTAATTTTACAAACTTGTGCAGACCCAACTAGAGGGATGGCCATTTTGGACTTAATATTAACCAGTAGACCTGACAGAGTAACAGGGCTGCAGGTCAGGGGGCTGGGGAAATAGTGACCATAATATGATAAATTTCAACTTGTCTTTCAATAGGGTGTCTTATCAGGGAGCAAAGAAAATACTAAACTTTAGGAAGACAAAGTTCAATCAGCTTAGACATGCCCCTAACCTTGTTGACTGGAACAATGTCCTCAGAAATAAGGGTAGAAATAAATGGGTAATTTTTAAAAGCATCCTAAATACTCACTGTGAGTAGTTCATAACTTACAGGAATAAAAGAGTTAGAAGTAGGAGAGAAAGGGTGCATGAAGTAAAGTGTGGTTGTTTTAAGTGTGTGTGACTTAAAATCCTGGGACTTTAGAAAGGAGTCCAATATCTATTTACTGTTTTTCTTTTACTTGTTTAAATTACTTGAGTACTTGATTTTTGTCTGTACTATCCCCATTTAGAATGTGCTCCATGATTCACAATGCAGTTCAGTGTACGTCTTGTGCCATGTATGCAGTCCTTGAACAGCCATTCGAGGGTGCATACTGCTGTATGAAATGTAAATGCATTGAAGCTCAAATCTGAGTTCTATATGCTTTAGACTACTAAAACAATAAGGCAGGGAAGCATTAAAAAGCTATAATGAAAAAAAAAGTATGTAAAAAGCAAATAAAAGCAGCAAAGGTAGAGACAATAGACAACAATTTAGAAAAAACCCCCGTGCTCCAGTGTAGAGTCACCCTGCGATGCTCTCCC